>NW_021940571.1:268272-336644 GCF_001715985.3 Manacus vitellinus
TCAGATCTGCCCCTCGGTGAGGGGTGACCCCCGTGCCCTCCGCCCCATCCCGCCGCTGTAACCTTCCCGGCCCTCACGGCGGGCCGGTGGGTCCCTGTCTCACACACTAGCATCTGTTACACTGTATTTCTGCAGGGGTTTGTAACTGGAGATTTCGGGTTTTATTCTTCCAGGCTCCTCCAAGTCTCTGTTGCAGTAATTTAGTTTCCACGTTCCGTTACAACGGCCGGGGCTGGGCTGGTGTTTTGCTGCAGTGATGCTGGGCCCTGGGCAGGATGGCTGCTCCAAGACTGTCGTGTGTCACAGAAATGTTCCCCAGCAACTTTAAGGGCGTGTTTTGGGGCAATGGCTCTGTCTGTCTTCCTTGTCATTGAAATCGATGGGGGGATCACTTCCTTTTGAGCAGGGTGGTTTTGCCTTACAGGGTATCCGTTGTGGGATGTGATGGCTGTCCGTGTCAATAGCTTTGTGGCTATAATTCAAGAAGTTAGATCTCATACTTGAATAAGTCAAGGCACAGTATACAGTAAATTAATCTACCTTTCCCTGAGGTTATATCCCCAGATATTTGTAATGGAAGGGTGTTCTTAGCCCTTTCAAAACCTAGTTCAGTTCTGATGAGGTTGAGTGTTGTTTACCACTAATTGCTTGGATTACTAGGTACTTGGAGAAGAGCTCATTTGCATATTTAAGCTTAATTCCTTAAGGTTTTTCTTTATTTTATTTTCCCTCTGAATTTGAACAGCACCATCCATGTATCCCAGAAACATCACTGGATCTACCAATGAGTTACAGGCTTTAATGCTGCTTTTGGTTTTTTAAATAGATAAAGGTTTTTGTGAAGTTTGGATTGCCTTCATCATCCTCCCTCCACAGGTTCCTTCCATGGGAAGGAGAAAATGCTCTCTTCTGTCTGAAGGTGCCATTGAGGGTCACTTCTCTTTTTAATGCTGGTCTGTAGGAGGTCCCAGTTAAAGACCATTGCTGGCCCAGAATGGAATGCATCCATCTGAAATGAACGTGAGGCTGATGAGCCCATTAGTTTTAGAGTTCAACCAAAATGTGTTTGATTTTTTGTTGTTTTTTTTCCAAGCTGCAGTAAGGATTCCAAATTGTGTCACTTTAGTAAGTGGATTTAGTGAATATAGAGGCAGACATCTCATCACCCAGGGGCAGGCCTTGGGGATTTAGGAGCTGCTTGTTTGCTATGCTAACATCATTATCCTTGACTGATGAGAGGGGGGTTTCACATGGATGGCAGGTGGCTTGGTACCAGCCTGCAGGTATCCCACACCAGAACCTGTGGGTTTCCAAGACTTTATCCCAAGGCTACACCCCTCTTGCCTGGAGAGATCTCGCCTTCCTGCATTCCTCCACCCTCTGAGACATTCATTCATCCCTTCTGCCCCAGGAGGAGCAGCTGTGCCTTCCTGAGCCCACATCCAGTCCTGCCTCGTGGGAGACAGAGACCCCATGGACACTGCCAGCCCTGAGCTGAGCTGGGGCTGGGGGAAAAGCTGCTGCTTTCCTGGAATCCTGGCATTCCAGAGCCTCCCTAGGTGATGTGTGGTGGTTCAGTGTCTCTCCTCTTTGACAGAGCAAACGTTTCACGAGAGTGCAGAGTGGGTCAGGTAATACTGGTGCTGCCTCACAGGGAATAGCACCTTTTGTAAGAGCTGCACAGACCAGGTGATCATGGAAGTCTGGGATCTTCTGAACATAAATGGAAGGATGAAAGTAGAGGATTTGCCACCTGCTTTGGTAGCTCAGCTTCTAGTCGTGTTATTCGTGAAATAACTCTAGTAATGTATTTAGGAAGTGAAGTCTAAATTGGGTTACTGTTATTTAATGCTATGAAGCTACCAGGTAGCTTGTATAATTTGCAGATTCAGCAGTCACCAGTGCTGCTTCTGAAAATTATGATCCTTTAATTCTATTTTCACTCTTAGGTGCCTCATTTGGTTGTGCTTCATGTTATACAGTCATTATAATACTATTTGTATACACACTACTGCAAGCACCACCTTCGAGTCTGTTGGATTTAAGAAAATGAGGGTGTGCTCTGTATGTTAAAGATTGTAAGAGCAGGGACCTCCAGGGTTTTGGGATTTTGTTGTGAGACTTAATTGGAATCGGAGGCATTTGTTAAGTGAAGGATTTATATATATATATATATAAAATTGTTAAAATTGATAGATGTAGTGGGTCATTTTAACATCATACCTGATGGACGTATGAAATGGGCTGATTGTAAGCTATAGCTGTATGAAAAATAGTTGTGAAATAGTGATTTCTTGCATTTTAATATCTTCCTACATTTTGCCTGGTAGTTGTTCTTTCTGGAATTTAATTGGTGGTTTTTGTGCAGCTTGTAACAATCACTGGTCTTTTTCCTTTGGATCAGAACTTTGTCTGAAATTGATGTTGGATCACATATAAGAAAAATCATCATTTGAAAGAATTTTAAAGTTCCGTCTGTGCTTAGCCAGAGTGAACTCACAAAGCTGTATATTCTCACAGCTTTGTGAGAAACTTCACTGCTTTTATCTTGGTAACAGAAAAGTTGAAATTGGCCAAAAATTTGAAGGAGGGCTATATTTTGTTAATAATGTAACTTGGGGTTTTCTGTCAAGCCTTGTGACTACCAGAGCTGCTGCTGTGCTCAGAATGGTGAGACAGCCAAAGGCAGGGTTACTTACAGTAGAATCGTTTAGGTTGGGAAAGACCTCTGAGTCCAACTGTTATGAAGTCCCAGATTCTGCCTGTTTTTCACGAAGCTCATCGTGTTTTTCATCATTAGCAGATAGCTGTAATCAGCATTTCTGTACAGACAGGAGGGCAAGCAACCAGCAGCAGGCTGCAGCAGGGCTTCTCAGTGGAGTTCAGCTTCCCAAACCGGGGCCCATGCGCTGCGGCGCCGGCGGCTGGTGCCCGTGTGGGCGCTGCTCTGGTGACTTCACCTCCTGACCAGGCTGGGTTCCTGTGGCGGTCTTTCTCTTCACCACAAGTGCTTTCGGAAGTGCAGAGGAGAGCAGTGATTTACAAGTGCTACAAGTCAGCTGGGAGCAGTCTGTGTCAGCCTTGTAAGGGACGAGCTGCGCGAGGTCCTTCCACGGCTACCTGAGGGACTTGGCTGAAAACCCAGGAAGCCACCAAAGGCTGGGATGAGTGTTAGCTAGAAACAAATTGTAAGAATGACATATTAATGAGTGGAAAACTTGAAGCTAGGTTTAAAAAATACAGTAATAGAAAATGAAGCAATCATTAAGACCTTAGTGCAGAGTTCTGTTGCACAGCTACACCTGTGCATGAAGAAGGTCCTGTCCCATGCCAGCATAGCTGTGGCTGCACTGCAGAGAGCCCTGTACAGCAGTGCTTAAACCATCCAGAAAGGTCTGAAAAAAAGATGCTTTTCTGATGTGTTCCATCGTTTGGAACAGTGGTGTAACTCCATGTGTGGATGAGAGTTTTGTCTCTGTGGAGGAGTTTGGTCTGGTATGGTCGATACAGAGAGCTCAGCAAAATCTAAGGATCAGTTTTGTAAGCAGTTCTGAGGAGTTTCCCTTCCTTATCCCCTATTTGGCAGTCAAGTTCAAACAGAGCAAACCTAAAATGTAACTCTGAAAATCAGGTACAAGTGTAGGGATATGGCTATGTCAGATAAGGGTATGAAGTTGCTTCCATTTCAGTGGCTTCCAGAAGTACTTAAAATATGAGGAAGGACAATTCTTTGTGGATGTTGTTTATAGACTTGCCAAAGCATTAAAAAAGATGTCTGAAGTCATGGAACTTTGTTCAGCTTTAGGAATTCTAAGGTAAATTTTTGCTGGTGGCCAACAAAAAATAAACATTAATCCTAGAAATTAAAATACATTAGATGTAAATTCTTACTTGGACAGGTAATCTCTGGTTCATAATGGTGTCTTTGATGTGTGTCCCTATAGGAGTGAGAAGTGCAGAATTAGGCCCATATGACCCAGCTTTCTGTGCTTTCACAGTTACCAAGTAGTCAGGCTCCTTCATGTGCTTAGATCCTGCAGCATTTTGTTTTGCTATCAATCAACCAAACAGAACCCAAATAGGTAACTGTTAACTTTTCAGTTATGAAACAAGGGTATGTACTGCGAAATTCAGTAAGTTTGTAGATAGCTTGACCCAGTGTAAGGAAGGTGGAAGCATCATCAATCCAAAGTCTTTACATTTTTTTGCCCAAGCTCGTGGTGACTCATCACATGCCTTTGGGAACTGACTGTTGCAGTGGGTGAAAGGTTGTGTGGAAGTTAATCTGAAAAGCCAAAACTGAGGCTAAGAAATGCAGTAAGAGGGTTGGAGAAGCACAAAGTTAGAGGGAGAGAAAGCAGAAAGGTGGAAAATGGAGCAGAGCAAGCACAGGATCTTGGCACAATCATTTTTCCGCAGATGTTTGTGCAGTGCAGTAACACAGGTAACAATCTTATTGTGGTGTGAAGTCTGAACCTGTGATCTCCGTGCAATTCACTGACCACAGCAAGAAATGATAGGAGATGAAAGGGAACATTTAGCTTTGCTCAGGCTTCATCTGCTTGGGTTTTTTCTCTCTTACAGTTACTGGTGGATACAATTTTACCGATTTAATAGGTGATCTGACTTTTTGCCCTGTGCGAGCACGCGTTAAGGAAAGAACCCCAGCCTTTAGCTCCTGTGTGTTGCGCTGTGGGACACAGCTGTGGGGCACAGCAGGGCCAGGCTGTGCTGTGGGGCAGAGCTGTGGGGCAGAGCTGTGGGGCAGAGCAGGGCCAGGCTGTGCTGTGGGGCAGAGCTGTGGGGCAGAGCTGTGGGGCAGAGCAGGGCCGGGCTGTGCTGTGGGGCAGAGCTGAGGGGCAGAGCAGTCCCGGGGACCCCTCCCGCGGGGCCCGCGCTCCCAGCCCGGGCCGTGTTGGTGTTCCCGGTCTGGAGGGGATGGTTTCTGCCCAGCTCTCCGCTGCGCCTTCCGTCGCCCACGTGGTTCGGCCGGGGAGCTCCGGAGCTTTGTTCAGGGCGTTATTTCCTTCATTCAGCTTGCTTTCACTGACAGAGCTGCAAGTATGTTTGTCTGGGTGCTGCTTCGTCCTCTGATCACAAATAATTTTGCTGTTAGTGCTTGTTACTTGTTAAAAATCCACAGGATTTTTGGATCACAGATACGTAAATTTATCTGTGATACACAATTTCTACCCAAAACATTCATTGTCTGCAAAAGCATTTAATGATAATTCTGAATATGTTCTAAAATAATATGTTCTAAAAACATATTTTCTCAGAGAAATGATACAGTTGTAACCTTATAATGCTCTATAAAATTACAAATTAATATTATTGTTTGAATGAAGCAGAAATGGCTAAAGCTTTTCCTTTTTTTTTGCAATTTTTTTTATTTGATACTAAATTTTTCTTTAGCCACAAAAAACTTGATCCGAACTCTGAACAGCAGTCAACTCACCTGCTGTTAGCTCGTCAAAGAAGCACCAGTCTATTTTTAATATTTAGAATATTTTGATGTGAATTTTTGATAGTTGAAGTGCTACATGGTTTCAGCACTGACAGAATTACTTCTGCCATAGCTGCAGTGCTTTTCTCTCAATTGCATCCAGTCAAACAAATATCATGTTTTTGAGAAACAAAGCATATGAACATTATTCTGCTCAAAGTTGTCTACATAATCACAAAAGATGATGAAAGAAATATTTTAAAATACATGAATTATGTGCTTAGAAGACATGTATTTAGTCTGAAAGTCTAATACCATCAACTGTAGAGCAGCCACTCTGGTATGGGTGAAAGGAAGCATTAAGAATATAATGGAATGTATAAATGGAAGTGGAAGAAATGGGGAAAAGTATAATTGAGTAAAGGGGAAAGCAGCCTGAAAATGGCGTGGTTTCATTAGAATGTTTTCTTTCAAAGTACCTCTCTAGAGACAACAAGTCATTCCGTGTCCCGACCCAACTGTTCACTGTGGAGGGTAAAGGTGTGGGCAGCTGTGGTGGGCAGAGCTGCTGCCAAGGCCGGGGCAGCTGGGGCAGCTCCTCCAGCACCACGCTCACCTGGCATTGCCAGAGACCTGATGGGGCTTCCAGAGGTCTTGGTCTTGCTGGTCCCTTGCCCATGGATGGGCTGGCCCCAGCACTGCTGCTGTGAGCACACAGGGAGTGCCGGTGGAGGAAGTGTCTGGGTCTTGGGCTGGCTGCTCTTCCTGAGCACACACTGGGTTTTGCTCAGCCTTTACACAGTTGGGAGCAGACTCGTGGTGCTGGTACTGTGAGGGAGAAGAATCCAGTCATCTGCTGTGTAACTCACCGTCCTCACCTGACTGTCTTCCCAACACCCTCCTGCATCAGTGCTGCTGGAGCGCCCACAGCTGCTCACAGCTGCCCTTTGGTCCCCATGTTTCCAGTGCTGGTGTTCCCGGTGCATACTCGGGTTATGTGAAGGCAAACATGGGACAGATGCATCTACTACAGCTTGTCTGTACTCTGCCCAAGTGGAATAGTGCTTTTGAAAACCTTGTAACTCGGGTGTGTTACATTTAACAATGAGAGTGAAAGGATTTCTCCCATCTCAGTTTTCTTTGAAGCTCAAATGTAAAATACATAATGAGGATCACTTTTCTTAAATGAAAATACATGACTTCAGTATGTAAAAAAAAAATCCAACATGTTACTGCTTTGACTGAACAATAAGAACAACTGTCCTCTGCTAAACAAACCTTCTTGTCCTGGGTTAGAGTGGCTTGCATGCAATAGTTGGGACATGCAGCATGGTTTGGTTACAGAACTAGAAACAGGTACAGTTCTAGCAGTTGCCATTGCAAAAAAAATGCAGAAAAAGAGAGGAAGGGAACATTAGCACCAGCTAGACTTTTTGTGTGTTGGCAATAGACACCCATTTTCTGTGCTAATAGGAGGTGTCTGTGGAAGAGATAGTGGTGACCTGCTGGCAGGTGCTCAAGCTGTGTGTTTAACAAGGGCACTTCAGAGCCATTGCTAGCCTGGCTTTGGGGGAATGGGCATGCAGGAGTGCCCAGTTCCCTGCATGCACAGCAAGGAGCCGTGCAGGGCATGTTGGTGATGGAGAGTGGTGGGGAACAAGGGCACGGGGACCCCTCTCACCATGGCAGAGGTGTTCTGGGGGCTGTGCCCCAGTCCAGGCTCTGCTTGGCCCAAGGTACAGCAGCTTTAACATGAAGCCCTTATACACTGTAACAGCATTTCCACAGCGTTCTCCACTGCGTGGGACAGCTCTGGGATTGCAGGCTGTCTGCTGCTCCTCCATAGTTTTGTGAGCATGTTTGCTATTTTTGGAGTGCAAATCTCTCAGTAACTTCCTGGCCCCTGGCACTAGATGGAGCTTCAATCTATTTGCACTTGGAAGTCATCAAGTTTAACCACAAGTTAAGAATAGGGAAGAATAAATGAAGATATGCATGCCTGCTGCTGCACTTACAGTGCCTCTTTCCCTGTTTGTTAGCAGAGTGGTGTAAATTATAATGTAAATTTAATTTAAGTGAAAATTAAAATATTGCAGGAGAATCTCCTTGATCTAGTACATGCTTTATAATCACTAGCACCCTTTAATGTACTCTCAGGCCCATGGCAGAAATTGCTGTAACTTAGATATGCTGGAAATGTGCTGCATATTAAAGCTAATGCCTAGGCTGTGCAGAATAGAGGTAATGCCATTTCTGAACCTGGTTATATTTCAGGATGCATGTGGGTGACCACCACTTCTGTTTGCTGTGTTCTTGCAAGAATTCATTTGCATTTTCCCTTTGTGCTACCAAAGCCAACAATTCAGAATCATCTGTTGTCAGTCACCTCATTTTCCCTCCATGTGTTACCCTTAGAAATATTGAACAAATGGAAAGAAACCAGAAAAAAAAGCTTTGAAAACGCAGTGCTTGATACTTTTCATTTAGCAAGCACTGTATCTCGCAGGCCACATGCACGTATCAGAAATTTAAGACCATCTCTGCCTTCCACAGAAGTAACTGGAAGTAGATTTAGTTTTATTCTTGTGTGCCCATGTTCTTATCAGCAAGAGACTGGTTCAGTTAAATCCCTTGTCCAGACACTGAAGTAGTAGTAAGAAAAGAAACAGAAGTTGGGAACCAAAATGGTGACACTTGTAAGAGATTTTGTCATTAAAGCACTGAATACTGTTTGTTGCTTCTCTACAAAGTCTGACCTTGAATTTGAGTCTTCTTCCAGGCCTGTCTTTGCAGAGGCTTTGTGCTGACCAGTGGGAGGACAGGGACAGGTGGGGTGCCGGGAAGCCTCAGCGTGACAGGCAGCATTTGTGGGGTGCTGTTAGACATGACCTGCGGAGAAATTGTCACTGTGTTCTCTTCTTACCTGCTTTTTGACAGATAAAGAAAGCTTTGCTTGTTTCTTTAAATAATTCTGTTATTTATCTCAGGAATGCCTGTGATGCTAACTCTGGGACATAAGAGGAAGGTCTTTGAAATCTCACACCCAAACTTTACAGGCTGATTCTGTCATTTACCACTGCACTGGCTCTGTCACCATGCAGCCTTCCAGGGAAGTAGGGCTTCAATTTCTGTCATTAAAAAAAAAAAAAACATTTATTAATTTAAAAAAGAAACATGTTCAACCATTTTGGTTCATCTTGATTTCTCTTCAGTGAGCAAATAAGGGTGCGAGCCAAAATCTTTGGTCTCTACCACAGGTGAATATTAGTAGGTAAGCAGGCAGTAATTTTGTCACACTGCTCCTCTCTGGGAGAGACAAGACCACTCGTTGAACAAGAGAGGCTTAGGCAGGACATAGGCACTGGGCTGCCCTGAAGTGGTGGGACTGATGTACTTCCCAGTGTGTTCAGATCCTGTTCTGGGTCCCTGGAGACTGTAGTTTCAGAAATGCAGACACTTGGGGTACAGCAGCCGGTGAGCAGGAATGCTGGAGCTCTGAGTTCTGAGGTGGCTGGACCCTTCTGCAGGCTGTTGTGAGGAAGAGGACATTTGCCAGAGCAGGAATTGGACTCGAAAGCTGCCCTGGTCTTCTGGCCTCCGATGGCTCTTCTCTGTATGACCTCCCAGGTCACAGACCTGTGCTTGAGCTGGTTCCAGAATGGCTGGCATGGGACAACCTGCCAGGAGCATGGAAAGCCTGTGCTGTTGGTAACTCCCAACCCAACCTTTTGCAGGCAGCCAGCTCCCAGCTGGGGAAAGTCACTGCACCAGGCCTTCTTCTCCTTAGCAGAACAATGTGGCTGCTTTTCCCTGTTTCCTGGGCAAACGAGGGGTGTTTGGCTGCTGTACTGAGGGGCAGGGTTGTAGCAATCACATTGCCAGGCTTCAGGCACCTGCTGCGGGGGTCCCCTTTGGGTTTTCTTGGCTGGGTAGTGTGGGATGGGAGCTGGTGAGCTCTCCCTCCACTGGCCTCCCAAGGGTCCCAGTGCCTCTGGCTGGTTTTGCCTGCTCCCATGTGAATATTGCCAGATTCAGGGCAGAGGCACAGTAGAGCAGCAGCAAGTTTATACTTTAAAGGCTATTTCTAAAGATAACAGGCTAAAAACTGGTTTGCTCAGGCAAGCTTTTTTTCTGCTGGTATTAAAACAACCCCATTTAAATAATTACAACATTTTCCCTATATTTCCTTTCCCTGCCATTTTTCACAGAGTCCACAGCAGTATTACCTGCCTGCTATTGCAATATATTCCAAATACAGTAGAGCATCTGATGCTGAGCAGCTGTTGTATTTCTGGCTAGAAGAGCTCCATGTTGCCATGATTACCTCCATTGTAGAACATGGGCTGTTTTACCTGTTGCAAGTGAAAACTTAGCAATTCACAGAGTAGCGTTATTTCACTTTGCCACCAAGGGTTACCTGTCCTGAAGGAGCAGCAGGCTGTGTGGGCACACAGGATGCAGTGGCTGCAGTCCCAGCACCTGGCATTCTACAGGCCCTTGTCACAGAGAAGGTCATTCAGTGCATTAGTGAGGAATTCCCTTCTGCTTTCAGATCTGATAGTGGTGACTTAACACTGGCTCCAGCAGCTGAGCTAGTTAAGGGAGCAGTTGTTTAGTGTGTTTCATGGAGCTAATGCAGTGCTATTGCTAAATCTTTACTGCTCTGTCATGTTAATGCCAAAAAAGTTTCTTAAAAAACCAAACCAACCAACCACAGACCTTGCTTTTTGGGGTGAGCCCCTCTCAAATGCCCTGGGTTCTGTTCAGTTATTTCTACTGAATAATTTCGGCATAAGGTCCTTGTAAAATTTGCTTTCGAACGGATTCAGTCCAGTTTTGTTTGTTAGTAAAGAACAAGTTATAGACAGATCTTTCTTTCTTGTTTAATATGTATAAGCTCCTTTACAAGCTCTAGCCAAAGAGCATTCGGGTAATTACTTGAGGCACCTTTTAGTTGGAGCCACTGCTTGTATGGGAAGTGAAACTGGTCCCAGGAGAGGCAAGCAGCTCTTTGTGCTGTGCCCTCGGCACAGCCGGCCGAGCCCTGCCTGTTCCCCTCCACCGAGGGCGTCCCCTCGCTGTGTCCACGTCTCTGGGTGCTGCAGCACTGGGGAGGAATAACGAGGAGCAGTGTGAGAGGAGGGCTCGGGCAGCTGCCACAGCAAGGGGAGCTGAGCTGACATCTGTGTTTTCCCACCCTAGAGCGGAGCTGGGCAGGGATGCAGAGGTCATGTGGCTGTTGTGGGTCACCGATGTGTTCAAATAAGTGCTGCGAGCTGGTGGTGATTCAGACCTGTGTTTCCAGCTGATGGGCAGCCTTCCTGCTTCCAGCAGAGCTTGGCTGTGCCCAAGAGGGCTGCACGCAGCCTTCCTGTCCCCCTCTCCCAGCCAGGGGAACAGCAGTCACACTGTGCATCTTTTGTGACGACCCTTGGTGTCAGGGGTCCCAGTGCCCTTCCTTAGGGCTCCCAGGGAAGGGTGTGCTGGGGAACCCAAACCTGGTCAGCAGGCAGACAGCTGAGTGCAGGGATGTTGTGGGCTACAGGGGCTTCTGCCCTTCTGATGGTCCTGCTCCTGCTCCCCTGCTGCAGACCAGGAATTTTCATTCCACAAGAGTGCTGTAAGAGCTCCTCAGCCCCCTGGGTGCAGGGAGAGGGGCAGCACGTTTCTTCTTGCCTACAGCCCATGAATGCAGCCTCCCACTGCTGCCCAGGCTGGCCCTACTGGGTGCTGGCATCCCAGTGCCATGGTGACCCGCAGACAAACAGGTAACCCACTGGCATGGCCCACGTGCTCTGGGCACACGAGGTGGGAACTGCTTTTCTTCACACGCTGCATCAGTGTACAAAGCAAAGGCTCAGTGTTAATCCCCCTGGGGAGCTGCCATAGGAGCTGCCTGTTGGGACTGTGGCACCGCAATTAGAAACAGGTAATTAGTGAGGGAGCACAGTGGCTCTGCTCTGACGCCCTGGGAGCACATGTTCCCTTGGGAAGTGAGCAGAGCTGAGCCTGGGCATGAGCTGTGGTTTGGGTGGAGGTAGGAGCTGGAGGACTGGCTGTGGACACTGCTGGTTCTCTTCCTGGCCCAAGCAGAGCATGGGTTAGTGACCAAGGCAGGAGTCCGAGGAGATGCCCTGTGGGAGAGGGACAGGGCCCTGTGTGTGCTGTGTCCTGCTGCCACTGCCCTTTCCCTCCTCTCGGAGAGGCTCCATTGTGCTCCTGCCCGATAAACACACAGGATGGAGCCATGGCAGCAGCAGCAGCAGCAGTAGTGAGGTGCCCCAGCAGTGCCTCGAAGCGCTGCAGCTCTCCTCAGAAAGAGGGAACCATCCAAAGGCAGGGACAGCCACGCTCCGTGAACAGCAAACCGAGTGACCTAATTCAGCTCTGGCGGGCGGCCCTCAGCCGCTCCATGGCGGCCGTGCTGGAGCTGACTCATCACTTCCAGCCTGGCAGACATTGGAGCTTTCAGGCCCTAAGGATTTTGCTCCTTCCTTATTAATTTTAAATTGATTAAAGTGAATTTTTAAAATACCAGGAGACACTTGCTTAAAGGAATGGTTATTAAAAAAAAGAAGGAAATAGTTGGTCTGTGGGAGTTAACTCTGTGCTTAACGACCTCTGGCTCCTGCAGCTGTAAACACCCATTTCAGCTTGGAGGAGTTTTATGTCAGCTGTTCTGTCATGGCAGATTAGCAAGGACAGGATTAATCCATCTTTATTGTAAAAAACTGAGAATTATAAATGTCCTTGCTTATACCCAGACACCCCCCTGGTGTCCTCATCCATGGCAGGGTGGTATTACAGGCTTCTGCTCTCAGCTACATGACTTTGTCCACAAGTTGAGATCTCCCAGAGAAGCGCATCCCTGCAGGAGCATCCTGTTCTTTCCAGCATTGCTCAGTGCCTGACAAAGCTCCTCATACAGTCCCGAGCCCCCCTGGGGTGGCCTGTGGGCTGTCTGTGCTAGAACGGGCTGCCAGTCCCCTGCTTGGCTTCCCACAGAGGTTGCCATAGCCAGCGTGGGCAGTACAGATGGATGGAGGATCCTTCCTCTCGCTGTCAGAGGGCAGTTCCGGATGAGCTTCTCCCCTGGGCTGTTCTCACCTGCTGTGCCTGCCCCAGCTCTGCCAGGGGGAACTCCCTTACACTGTGGAGCAGGAGGATTTGCAGTGATTTGCAGTGTAATTGCACAACTCAGGCTTATGCAGATAGGTGAGGCTTTTCCCTTCTGCCTGCCCTCTTTCCCACTAGTGGGAGGTGGATGCAGCCCAGCAGCCAGCCAGCAGCCCAGGAGTGCCCATGGACCCACCTAAGCCAGTGCCACTAAGGACCTTTCTGTGCTGTGGTGGGCTACAGAGATGTAGGAACCCCCTTCCTGCAGTCTGCAGAAGCAAGGTCAGAGCTCTCTCCCCATGGGTATTTCTCCCTGAGAGCTCATCCTGGGGCTACCTTCTGTCAGCATCTCACCTGCAGCTGGAGGGGGCCAGGGCTGTGCCTGCAGGGTGCACAGGGGCTGGCCCTGGCTCACTGGCAGGGGTGGTGCTCCATTACAGTGAACATCAGGGCTAGCTCAGGCAGCATAAACAGTAGATTAATTGATAAAGCTTTTTGTCCTGCAAGCAAACACCAACAAATTAAAAATTTAAAAAAAAAAAAAGGAAGGTGGAAAACTCTGTGGTACTTCAGAGAAGACAGAGCAGGAAGCCAAGAGGAGTGAAGGAGCAGAATATGGAATTCACCTGGAGATAATGAAGCAGCAGAAGTTGTCAGCCCCTTTTATGTCTGTCTAAAAAAAGAGGCCTTTTGTTTCAGTGAAACCGAAGAATGAAAATTAAAAAGCTAAACAAAGCAGAAAATTTCTGCAAAAATAATTTGACACTTGCTATTGATTTAAGGAATGGAGCAGCAGAGTTTAACAAGTTGCACAAAAGCACCTTTGGTCTGCTTTAAAAATCTCTCTAAAAGAAACAGTTATATCACTCATATGCTGTTCACCTGTCTCTTCTCATCTCTAGATCTCAAAAGCGGAACTGCTCTAACTTCACATGCCAAAGTAGAACCTACTTCTCCTGCCTCTGCCTTGCACTCAGCATCCAGCCTTGCCCATGGTGCAGTACAGCAGATATTGCTGTGGGAGAGCCTGGCTGGTGAGACAGAGTTCCTTCCTGCTCACCTCCTTGAGCATGGAGCTGTGTCAGCTGGGATGACTGGAGAAGCCCATCTCTTTCCCCGTCCTCTGACAGCAGGTAGGATGTGTTCCTTCTTAGGACTTGATGTCCCAATGTCAGCAGCAGCTTGGCCTGGGTTGTCCCCACTGCTGTGACATGCTCTCTTTGGCTTCACCGGGGTACCTGGGGAGGGTGACAAAGGAGCAGTTGATGTTGTTGTGTGGCGTTTGTATTGATGTTCTTTCATAGTGTGCTGGTTTTAACATGTTTCAACTTTTTTCCAACCAAGGTTCTTTCCAAACTAGTGAATGATATGAACAAATCCTTTCTGTGCTCAGACAGACTCAGATATAGTGTTTTACTCAACTTAGAAAATTATGAAGTTGGGTAGGAACACTGGGTTACAGAATGTTCTTGCTTCATTCATTTTGTCAGTTGCAGTTTTAGTTTTAATTATTTATAACACTTCATAATGTACTAGTTCAATTACAGTAGCATATTTCGATAGAGTAATGAAATTAGTGACATTAGAGTTACTGCAACACTGTTTACCCTTTGCTGAGTAATATTCACAGTAATTATGCACATATTAGAATGTCTTTAAAATATATATAGCCTTAAACCTGGAGGGTTTAAGGTGTTTTAGACATGCTTGTTCTTCATGTAGTTAAAAATAGTGTCCTCTAAGACCTGATCCTAAAGTAGTACATGAAATCAGTGCCTATTCATGGAAGGCAGGTTCTGGCAACGTGAAATCCTTTCAGTCTCTGTAGGACCAGGCCTCAGCCAGCAGACATTAAAGAGCATGTTTCAGTGTTTTAAGGGCAATATTCTTGTATAAGGTTATTTTATTCCTATTTCTTTTTAGATAAAAGCACCCAACAAGCCTGCTTTCTTGGTCCTATATGAGCTGCTGCAGAATCTGTTTAAGCTCTGCTGCTGTTGATGAGAACATGGGTGTAGGGGTTGGAGAAGTTCTGGCCTTGTGTGCATAAAACACGACTGACAAAACAAAATGCTGTCATATTCACAAGGCAAACAGACTTGAAAATAGAGAAAATATTTTTCACATTTTTTTAAATTTTATCACTCAGCTGTGTTATTTCTAGTACTAGCAGACATAACATTTTGCAGAAAGAAATGTGACATCTATTCAGCTGGCAGTATTAGGTTTCCCTATACTGATACCATGTCTTGCCAACAATGCTGTCCTGTGGTGGGAATTGTGTACAGTTACCTACAAGACAACTGGCTGTCTTCATTATGCATTTCCATTTTTTTGAGCTGGAGATAAGACATGCCCAGCTATGCCAAGAATTAAAACAACCCAACAAGTCCATTCTTGTTTGGTGAAAGTGCTGCTCATGTTCTCCAGCAAAGCAATTATGTTCTCTCTATTGTCACAGGTTCTGCTATTTAGTGGTAATAGCTGTTAAGCATCAAAAAACCCACAACAAACAAAACTCAACAGAGGATGGTTTGCCTGGCAAGTGACCTACCTTACTCCCTATTTTGCTTCTTTTAGCCCCAGGCTAAGGGTGCTGCTTCTGAAACAAGAGTGATGCATGCCCTCCAGCTCTACCTGCAGCCAAACTGAGGGTTTGGTTTTCCTGCTCACCCATAATCCATGCCTTCTTCCATCCCTCTGCTGCTGCATCACAGCCAGAGCTGCCTGGAGGAACAGACTCCAAGGGGTTCTGCCCTTAGAATTCAGCCCTTACGCCTCAATTCCTAGTGCCCGTTGTGGGCACGGCCCTTCCCCAAGAAAACTTGAGAGACACACAATATGCATTTGTGCAAGTCTCCAAGAATCCATGTCCAGAGCAACCTTTGGCCCATGGTGTTTTATGACAACCAACTTGTAAATAATTTTGCTTCTAAACAGAAAGGTTTGGGGAAATCAAAAATTCTCTGGTTAAGGAGAAATCTGCAACACGTATTTGAGCAAACCATTCAGCATGAACTTAGGCAGGACTTGGTTAATCCATGTTGGGAGATTCAGAGTCCTTCAGTGGCAGTTGGTTTCTCACATTTTTTTGAGAATGTGTATGTGGATTGCGGAAAGGCAGAAAGTCACTGAAAGAATTATTCTCTTCTTTTGTTTGCTTCTAATTTGCTCGTAAGGAAATTGAAAGTAAGGAAATCTCATCAGGAACAACACCCACGTGCAGGTACCAAGCTCCTGCTGCACCTGAATTCAATTGATGCAAAGAAGCTGAATTTAAAATATGCTCCAGAACAAAGCAAGGCCAGCTGGAGGATTTCCTGCAGGAGAAAGGAAAAGCCTGGGGAGGCAGTGGGCCGGAATGCTGAGCTGTGACACATTCCTGCTGGCTGTAAGTAGTATATCTGGGAGGAGGGGAATGGGAATGTCTTGATTTGGTCATTTGGACTAGTGAACTCTTCCAGTTAATGCTTTTTTTTATCTAGCATTAAAAATGTTGGGGTTTTTTAAATTTCTTTACGTATGTTAAAAATATCTCTGTGTGTGTGTATATTTATATATATATATGGGGTGAGATTGAGTAAGTATTCATTATAAGAGGCTTTAGAAATATGGTGTGTCTGTCTCTGAGCACTAGAAGATACAGAAAACCGTGTCTGGGTGGCTCTGAGCCAGGTGCCTCCTGGCTGTTTGACTTGAGGAAGGCTTTGGTTGGTCATGCTGGTGCCCTCGGGCTCTCCCCGCTGTGCTGGGAGCGGGGCCGGGTCTGTGGCTGGGAGGAAGAGGGGCTTGGGGAAACCACCCTGCACATCCCAGGGAACGGGCTGGAGGAGCCAAAGGCGGCTGCAGAGGCTCTCGGCAGGAGCTCTGGGTGTCCTGCCGGCGGGCACATGTGTGGCTCTGTGCTGCCACTTCCCCTTTTATCCAGGCCTTGTCCCCTGTGCCAGCACTGCAGGCTGGGGGTGCCCCCCCCAGTGTCACAGGGAGCCAGACCTGTCATCCTGCAGCGCTGACGATGGCAGTGGCGCTCACAGCTTCATGAAACACCTTGTTGGTTTGACTGTTTCACACACTTTTAAACTTGCTAGTATTTCCTTTACCAGGCACTAATAAAAAAAAGCCTATCTGAGTCAAGTACAAATGCATTTAATTCAGTCCTTCTCTTGCAGTCTCAATCTCATCATACCTCTAATTTTAACGTAGGCTGAGTCATTTTCATCCTACTGCTTTAAAATCAGGCTGTGGAGCATGGTCTTGTTGTGCTATGTTTGGGAAGTAGAATGAATGCTTTTTCTCTCTCTTAGATCTATGCTGCCAGGCTTTTATCATTTGGTGCTCTTGGATATAAAAATAATGTAGCCAGGGATGATTTGCAGAGTTAGTTTTATTACTGTAAGCAAAATTGAAACATAAAGGATGCCAGTGTACATTATGCAGATTGATTTATAAAAATAAATTAAATGGAAAGTATTAGTCCAATGGAAATAATTAACCTTGTTCTGACATAATTCCTTGGGGCAGAGCTTGCATTGTGTGTGCAGTACAGTTGTTCTGCAGTACTTGCTCTCTGGGTTTTGTTTCTCTGTGGCTTGCTGGTTCCTCGTCTGCCAAACCCTCTGCTGAGGCTGCAGTGGTTAATATTTTTCTAAATAAAGCACTGTCTTGTTCCCTGTTCTTGAAACTACCTGATTTGTTTTTTACAAATCTAAATACTTCCATTTGAGACAGACTCTTGGCATGGCAAATGCAGGTGGAACAGTTGTGGCCTGGCAGCGCTATAAACTCCAGAGACAGCTGTGAGGTGAAGCCCTGGCAGCAGGTAGGGCTGTTCCAAACACTGTATCTACCCCTGTACCCAGGGGGACAGAGCAGAAATACAAGGGGAACACCACAGTATGTTTGTGATTGTAGCAGGTGAGAAATATTGTACCCCTGGGTCCAGCAGGAGCATGAGAAAGCCAGAAAACTGCTGAAAGTGGCATAAATCCAAGACTGAACAAGCTTGATCTGTTTGTATACAAGATCTGGTTGTGAATCTGGATTGATCCAATTTTGCTTCTTCATATGAATTTGAATTGTAAAACAGTGGCTGATTTTTATTATTTTTACTTTGAGTTAATTTGGATCTGCATCTTGGTGACAACCTGGGTCTTTGGACAGCGTGGTCTGTAACAGAAGTGAATAAGAATGCATTACACCAGCTGATGTAGAGTTAGTTCACCTCTTAGTATGCAGAAAGTCCCAGTGCTGCCACTCCACCTGGCAGTGGAGTCATCCTGCCCTGCCACTTGGCTGTGCTGACAGAGGGAGGAAGTTGCAAGCAGTGAGAGTAGTGTTTCTAAAAAGATGCATTGTTCTTCTGAGCTTTTACAAAGCCATTTCAGTCCTACAGGTGCAAAAAAAGTTGGAGCACGAAGGTTTGGGTTGTGGGGGACCAGGAGATTGGAGGGAGGGGGTGTCTTTTAAATCAGTGAAATATGGTGCAAAGTCAGGTCCCCTCTGAAGCAGGATTGGTAATACCTCAGCTGTTCTGATGGCTCTTCACCCGCTTTCTTCTTTAAATCAGCTCCTGATGTCATTCCATGATCTGCTCCAGCACTACCTGTAGAAACTCAGCCTACATCTTCATTTCCCCAAAAGTAGCCTGTTACTCCTTGATCTGTACCGGGAAGAAGAAACCTGGATTGCTGCCTGCAAAGGGATCTGTTATGCCCACTCAGCTTTCTCCTTCTAGACTAAACAAATCCCATTCTCCCCGTTTCTCACAGAACTGAAGGACAACTGAGGCTGGGACTTCAAGAAATCCTTTAGTCCAGCTCTTCTTGTCAAAGCATGCTCCCAGTTCCCCCAGCCTCTCCCTGTATGTCAAGTGCTTCTATCCTTTCATCATCCTCGTGCCTCTTCATTACTCTCCAGCATGTCCAAGTCTCCCTGGTATTAAGTGATGTTTAATACTGGCAAATCTTGAGATTACACCAGTCCCTGTCTGGCTCCCCAGCAGAGCACTGTAGACAAATCCTGTTCCTTCCCAGTTTCTGCAGGCTGTTTTTCTGTTAGTGAAATGTTCTATAAGTCACTTCAATCTCTGCATTAACTCTTATGTAAGCTTTTCCCTGGCTGGTGACTGTGAAATGACATGCCATGAACTGCAACTGAAGAATGAAAAATAGGACTTTTTCTCTCCCTGGTACCAGCAGTTTGGTCACTTCAATCTCCCTTCACGAATATAAACTTTAAAAAGTAGAATTACAGATTTCAGAGGTAGAAGATTAAAAGATTTAGGAAATCCTAGGAAAAAATCTCCTGCTTCTGGCTGAATAGGTTGGAATCCATGTGTAGATAGAGAACTAACAGCCAAGGTTACTGTGGGATTGCAGGAACCACAGCATGTGCTTGTCAAGGAGACTGCTCTAAATGGGAGAGCAAAACTAAAACTGGGTTTGTGTGTGGTGGCAAGAATTGGGTTGTGTGAGCCAGAAGTGTCTGAGCCCGTGTCTCAGCCTCTCCCTTGCTCACTGATCTTCACCAGAAGTCTTCAACCCAAGGTTAAGTCTTCTGGTGGAGTGTTTGGCAGAGGAGTGAGCTGCCTTGCACCCAGTGCCAAGGACAGCAGTACAGAGATTTTCTGTGCTGTAGGGTCATGCTGTAGCTGACCATGGCAGCTGCTTCAGGCAGGCTGGCCCCAAAACCTATACCAGGTCCCTGGCATGTGTCTGCTCTGTGCCAGGAGCAGGATCCTGTCAGGCATGTCAGCCCAGTGGCACAAATTTTTTTCTGTACATTAGGTTTTGTGTAATCTGTGCAGCTTTGGGGCTTTATAAACAGTTTTTTTGGCAATGAAGAGAGATTGTGGTGATGGAACCGGTGTAATATGTGACTGTGAGGCACACAAAGCCCTCTGGAGAAGCAGGAGAGGACTTCAGTCTGGGTGAGGTACAGAATTACCCTGAGTTTATCAAAATGGCGTTAATCACGCAATTGATTTGTGGGAGAAGGTGTCCAGTAACAGGGTGTTTGGTGACTGATCAAGGGGTGAGATGAAGATCTGCAGCTGTTTGGGGGCAGAGTGGGGAGACAGAGTCATTGACATGTGCTCCCATGGGATTAATGTGGCAAACAGAGAGAAAACACTAGTAATGATTGGTATTCGAAAGCGGCTAATCTAGTCACTTGGAAAGTGCCAGTTTGTGTCCTTGCCTTCAGACAGGGTTTATTTTCCTATCTGTAGAATGAGAATGACAGTCCCTGCTCAGCAGCCTTGCTGTGCCATGTGCTAGCAGTCATGGCTGCTGTCACTGTCTGGAGTGACTTGTCACCATTCCTTTCCTTGGAATAGCAGCATTTCTGCTCAGCAAAGGCACAGCTAACCTAGAAGTAAAGGAGTGAAATCAGCAAGTGTGAGATTGTGCGGTGCACAGAAAGAGGAGGCAGCTTGTTCCAATAAAGCATGCGGTGGCATGTTGAGGTGGAGCTGTGAAACCAGACTGCAGGATGCAATCTAGGATGTGCCTGAGCTTTGTATGTGATAATCGGACAGCGACTGTGTTCTCTGCTGCCATGGTTGGTGGTATTTTGGAAAAGGGCTTTGTCACAAACATGCATAACTGATAACAATGGGTTCATGAACGTAAATAAAAAACAACCAAGCCCCCACCCCAGAACACAGCAGATGATGACTCTGATTTTTCTTCTGTGGAAACTCTCATTTATTGCAGAGGAGGCTGAGGCCTACATTCCAGGCAGAGCAGTCTCACACACCCATAGAATCGTTTACATAGGAAAAGACCTCTAAGATCAAATAGGCAGTTTCCAGGTGTGGTCTGCAGTGTGTTTTGATCCTGAAGCGTTGATGTGGGGCTAAGCTGTGAGGAATGAAATCCTGTGGCAGCACTAATGGCTCCCTGAGGTCACCCAGAGCTGGATCTTGGCTTCGGGCAGCAGCCGAAGCGATCCTGTGCAACTGGACAGGAGCTGGGAGTGAGTGGTGCCTGTTGTTCGATGGGGATGGCTCAGGCTCGGCCATCGTAACAAACGGTCAGTCATGAAGGACCCTCGGCCGCAGGGGCCCGCCCAGCACCGCACGGCCCCGGAGCGGGCTCAGCTGCCGAGGGGTGCTTCCTATGGAGGCTGGTGCTCGCCCTCTGGCCGACGGGCGGCCGTGCAGGGTGTGCCGGAATTCGTGGAACGTGCTGTCTGGCGGCTGAGGCGAGGGCAGCGACATCCCGGTGCCGAGGCGGCCCCTGCCGTGGCCCTGGGCCGGCCGGAGCGGCGGGCCCCCGCGGGCCCCCGAGCCGCTCCCCGGGCCAGCGGGGCTCCGCGCACGCGCCGAGCGGGGCTCCCCAGCGCCGGGGCTGTGCCCTGTGCTGGTACCGGGCGGAGCTGATCGTCAGCGCTGCTGCACAGCACAGATCCGCCTCGGGGGCTGTCCGTGGGAGCGTTCTGTAACCAGCTCCACACCGAGCAGCGCTCCCCGCCTCACCCTCCCCTCATGCAGGGACGTTGTGGGGCTCAGTCTCCTGAGGTACAGCAGCGTTCAGGCACAGGCGTTCCATTACAGTAACATCTGCTTCATCCAGTGCCCAGAGGGATAAAATAACTGTAAGGGGATGCTGCTTCTTTTTTAACACTTTGTCTTTTACCACTTGGGTAAGAGCCTTTGTTCCAAACCCAGTCCAAGCTGCCTTTGAAATCAGCGCTGTTGTGATTGCACCCTCGTGCACTGCATTATTTCCTTTCTTTTTCAGACAGTCTCATTCTGTTCCTCCCCTTACTAAGGCGGGCAAGCCCCGGGGTGTTGGCAGCGCTGCGGTGTGACAGCGGCAGCCCGGGCAGGCGATCCATGCGGTGATCCCGGCCATCCACGCGGGGATTGAGTCACTCGCACAAGGTCACGCGAATCGCTGGCGCCGCCAGGAATAGCACCCGGAGCCTCCCGGCTCTCTCGAGCCCACCCTCGGCACTCCAGCCCGAATTCCCCTGGTGAGCATGATGTGATTCATAATGCAGCAGCTCTGCTGGGAGGCTGGCTACCTCTGCCATCCCGCTGCGGCTGCAGAGCAAAGCAGCCAGGCTCAGACAGCGACAGAGATTGCACATGCTTGTAGCAAAAAATCTAAACCCCAGAAATGGTATTTAGCAGCTTATCTATAGATAAAATGTACCAAATGGTTAAAAATAGGTTTTAAGGTTCTTGGCATACGTCTTGAACTTTATATTCTTTGGGTTTTGCTGCAGTACAAAAATACCATTTTAATTACTCTGATTCTTATTGGCTTTTTCTGGTCTTTTTGTAAAAGTACCAAATTATCGATGGGTGTTTTTTGCTTTTAATTGTGCCTCTTGAGTGCTAAACCTGTTCCTGCTATTTGCTTGCAGTATGTTTAGGCTATGTTTAGGCAAATGCAAATGTAAGTGGTTATTCAGTGCCTTTGGCACTCTGAACAGAATGTACTGAACTCCTGGGGCTTGGTACAAAGCCTCGGCCTCCAGCATTAACAAAGCCTATGCAGGCAGCAGCTAAAATGTGAGAAATACCTGTGCTTGGCAGAGGGGATTTGGAGTAGCTGGGAGGACCGTGGATCATGTGCCTAGCTTTTGTCCTATGGACTGGGTAAATGGAATGAGGGCACTCCTGCCCACATGCTGTTAGCTGAAGGTGCTCTGGAGGTCTGGCCACGCTCACCCTGTAGTGCTGGAGCTGGCTGGCTTCAGCATGGGGCCTGTGGAGCCTTAACAGTGGGGAGTTTGCCAGCGAGGTTCCTTGCTGGCTGTATCAACAGTCAGCTCAGTGTGTTCCTGAAGCATAATGGAGGCTTTCCTTGGACAAACACCACGGCGCTGGAAGTGAAGAGAGCCAGCACGGTGCCACTGCCTGCTGTGTGTCCATTGGCAGCAGCTCGGGATTTTTACAGTTGTTTGCCTTCTTACCCAACCTATTTTAAGCTCTGATGGAATAAGGATGGCATTTGATCACAGTACTGGGCACAACTGCTTGGCTTTTATAACCCATGTTTTAAACCGGAGGTTTTTCCATGTGTGTTTGTGTCTTCAAATAACTTCAGGCTTGTGGCTTTAGACTTGGTGCTCTCTGCTGGCCTTTGCCATGGCCTGACAAGAGAGATCCTATCTCGCTCCATTGGGTGCTGGTTACTGAGGTGAGGACCCCTCAGAGGAAGTGGAGAGTGATGATTGGGGGGCACATAGAACAGAGCATTTCTGAGCCTCCATCCTGGGTCTAGGTCTCCTGATGGAAGTTGAAGATGTCTTTGTAACTCTGTCTCTTTATTTGTCATCTCTTCAGGTGTGCCTGTGTCTCCTGATCTTGGGTTTATTGAGCAGGTGGCACACTATGTAAAGACTTTAATATCGGGTACTACAGGATAAATATCTCCCATTGTGGCAGCGATCAGCTGCTAATGCTGGGTCTAACACTGGTTCAGTGTTCATGTGCCTCTAGCACACGGAATGAACAGCCTCCATCTACCATGTCATGTACACATAAAACTGGTGCTCTGTGTTTTACTCTCAGGTCTGAGACTTCTTCAAGCAATGTGTCCTGCAAGGTCGGTTCCACACTTTTCAGTGGTGCATTTGTGGTTATGGTGAAGCTTAGTCTTGTGTCACTTGTTTCAATGCTGTGCAGAGCAAAGCAGCAGGCTTGCTGCTTCCTGCAAGTAACTGCAACCAGGAGATGGAGGTTTGCCCTCTGGGAGGAAAACCAGGAATGTCATTAACAGGAAGTCGGGAGAAAAGGAACCTCTTGGCGGAGAGAGGGACAGTACAGAGAGGAGGAGAGGCAGGGACCAGGATGCCTGTCATAGGTGTCTTTTGTCTCCTTACGTCATAACTTGAGAAAGTCTGGAAGCCAAATCACCAAAGCTGCTGTTTTAAGCTGTCTTTGAGTGGAAAGGAAATCCATGAGATATCCCTGCTTTATTCTGTATGAGTGCTTTCTAAGGCCCATGTAGATAACTGATATCCATAAAACAAACATGCATTAGTTGTCATTTGAAATTACATTTCTGCCTGTATATTTTCCTGCTTTCCTGTTTTGATGGCCAAGTTTTTATAAAACCTCAGCTTTTGGTTTTATATTTCTGAGCTGCACATATATATACCAGCTTCAGGGCAATTGTGCACCACATTTATACACACAAATATCTGATACCCGTGACACCCTGCAATTGGGGTAGGAGCCCTCACTCAGCCTTTAAAGCTGGAGCCCAGCTGGGGGCTGCTGGGCCACTGTGCTGGTGCTGTGTGTGTGAGGGACAATCACCTTTTACATGACGTGAAATTACAGCTGATGAAACCTCCACCTGTGTATAATGTAGGTTAGAAGGAAATCTGGAATAGCTGGCATGTTACAGTGAACTACAGTTTGTTCTGTTGGGGTCCCAGGGATGGCTCGTTACTGCAAATGCTGTTTCTCTCTGGAAAACCTTTACTTGCAGTAAAGAGGCAAACTGTAGTGATTTGGCTGAATGCATAACATCCCAAAAGTAACTCTGCAGTCCCTAAAGACAAGGCTGTTTGAGTCAGCTTTTAATGAGAAGAATACAAAGAATTTGATCCTTTAAAAATCTAGCTTAATTCATTGTCTAATTTTAGAGTACAGCTCCTCTACTACAGATCCTATCTGAGGGACAGCTCAGAATCACTGAAGCCAAGGCCAACATCCTATCCCATCCTGGTTTCACTAAATCAGATTTATTTTGTTCCCCCAGTGGATCTTATTCTTACAAATACTTCATTGCTGTGTCCTTTCTGTTGTTTTCAGGATTATGAACCTTTCTGCAGCAAGATCTGAAACAGCCAGATTCCAATTTAAATCAAAGTCCCTAGGATTCACTTGTGATTTCCAGTAAGGCTTCTTTAAGGTATTTATGATTAACATTATAATGTTATAAACATTTATTGTGGGTGTCTGAAATGCCATAGGAATTTTCTGCTGACCTTACAAAAACTTGTTACACTTCAGTACCCTTTGCTTATGATTTCCAAAACGACCTGTGTCCTGTAAAAGCAATTCTTCACAAAGATTTGAACGTGTTTTCCAGCACTCCCTGGGGGTGTCCTTGATCCAAGCTCTGGTTTAGTGTGTGTGCATAAGAAGCTGAAAGACAAACTGATTGCTTTCTGCAGCTCACCTCCATTTTTCCTCTTGTGCTAATGGCCATAAAGCAGACAAGTAATTGAGAAATGGGAGATGAAGACAGGGCTGTGTATGTATTTGTGAGAGCTGGTTGTCCTTCCTCCTCCTCTCCTCTTTACTCAGCTGTTAATGGATTTGGATCCGAAATGGAGAATTTTTGTCTGGCTGACAGCTGCCCTTGGCACTGCAGCTGCCACTGGCCCAGGGCTCCTGGCCCCGGACAGGCCACCTGTCCTGCTGTCCCTGCAGCAGCTGGCTCTGGGTGACCAGCCTGCTTTACCTAAAGGCTGATACATCCATGGGCTGTGACACGAGCAGCTGGAGGCTTTGGAGCCTGCAAAAAACAACAGAGTTGGGTTTTGTTGCATTTTGAGGTCTTTCTGGGGAAGGCAAAAGCAACACTCTGGCTTTCCTTATTTGTGTGGTCCTGATGTGCAGTATGGAGAGTTGCAAAGCACGATGGGAGCAGACAGTGTTTGTGCTGGTGACAGGGGTCGAAATGTTTCCTGTCATGGAAAAGATGAACTAGCCAGTTCCACATCACCTTTCTTTTCTGAGACCTGTGAGTACTGTCAGTTCCTGCTATTTTAATTCATGAGCTTGCTGCTCTGTGTGGTATTAACACCATGGCTGTGCGTGGTCCAGTGTCACTTTCCCAGGAGTGGATGAAGGGGGGGGAGAGGGCACAAGCTTCTGGCACTCCCTCCTCCTGTCTCTTGCCCTTCACAGTTTGCTGTGTTGTGCCCTGCTCAAGCTAAAGCAGGGACAGGAGAGCACAGAAACCACGATGGCAGCAGAGGAGGATGGCATAAAAGGACCTAAGGGAGAGGAAATGCAGGTACCACAGGTAGAGAAGGCCAGGATGCCATGCTTGGTGCCAAAAATCTTGTTTATAGTCGTGGTCAGCACCCTCTGCTGAGGAAAGAACAGACCTCCAGAAGTGTTCTCTGTCGTGCCTGGCCACAGTAGTCCATACCTCGAGCAAGGAAAAAGCCATCCCTTCCTCCTGATGGGTGGAGGAACTTTCCCCATCCTGAAGAAACCCCCTCCACATGTGTCCCCTGTAGGGGCACTACAGGAGTCAAACTCCTGCTCAGGAAAGCTCCAAGGGAGGGTAGTGAAAGGCCAGAGATAAGCTCACCTGATGCAGCTCTGGGCTTTTGGAAGCTCATGTTGCCAGTCAGACATGATGTATAAACCTCATTCAACTGGCAGAGGATGCTGTACTGATGGATGGAGTCTCTGTAAGGATGAAATAGTCAACTAAACTCTGCTTCTGAAGGCCTTACACATGTGGAAAAGAGCAGCTGTATTTGCTGGGACAACTAGTAGATGCAGAACCATCAGTCTCTGACCAGGAAGCACTGAAATACTAAATAGAAGAACTTGCAGGTTCTTTTTGAGGTTATATTTTCTTGCTACAATTGTAGGCAAAGAGGGCTGGATTTTTCTTGGCCATACACCTACAGTGGAGAGCCGTGGATGCGTTTGCCATTCTTATGGGCAGTCAGTATCAGGGTTGGCTGAACAGCAGCTTGTGCGGATGCACCAGGTGTTTGTTTTGCTCACAAACTTGGAGAATAAGATGCTGATTGCTCTTAAGGCTGTTCTTTTCATAGGTGTTCTGAAAGGGACAGTTGGACAGAAATCCCCTTTAGTGAATCTAAGACACTTGGGTCTCTTTTATTGTCAAGGAGGGAAGATGGCCTAATTATCTCTGCTGTAGTTGTTGCCCAAATCGGTGGTGCATCTCTTGAGCCAACAGATACCCCTTGCAGCAGATGTTGGTGGATACAGAACCAGACCGCCTGGAGTTTCCTTTCCTTTTGCTTCCTTGGGAGCAGGGACTTCTCCCAGCCACCCTTAGCCAGCACGAGCTGCTCTTTCATAGGCTGATGGATCCTTAACCAGCCCGGTGGCTCTGTGTCTGCTCAGTTTGCCCTGTGTTATCCAGCTTACTCAGCAGCAATGAAGTTTTCTACTGCTTGATACCTTGAAAGTCTCCTCAAGTACATGGGGCAGGTCCTTCAGGAAGAGAAGCAGTGATTCAGTGCTGGAGCTGGCAGAGCCTGCCCATTCTTTATACTAGAGCTTGTTCTTCTGTGTGTTTGTGCACTCTTGCATATCTCTTCTCCAGCATTTTATCTCCCTCTTCTCTTTAGTGCTTTATCTCACTGCTGCTCTTTAGTGCCCATTATGTCTTGTCAGCTCTCTGGCTACAGAGTGGAGGACACTCTTTGGGGAAGTGCTGAGAATCGGCCTCCTCTGGCTTCTTCAGGAGTGCTGCACATGTGGGTGATGAGTGTTTCATGTCAATGTGCTTCTCTTACTGTGGCCATATAATACACACATAATCTTGCTGCTGTAGGCTTCTCTAGTACACCCCAGCCTTTGGTTTTCCCGTCCCTGCCTGGGCTCTCTTTTGCAAGCAGCTGAAGGTGAGTAGCCTGGCTGCTGGCTGGCTGCATCCACCATCCTGATTAACTTTCCTCTTTCATTCATTAATGGGTGCATACCCACCCATCTGGAAATCATTCTCCACCTCTGGTTGTGAGTGATACCTGTGTGTTTGGTTCGTCTTCCACCTCATGGCCCTGACTCTCCTCCCATTCCTAAACAGCATGGCTCTGCTGCACACAAGAAAATCACACCACAGGCTGGAGTGAGCCAGGAAGTCTTGTCCCCAAGTGGCTTTATGCTCTTCAAAGATACCTGAAGGAGCCAGAGAAGGTGAGTGGTGTCCAGAATATACAAATGCAGGTGTGTGACAAATGAACTAGTTGTCCATCTTTTGGTGAAATGAATAAAGCAGGTGTACCCAGACAGACAGGGTACTGGTGAGGGACTTCCTTGGTGCCTTTGGCTGCAGGAAGCATCTGCCAAACTGGGAGCCTGATGGGCAGAGCCCAAACTCACCTTTGCCCCCAGTGCCACATTATTGCTTGTGGGCTCCTGCCCTCAGCCTGTGGTAACAGAAGATGAGTAGCTGGCAGGAAGGTAGCAAGAATGTGCTACTTAAACATAGGTTGCTAATGGCTGTGTTCCCAGTGCCCAGATGTGTGGCTGCTCTGGGATGCCGGGACCTCCCTCTCTGCTGCAGTAGACACTGCTATTATTAGCTTAGTGGCAGCTTTCCATATGCCAACACTCGTGACTGCAGGACTATTTAATTTTCACTTCTCTGAATTATTTAATTTGTCAGCTGTTGGCTGCTATTCATTAAGGGCCAAATGCCAAAGTCCTTACCTAGATTTTTTACTCTCTTAGGGCTGAGGCATGAATCCTGTCTGAACAGACCATTCTATCTGGGCAGGATCGGAGGCAGGATAAGGTCTTGAATCTAGAAAGTCAATCATTACTAGGCTAATCAGTAGAAAACCCTCGTCTTCAGGGATAGGTGTCTAATCTCCCTTCTTCTGGTAATTTCTGTTTGGAGAAATGAACCATCAGTTCTGCTAAAAACACTACCACTCCTCTTTTGGAGCTGGACTGTGTGGATGAGGTGTGCGGTTGCTGGTGCCTGGCTGCAGGTCCTGGTCCCTCTCTGATGTGAAGAGCTGCTGCTGTGAGCAAATCACCCTGTGATTCACTGCTGGGGGCCTCTCTTTAATTATTGAGTGCCAGAATAGATGTATATTGAGTTACCTTGCTGGCAAATATCATCTCCAGCATCTCGTGTAACTCTACAATATTCTTGGTTTTTCTACTTGCATAACATGGTCTCTTTCAAAGAATCTAAAATAAGTCAAAAGGTGGGTTTATATATTGCTTCTCTAGTGGTACATGTTTCCAGAGAACAACAGGTTGTACACTGGTTCTGAGGGCAGTCTTCCCTGGCAGCATGGATTGCTCTTCTATCAAGTCAAGTCTGCACTTGGATGTGCAGCGGGATGAAGCAGGATGTGTACGGCGTGTTTTCAAACCAACCAACCAAAGAAAACCAAAACCCAACCTCCCAAAAAACTCAGAAAAGGAGAGAGCAGCCTAATTTTGCTCTCACTGCTCTGAAGTATTCCATTTGTCCACTGTTGTTGTGGAAGACCTGGCTGACCTGTCTTAAGGGCACTGCAGCCTCTAGTTCTGGACGGTGGTGCATGACCAGAAGGTTGCCTGCATCTGTGCAGGGCCATACTGGAGTCACTGGAAGGAGCACATGGAGGTGTGGGGGAAGAGAAAACCAACATACATGTTTGTAATCTTTCCCAGCTTGCAGAGAGGCATATGGCTGCCAGAGTTCCCTCATCCCTCCTCTGTCCTGCTGTCACACACAGGCTGTGAGCAGCAGTTGAGAAATTGGCCTCGGATCCCTTGACCTTTAGTTCCCATAAAATCCTCTGGATAAGGTAGTCTAGAGTGCTCACAGCCACGATACAACTTTTATATATGTTCTCTCTAAGTATAGCAAGCAAAACTTGTCATTCCTTATTTTGCAAAAGAAAAAAACCTCCTGAATTTCATATAATCCTGGTGACAGTTTACAAAAGAAAGGAAAAACATTACCCAATGCCTAAATGGAAGGAAAGGCAATGCTGTGGTTAGTCGAACACTTTGTCATTCACAGGTTTCAGGGAATTTCAGGTGGCAGGCAGGAGTCGTGAGCCCCAGGTCCCTCCTGTGTGACGCCCCAGGTCTGTCTCGACAGCAGTGCTGGCCGGTGCTGACAGAGTAACTTCAGCTGGGATCTGTGGTACTGCTGTGTCCCTGGCTGCTGAGAGCAGGGAAGGAGGGCTCCATCTACTGCTGTGCGGGGAGAAGGCAAAAATAACCGGGATGGCATTCCTCTGCTGCACAGAAAAGCTACTGGGTACATGAACTCCAGGTACTTTTTTTTTTTTTTTTTTCTCCCTGTGGCTTTCAGAGCCCTCCACATGCAATCTAGTTCCCTGCCTGGGACACTGCACAGCTCTGTAGCTGGAGACAATCCACACTTGGCCATCATGGCACAGCAGGCAGGGGGTTGGAGAAAGCAGCAGGAAAACAAAGTGACTTGTACATGCACAGAGAGAATTGGGAGCAGAACCAGAAACGAGTCCTGATTTCCAGTCTGTTTCTCTGACAGGATGGGGTTCATGCTCCAAAACGTGTTGAATGCAGAGAGTTCTTGGAGGACTGCTGGAGCAGGGATGAGTTCTGGATAACACATAGTTCTGTGGCTTTTTGCTTGGTTTGCCACTGCTCTGTTTTGAACTTCCTGTCCGTGTACAGGCAGAGCTGTTTCCTCTGTACGTGCGTGTGCACAGCATTTCTGGGAGGACTGAGCCCTGCACAAGCCGTAGGTCTCTCTCCAAGCTCGGGGATGCAGAGAGGGGTGGGAGCTCTGAACCCATGGCCATGTGAGAGTTCTGCAAAGCATATTCAGGCCTCGATATTTCCCACTAAAATCCCACCCTCTGCTCTGCTGTTGTGCTGTAATAGTGGAGTGGGTTGTCCAAAGCAGCTGTGGCTGCCCCATCCCTGGAAGTGTTCGAGGCCAGGTTGGATGAGGCTTAGAGTAACCTGGCCTAGTGGAAAGTGTCCCCACTGATGGTTTGGGGTGGTGGACAAGATGATTTTTAAGGATCTCTTCCAGCCCAAACCAGTCTGTGATTCCATATTGAAAACTGAGAATTTTCCCCTGCCCTTTATCCTTGGATTCAGCTGAATTAAGCCCCACTGTGCTGGGTGAGATACTGTTAAACATAGCTGGTACTGCCCAGGTTGAATAGCTCCTGAAGGACAATGTGTACAGTGTGGGTCTAGAAAAACAGATTTCAGGATTTAGAGTATGTGGAAAAGGTGCTAATGTTCCTCTGCTGGTAGTGAGAACACATTATTCGGTGCTTGCAAGGCACATCAGAAGTGTCTGGATCCTTAGGCTTCCACAAAAAGCTTCACTGATAGTTCTGCACTGATGGCAGAAAGAGTTTGTGCTTATGTTACTTGACTGAGAGAGCTTGTCTCGAGTTATGTGAACAGATGTTTCAGATTTGAGTTCAGTCTGGCAGAAAAGGGATAACAGAAAAGGGATAAGTATAGTCCCCAGCATTTCCCATCTTTTGCCTGGGAAAAAAAAATCAGCAGTGATTTTCTTTTTTTTTTTTTTCTGGATTTTACTTTACCATGAAACTGAAATGCAAACTCTTGGAAAGGAGGAGAGATTCACTTTTATTCAGCCCACTACTTCTAGTTCACACCTGTTTGCTCAGCTGCCTTTTACTTCATGTTTTCACCTGTAGAGCTGCAGTTATCTCTGATAAACATCACAAGCCCCCCAAGTCCCCCTCTCAGAAGACATGGTCTGCTTTCCACATCTTGGTGTGTGTTACACAGCCAGGCAGCCCTTCGTGTAGCAGCTGGTGTGCTGCAGCAAGAGGAACAGCAAAAGAAACTAAAGAAGTAAAATACTTCTCCTGACACAGCTGTCAACAATTACACTGTGTGAGGCTTCACTGGCAGAGGTTAGAGAGAAGCCCAGAGAAATCTGAAACAGCTTTCAAAAGAAAGCACTGAAAATATGTGCCAGAAACCAAGGAATAGATTGCAGATGGCAAATATACGTCTCCACGGACTGTCAGGGAAGAATTTGGTTTGACAATGGCTGTGATCTACCATGTTGCTGCTGAATCAGGCTGAGAGCAGCAATGTACAGAAATAATTAAGTCAGATAAGCGGGCCCCATACAGATTTTTTTTGGAGAGTTCACCCATATATTCAGTGGACAGATCCCACAGACTGCTGGGAGGTGGAGGACCCTCCACCCTTGCTGACATTGCTGTGTTGTGATGCTGACAATAGGCTGGCATCCTGTTGTCAGTAAACCCTAGGGACCTGTTTTAGGGCAGAAGATGTTGTTGTTGCTCCCAGTCTGGGACAGGGCAGCGAAATGGTCTGTTGAGGCTGGAGAGCAGTGAATGGTGACAGTGGAATGAATGACATGTTGAAAAGTGCCCTTGGCATGTCCCTGCAGAGCTGGAGAAGATCAGATCTGCTGTGAGCAGTTAATGAAGAGATAAAAAGCGAGGGGAGTGCTTGCACCCAGCACCGGGAGCGTGCGGGGCGCTGGGGACTGCGGGCACAGGCTGGCCCACCCCATCGATGGGGGAATGAATCCTCTTGGTTGGGGTTTAGCCAGTGACCCTGGTGGCTGAGCTGCTGGCTGAACGTGGCCATGAACAGCTTCTCAGAGGCCATGAAATCTCTGGAACTGGAGGAAGCAGAGCTGAACATCTGCGTGTGCTCCCCGGGACTACTGCAGCCAGCGTGGCAGAGCTGTCCCCATCCTCAGGCCAACCTGGCCTCAGCTGGGAGCTCTCTCGGCAGTGAAGGAGCACAGAAGGAGTCAGTTGATTGTAGGCCTTCCTTTATGTGGCATCAGGGTCGTGCTGTAGGCAGTCTGTGGAAGTTTGCTGTTGTTGCAGCAGTGTTTGTATCTTAGTCCCTCAGCTTCCCAGGGCTTTCAGCACTGTGCAATGTGAGGAGTAGCTTGCCTTTTCCTTGGTCACCCCTTTCTTTCACAAAGCATCTGCTGGATTCTCCCAAATTAATAATTTATTCAACTCTCTCACACTGCAGCCTAAACCTTGCCCATGGTGATGCAGCCCACTAACAACAGCAGGTTTGAATAAGGCTGAAAGTTCCCCAGGTTCTGGGAGAAGATTCTGGAATTGTCCCCATTGCTGTGCCTGGGGGAGAGCTCGAGGGTCCAGACCACTACAGTAGGAGATGGGGATCCGTGGGGCGCAGTGAGCACGTATGAAGTCGCATCTGAAATAGCTGAACTGTAATGTTTTCTCTTGAAAGAAGTGCTGAGAGAGGCCACAGATGCTTCCTTTCTGTGACTCAGAAACTTGCAAGTCTTCTTTGATTCACACCTTATAAGTAAAATTAGCCTGTGCCTCACTGTTGCCAAACATTTTCAAAGCAAAGATACTTGTACAAAGGAATTCAGCAACAGAAATGGAATTTGCTCGTGGATCAGATTACTGTTATTTCTGACTGGGAGCAGCACCAGAAATACTTGCAAGGATTTCCACTTTGCCTTTGGAAAGGTGTGCATGTTGTTGCCAGAAAAGTAGCTATTTGGGAGGATAATTCACATATGTTAGGGGACAGGGAGAGGGATGAGCCCCATGAGGCCGCTGCAGTCATGAGTACAAGTGTTCAGCTTCACACTGTCACTTTGGAACAGGGATCTTCAGCTGTCGCTGTCAGGAATGTTGTGACATGAGCTGCAATTGCTACTGCTCAGATGATGTTTTTAGTCCAAGGTCTGAGCTTTCACTCAGTCTGGTTCTTGATGCTGCTTGTCCCAGGATCTCGGCATCCCACAGAGCTGTCAGACATCTTCCTGCACGTGGGGACTCTGCAGACAGGACTTAATGAAAGGAAGGATTTTCTTGGCATTTAAATTTGTCACATCATTTGTCACAATCATTTGTCACATTGTTGACTGTTATGTTACCTTGAAACATGAACTTACCATCAGTTGGGAGCATTGGCCAAAAAAATCTGGTATTTTAAATCCATGCTGGTCAGGGTCTATATTTTGCAGACAGCTGTAAGCAAGGCCTCAGTCCCCGTGATGATGTTCTCCTTGAGGATGGAGCTTGATCCATCCATGGAGCAGGGCTTGAAGGCCAGTGGACCCAGGCAGCCCTCAGAGGGGGGTTCCAGGCCCCCAAGCCTGTCTGCCCACTGGCAGCAACAGCAGAATGTCACGGTCCCCTCTGAATGCCAGGATGGAGCAGATGTCCCCAACATTGTCAGCTGCCTGGGGTAGGCAATGACAGCCGTGACCCGTGGGCTTGGAATTCAGAAACCTGATTGCTCGTAGTCTACAGGGGGGACTTTTAGAATAAAACCACAGGGCTCTGATTGTACCCCGAAACGGTGATATAAATGGTGGAAGGAACAGGTGTCTGTAGTGTACTATAGAGCTATGGAATGTGTGTAGTATAATACATATAATACACATTTCTATTCCGGGCAAACTGATAGTTTAAAGCAAATGAGTAAAAAAGGATTTTACTTAAGAAAAAGTTAGGCATGTTACATTGGAAATAGGACTGGTTATATTACTTTACACCAAAATAATATCCTTGATATCTCTGGGTGTGAAGTGAAATCTTGCTAAGCAATGACGCATTTTTGTGTTCATCCTGACCATGTTTGTTCCTTCTGCTGAATGGACTGTGCACAGAGAAGTGTCTCCAAAGAGTGAATTTTTTGGCCCTTTGGAAATGTATGAACAGGACAGCACCATATGGACTTGGCATGCCCCAGGGATGGCTGTGGGAGCCTGGGAACATTCCGTGCCTGCAGCAAGTGTAGGAAGAAGGAAGGAGGAGAGCAGAGTGAGAGGCTGCAGGGAGCTGTGTGGGGATGGCACTGAGCAACACGGCTGCACTGGCAGGGCCCAGCCATGACCAGGTCTCCATCACAGCTGAGGTGAGAAACAGGCCTTGTACCATGCCCCTTCCTGCCTCATGGGTCACAGCAGAATTGGGAGATTCCTGCGAAGGGCCACGGGCAACGTCTGGAGCAGAGGCTGCAGATAAAATTGCTGTCCAGAGCAAAAACAAGGCAAGTGCTGAAGGAAGGGATGGAAGAGAGGCTGGCTTTGTAAGCTCAGTGCTGTCAGCAATCAGAGGCTTCAGCTGTGTGTAGAGGTGGGAGCATGCCATGGCTTTTCAAAATGTACCACCATGAGGCGATGTATTTATGGCTCAGAAACTCCCAGTGTTGTACTGAACAATGAATTAAAGATGAAACCATAGAGCTCTTGCACAAACTGCAGGTGAGCATAGGGCAGGTGAGCCCAGAGCAGGTGTGCTCCTCACAGGCAGACAGGCACACACTGAATACGTGCATAGAGGGCCTGCAAGAGGTGCACGCAGCCATATCCTGCACAGCAAGTCTGAAGCATATTTCTCTGAGGCAGAGGCAGAGCAATTGTTGCTTCACTGCCCTGACTTGCAGCTGTAATGGCACCACATTGGGTCTCTCATTCTGGATCTTAGAGAAAAACACCCTCAACTTGTAAATAACACATACAGTTAAATAGGGTTTGTTTTCTGCTGCCCCAAGTGTGTGGTGCATCTCAGGGGGGTCAAGGGAAAGGTTCACATGACTTTCAGCAGGTGTTGCCCACCTTATGTTCTGATTCACTTGCAAGATGTGCTCATTAGAGGCTGGGCTTGTGCCCCACTCTGGCAGCCTGAGCTGGTGTTGAGCATTTGATGCTTTCACTCCCTGACTTGTTAACACAGGCATCTCCTTTTGCTCAGAACAGCAGCAGCACCAGCCTGACATCACCGACAGAGGTACCTGCACAAAGGACCAGGTAATGCCACGCCACTGCCCCTCATGGTTTCTGAAGAGCTGTGTCCTGTGTTCATGCACTGGTGATGGTTAGTGATGGTTCCTGTGCCCTGGCATTGAATATCACATCCCATTTTTGTGAAATGATGCTGATTTGCAGGCACAAGATCTCTTCAGATCTGTGCCTACCCCAGTAACTGCTGTGAACAGCACAAGCCCTGGCAGAGGTGCCAGAATCCCCCTGTTTGTGAGGTATGCCAAGCTAGCAGGGCTCCTGCTTGTGGAGCAGGAAGAAGCATGAATGGGAGTGGATTGTAGAATTATTTCAGTCAAGAAAATTCAGGGATGTTAATTGCTGAACTGTCATCAATTTCAGTGACTGCAGAGCACAATTAGCCTCTAATTTTAGTTTCATGCTAATGCCATTGTCAGTTCTCTCTGTGCAGCAGGTGATGTGGTTTTAGATGTGTCTCTGCAACTGCTTTGTGCAGGGAGTTGGTTCCTAGAACCTGACACCCAGCAGGGGAATCAGGCCAGTGTTTGGAAATGCTTTGAAAGGCCCTGGGGTTTTTATATGATTTGTTTTACTGCTGTCCCACTGCTGCCACTCCATGACCCACACGGGCACCAGCACAGTTTTCCCTCAGCCGATGCCCCACTTGGCAAAAGATAAAGCTCAGCACAGTCCTGTTGGGGCACTGGCTCAGAGCTGAAGTGGGAGGCTGCTCGTGGCAGGGTGCCGTAGCCATGGGCCGCTCCAGTCCCATACCTGTGAGCAGCGAGGAAGGACTGGGGTGTCCCTCAGGCAGTGGCCTCCTGTGGCTCTCTGCTGTGTGTCCCTGGGACATGCCAGGAAGGAGGGCCAGCTCTGTCCCACTGCTGCTGGCATGGTCCCAGTGCAGCTGGCTGCTCTCCTGGCTGTGCCATGCTGTGCTCCAGGCCCAGCCTGCCCAGAGCCAGCGGCACTGCCGAGGGCAGGAATTCCCACTGCCACTGTGTTGTGCATCCTTCTGCTCTCAGGTGTCCCCGTGTTATCCCTCATGGATCTTGAACTGGTGTAAAAGTGGGGCCTAGTGGGGTAGCCTGGGCCCTCTGGAGACACCTGGGCACAGTTGAGTTTGGAGCACAGTGGGGAGGTTGGTTCTTTTCTGGAAGATACCAAACACGTAGATGGGAGCATGTGGGAGCTGAATGCCAGCATTCCTGCCAGGAGCTCAGCACCTCCATCCATCAGACCCATGGGGTGGAAAAAATGTCCAGGGAACATAGAAGTTTATTTAAACATGTATTTGATGTTAGTGAGTGGACCCACAGCAGTGGTTTTTCTGACTTTGAAGCTGGTTGCTGGCATAGAGCAGCTGAGCTTTATTTGCAGATAATTGTTCTCCAGTGCGTTTGAAGGTGGGAACATAGTGACATGTTAGCTGTTGACATGGTCTGGGCTTCCCTGTTGCACTCTCAGCCATCCTGGAGGATGCACAGAGGCTGGAGGATGACAGGAATGCCATAACAGGTTTTCCACAAAGACAGCAGAACTCTGTGAAGCTTCAGAGACCTCCACTGGCTCGTGCTGCTTCTGAGACGTCCAAGACGATGGTCACTTATAAGTCCTTACAGCTCCTTATTGAAAGTCTGAAGGCTTTGTTTTCCAACAGAAGAACCTTTTCTGGCATTATTTGTGCTGGAGTGACCTTCAGACTGCTGCTAAAAATTGACAGCAGAGTAGATATGATAGCACTGTCAAGGAATGGATAATCTCCCATCTTTAAATACACTTTCTATTTATGTTGGCCAGGTACAGACTTCTCAGGATTTTACCTGCTATCCCAGACTAACACTTCAGAAGTGCCACCAAGGAAACTTCTCTGCAAATCTCTTTCTATTTCAAAACTTCTTAACTGAATAATGTGAGTGGCCAGATACATTCCTGCCTGTTGAAGCTCACAATAGAAGAATGTTCAAAAGGAAAAGGAAAATATTTGGAAAGTATTTTTTTTACTATCACACAGACCTGGAAATTGTATCAGCTGAGGAGATACACCAGTTGTTCCTTCGGCTACATTTTTTGTGGTTAGTTTATTTTTCATGTTTATCAGAATGTTTCAGTTCATACCTGAGGCACCTCAATCTCTGCAAGTGTTGGGTTCCCCCAGGAGGGGCCAGAGGCTCTGTGTGCCCCCAGATTGGCCAGCAGACATCTGCCTTGTGTTAGGGGAAACATGATCTTCCTGCCAGCTCGGACCCACGGGTGGGGATGGGAACACTGTGAAAACCTCTGCTTAAACACACACAGAACTCAGTGTTTCAGGATAAATAAGCAAAATATACAAAGAAATAAGTTGCCTCCATTTTATCAGCAAAAAAGATGAGCATTTTTCAGGAAAAAAATGATGTTGTTCCACACCCTTTTGTAGAAGCTGCTGGGGATGCTGGATTGGTCTCTATCCATGGGGTCCAGGCCACAAAGGGATGGTGGAGACTGCCTTGGCTTTACCATCTGACTCCAGATCTGGCTTCTGGATTTCTCTGCCTGTGCAATCACCAGGGCCTAGCTGGAGTTAATTGAATTAAATGGGACACTTGCCAGGGACACCAGTTATCTCTTGCAGTCATTAGCACAAGAACAGTGTAAGGATTAGCTCTTGTTTGCTGTCTCAGGTGTTAGTGGCAATATACCAGCTGACAAGTTAAGGTCTTGTCAGCAGCAGCACGTTCTGGAAGAGGCAGGAGCTTCTCTGGCTGATAACATACATATCAGTGTTTAAAAACACAAGTATTCTTCACTTCAAATAGTTTAATGAGTTTCATTTCTTCTCTTTTCAGCTGGCAACCTGCCCTGCAATTTCCAGGGACAGCAAACCTGTGAGACAGATGCACTCACTGTGTGACTGAGGATGCTCTCCAGCCCTGCTGAGCCAGCCCTGGGAGCGGGGCTGTGTGTGGGGTGAGTGACGCGGGGGAGTCACACGAACTCTGCAGTGGGAGAGGGAGGAGCTGGACTTTTGGATTCTGAAGGATATTGCTCTGATAAATAATGAACAGATTTAGCTACTGCAGGAAAGTGTGGGGATTTGTGGTTTGCTGTTTTGGATGAGAAGTCCTGGTCTTGAAGGTCTGTACGATTACTGAGGAAGCAATGGGCACGTGCCCGTGTCGCACCCACAACAGTGCCCATGTCCTGTCTGCAGTGGTGCCCATGCCCATATCCCATCTGTGGCAGTGCCCACATCCCATGTCCCACTCGAAGCAGTGCCTGCTCTTGGTGGGCCACATGAAGTGCTGCTGCTTTCTGGGACTGGGGAGCAGTAATGAACAAGAGGTCCTGCCAGAGCCAGAGGAGCTGTGGCTGATCTGGACTGGACTGGGTCCACAGTGGGTGAGAACAGCTGGGGTAGTTCCACAGCAAAGCTCAATCTTCTGGCTTTTTGACTTCTTCATGGATTCAGTCTCCCATGACCCACTTGTTATGGGCAGGCTCTGTGGTGACCCCTCCAGACTCTGAGTACTGGGAAAGGCCCTTTGCTTGGGACAGTAATTTTAAATTCTCTTTGAGGGGCCTTAAAAATTGCTGAACTTTCAAATTAAATTCTTGTGATTGAATATTTATTGTTGAACTCAGCATGAAATGTAGAACAAAGCCTAAATCTAGGAGGGATGCTCTGGACCTTGGCGCAAATGCTGACAGCATTTTTAATATGTACTGTATTTTAGTGGTGAATGCTTAAAATTATTCTGGTGGTTTGTGTCCTCAGCTGTTTCTCTCTCTACTGTGGTTAGCCTTAGAGTCTGCACTGGAATGGGTAACACATTAGTACAGGGATTTTGTGGCAGTGCCGTGGAGTCAGAGCCCCGTTACGGCCCTGTTGTACGTCAGAAGAAGGGCTGACGAGTTCCTTGGTGCTCACACGACTATAACAGGGTCGACTGTCACCTGGGTGGAGCCTGCCTGTCCAGGATCACCAATCTGAGCCTATTCTGTCATTGGAAAATTGTTCATTCTCATGGATAGGTCAGAATTAATGTTGTGTGGCGGTGGGAGCGCGGTTCAGTGCAGGGTCAGCGCCGTGCTGACGGGCAGTCTGGGGCTGCCAGCCATGACCTTGGCCCAGCCTGCTGGGGCCAGTGCCAGTGCTGAGGCACAGCTGTTAATAGCTCCTATACTCTGCAGTAGTATCAAGCAATATCAATATTCAGGACTTGGGCAAATCCAAAACCCCACAAAATGCCTTTTGTATTGTTTGACAAAATCACATTAGTGTTTCTTTCATGTAAAATATCCACAAGGTTTTGCTGCTTCCGAAGACAAATGCATTCCAAGTGGTAACTGCAGTAACTAGTAAAGAGAATTATAACTGCTGCTGACAGAAAAAACGCTGTAATGATATAATACAAGAAATAGCCTTCATTAGTGTCAAAATGAGGCAGATGTGAAACATTATGCTGATATTTCCTCAGGGGTAGCACTTAAGTAGTTCTTTGCTTGCAGAAAGGTATCACAAAAGGTTTGGATCAGAGTAAGTCAGCTGGAGTTTATCAGAGTTGAGAAATACGGCACAGAGAGAGCCTTAAAAGGTGCTCTTTGTCCCCGGGCCCTTCAGTGTCCTGAGGGGACGCTGAAACATGAGCTGCTGGTACTAAGGGAAAAGCAAGAATGTTCAGCTGGGGGTGTTAGAGGAGAGGCACATACCCCACCACCCCTGTATGGTGGGCACAGCCAGAGGCTCCGGGTTTTGCAGTGCAAGAGGATGTCAAGGCACTTCCCATACTTGTGCAGAAGTATCCCTTAAAGGGGCTCTGTTCCCTGCTGCAGTGCCTGCTTTGCCTGGGGAGCACAGCTCAGAGGTGGTTCCTTGTGCTGTCACACTGAGCTGCTCATGTTGGCGGATTCTTTTCTAAGAGGAGGTGTCAGATTGTCTAGCCAGCTGAAGGAATCCAGTTGGCAGGAGAGTGACTTAATAAGTCACTGAGAATTTTAAAAACACTGTGGTTCTTTGTTTAACAGCCAGATTCTACAAAATTAGCGCCACCTCTGAGATGATTTCTCTCATCACCCTCCCTGTTGTGTCCCCTGCTGTCCTGCATGTCTCTGCCTGCCCTCACTACCTTGTGTTGTCTGGTACAGATGGGTGCTGGGGTCACTCTGCCCATCCCCTGCAGGGATCATGCCAAGGTCCCTGTGTGCCCATGAGAGCCCAAGGAGGATGAGCATCCTGGTGCCTGGTGCTCGTGCCCACTGTGTGTGCTCCTGCAGGGACTCCCTTCTTCTGGGAGGGAGAGTCTGAAATACCCCCCTGTGGGAATGTGGGACTTGTGTGGGCAGGTGGCAGAGGTCCGTCTGCTTATGGACACGGCCGGGCAGGGTGAGCCCACATCCCCCCCAGTGCCCTGCAGACCTTACCCAGGGCAGTTTTGGAAAGGGATGAGTTCAGCCACCAGGAAACAAGGAGCTTTGGCCACTTGTCACTGTCACACTCAACCACTGGGGACTTCTAAGTCCAGTGGGAGTATAAAACACTCAGAACCTGCAAACACCTTTGCAAGGAAAGAGGAACTCTGTGCTATAGCCCTAAACCTGCTCCACAGCTGCTCCTTGTTCCCAGGAAAGTGCCTTTTCCTTGATTTTTTTTCTGGTCTCTTTTTTTCCTTTTCCTCTCTGTTGAGATGGATGAGGACAGGAGCTGACTGCCTGTACTGGTGCCTGTCCCTGGTAGGGGTAGGGCAACTCTTCCACTGCTCAGAGGTGCTGCTGAACCTTTTTTCTCTGCCTTTGCAGGGTGCTGTTCCCCTGTGCACTGACCAGGGCTGAGTTTGGGCATTTCACATCCCCCCCACCCCTGAAGTGTTTTTCCAAAGATATTTCTTCCCTTCTCTTCACCTGTGCTCCTCTTCATACCTTTCCAGCTTTAAGAAAAGCATCCCTTATGCTTTCCTTTGGATTCCCCTATGGTTAGTGGACACCTCCATAGTGGGGAACATCACTTTGATCTGTGTTAGTGACACCACAGGGTTTGCTCCCAGCATGTCCTGCAAGGAGAGGGCTCCTAGTCAGCCCCAGATCTCCCAGCAATCTCCCTCCACTGGCTCTCCTTCCCGTGGTGTGTGTCAGACACCAGTGGGGCAACACCATTCCAGGAGGGACCCTCTCATGGCCGGCGGCTCCCGAAGCCCTCGGGGCCGAGTTGCCCACAAGGTGCTGTTGGAGGAGTGTCCCGGGGTGCTCTGGGGAAGGTGGGGAGCCCCCCCTGCTCCCTGGGAGGTGAGGTGGCTCCATGGTACCACGAGGACGGCTCTGTCCGAGTCTGGCAGTGGGGCTGCTGTGGTTTGGCTCTGTCATCCACAAACCCGTTGCTTTCTTTTTCAAATGTACCTTCATAACCTCAAGCAAACACAGATGTGACTGAAATTCTAGGCAAAGTGCACTACAAATGTTACCCCTTCCCTTCTTTTCTACCTTCTGCTATTTGATTTATTATTTCCTTTCCCTTTCAGGTCTGCTGTTTTCTAGTTGGAGTGATTTTTATAGCCTGTATTATAAGGAAACCCACACGTGAGGAAAGGAAGAAGGAATTAAATGGAAAACAAACCACAGGCCCAGCCATTAATCCTTCTGGGGAAAGCAGGGCCTGGGCTGCATTCTTCAGCATCCAACCCACTGTGGGACACACCAGGTGAAAGTCGTCAACAGGTACTGAAACAAAGAGGGAGTGAAGATTAAATGGGGACTTGATGGGCTCAATATAGACAATTCTACCCCTCTGCAGTGACTTCCAGAAATGGGGGGGATTCTGCAGCCAGTGTGATTTGGCCAATACCCAAAATATAACACAGAGATTTGACAGTAGGGATTGCAGATAGAAAATGTAGCATTCTCTGGCACAGCTGTCATATTATACTAAGCCCGTTACTTCCCTTTAATCCTAATTAATACTCTCTCTTTCCAGTCTGAGCTGAGTCTCTGGTCAGCCATCGTTCTGGGGGATCTGCTGCTGCTCTCCCACTGGAGCCTGTTCCTTTGTGCTCTTTCCATGAGGAGCAGCCAAAATCATGAATTAAACATTGCTGATATTAAAGAGGACTCCTGGCATCTGCCCCAAATGGAGAAATCAACGTGTCATTCATTACAGATATCCACACTTGTACAGGGAACACGTGTTTGCCAGATGGTGCCAGTTCAGGATTCCCAGAGGGAGCAGGAGTGGTCCATCCCTGCTGAATGCCAGAGCCACCCCAGTCCCGGGGTCCCCCAAGGGTCTTCACTCCTCTCCCTGCAGCCTGGCAGAGATGCCCCTGGGCCTCTCCCAGCTGAGGCTGTGTTGTGACCCCAGACTGCCAAGGAAAGTACAAAATTGATGTATCTTGGGGGAGGGAGGGAGGGGTGTGGGCTGAGATCTGGTGTCTCAAGACCATTCTTTAGACAGTGCTGATCCAGACTGTCTTATTCCCAGCATTTTTCAAATTGTTATTTCCTACAGTTTGCAACTACACACAGTAGTCAGAGGTTATGACACGTAGCTGACTTTAAAGGACACTGTCTGTAACAAGTGCTATGTACATATTCTATAAATGTTGTTATACCCTGTATTTTATAGCTTTAGACTGCAATAAATGGGGACAAACTATGTGCTTGTAGTGTGAATGGAATGGTTTGGTCTGTGTTTTTTTCTAATTACAGAATTTCATATTTATTCAAAGTAGATCTCTGCATGCAGGTTATGAAGTATTTCCTTCCAAACACAAGATACTTGCAGTTCGAGTGGATCTTGACTTGCATCAAGGAATCAAAGCAGGCACAAGGAGAAGCAAGTACAATATGTCAGACAGTGGGTCTTTAACTGTGCAGAAAGGAGCAGCACATCAGAAAGTGTCATTATTTCTGTTCCTCACTGCTGGGCACAGTGAGCCCGGGGCAGGGAGTGGGGCTATGTGGGGCTGGGGAGCTCAAAGGCAGCACAGCAGGCTGGTGTGAGGCTCGTGTGCTGCTGTGCTGGAGGAGTGGTGGGAGGATGTGGGGGCCACATCCCAGAGCCCCCCTGGGGATGGAGCCCACAGGGATTTGTGTCCAGCAGGGCAGGGCACCGTGGGATGCCCCGCTGAGCTCTTGGTGGGCAGTGCTGGCACCAGGCACAGCGCTGGGCTCTGCTGAGGGTGCAGCTCTGGGGATTGGCACAGATGCACCAGCATTGCACAACAACCTCTTTCTCAAATAGATCTGTCACTTTTTATATTTTCCTTAATTAACATTCCAACTGCTCGTGTGTCCTTACGCACCACTCTGCACGTGTGTCTGAGCACAGCCCTGTCAGTGCTGTGCCGTGGCTGTCGCAGCCCTGGGATGCTCACGCAGCCTCAGAACAGAACCCTCTGCAGGCAAACTTGAAAGAAGCTGGGCAGTGTCTGGAGCAGCAGTAAGGAATCTGGGATTGGGAACTCACCACACTGTTATTGACTGGTCTCCATTCCCAAGAGGACAAACCGGGGCCTTGTTTGCCAGGTTTGCATTTGAAAAAAGCCTTTGCTTTAATTAACAGACAGCCTAAGTGGCATTGTTCTGTTCTCCATTCTGGGTTGTTTTTCAGAAAACAAGAATAGTTTCTGAAATTTTAAAATCTCCTAAAATAGAAATTTTATCTGGAGAAGTCCCTCTGTGATTCCGTTCCTAGTATAAACCAAATTTATTTACTTCTCTAGTTGAAATTGCATTATTAAAGAAGAACATAAAGTTTATTTAATATTATTTGATGTTCTTTGTTTAGTTTTGAATGAAAGTTGGGATTATGCGACCATCTTGTGGCTGTAACACTTGTCAGTTCATTTAAATTAATATTTTAGTTTCTTGTTTATTATCACAAAGTTTATTGGTTTGTTAGAAGTAATACCCAAACTTATGATGCTGGAAAGGGAAAGCTGCAGCTCATCTGGAACACTTGGCATTGGAGAAACACACCGGGAGCAACCACAGACAGGCAAGTTCAGCACTCCAGTGGTCTGTCTGTGTGTCTGTCTGTGTGTCTCATGATTTTCAAGTTGTTTTTCATATCCTGATGCAAGTTAAAAGTCAGGGGTTTTTTTTGGAAAAGTGCATATTTTGGAAACCTCAGCCGTTCCCAGGCCAAGGGTGAGCAATACAAACCTTGCACAAGCAGGTGACGTGGAGATGGGTGTCTTGGAAAGAAAACATCGAAGGAATCATGCAGAGATTTGGGGTGGGTGATCCATGGGGAGGGGGAGTTGGAGGCTTGTACAAAGCCACCTTATTCTTTGCCCAGAGCCAGTGGGCTTCAGTTCATGGAGAAAGTAGCTGGAAAAATTACACAGAAATATTTGACCTTCCTAAAGGCCTCTAAGACACAATTACCTGATGTTCACTGAAGTGGTTCACATGGTTCCCACTCTAAATGATTTTCTAGGTTCACCCATGTGTGAAAAAGGGTCTGATTATATGGAGGAGGGCAATGGAGGAAAGAACTGCGGGAAGGAGAGAATTATGCCAGGGAATTTTACTGATTGTGTTTGCTTCAAGGGAAGGAAAGGGCAAATAGATACAGCCAACTCAAAGTAGCTGAGTTTCTTTTGACTTTGAATTTCAAAAGAAAGAAACATAAGAGAGCTCTGAGGTGTTGACAGCACTCAACAGAAGCTGTTCCATGGAGTTAGGTAGGAAATGTAGCATCCAACATAGTTTGCTTTCTTAGACAGATGACAAATTCTTTTTTCCCCCCTGTACAACAAAACTGTAACAAACCCCATTTGTCCCAGTGCCTTTTCTTTCCTTCTGCCCTGTGTTGCCAGGCACAGGACATCCCTTGCCTGTGCAGCCAGCAGTGCTCACGCCAGGGGCTGGCCATGCCCCTGCTGCAGAGCTTCAGCTCAACCCTGACCGAAACAAGTGAGTTATCTGGGGCTGCATTCTTTAGTGGGCTTCAGGCAAAATATTTTTCTAAGGAAATTAATTCCATGGTTGGCACAAAAGTGCCTCTACTGTGCAGTTTTCCAGTGGCAGGTGTGCCCAGGTGCACACAGCTGTCTGGCTTCAATAGTAAATTCCTGTGTTCATCTTGGTCTACACCAGTGCCCAGAGCTTTGCCAAGCTGCCAGCAGCTTGCTGGGGCCATGGATGGGCACCTCAGCTCCCTGCAGAGACTGCACCTGCTGCTTGTTGCCAGCTGATCCCAAAGGAGCTGGAACGAGGCACCGGGAGTGCGGCCGCCAGAATTGCACTCCCCACATTCCAGGGCCGTGTGCTGAGGAACTAAACCATGGCAGAGAGACTGGAAGATTTGAGAGTTTTCTCCCAGAGCCCATGTTTAACTCTCCGTGGCCCTGTTTGGGAATGGGCTGTAGTCAGTACATGCCTTTAGCTTTAACTTGCACTTCATCGGTCTGGGAGGAAGAATGGAAGAAATGTTCTGAGAACAAATTCTGTGTATGTCTTCTGCCACCTGCTAATGGTGCGTGTGAGCCGCTGCGTGCCAGGAGCCGATGGCAAAGATAATATCATTGCTGGGGAGAAAATTGCACTGTGCTGAAAATGAGACGTGTGTTCCAGATGACCCGATAGCTCAGCACCCACTGGGGCCGGGCTCTGCTCACTGACGCTCTCACAGACACATTCAGTGTGATGGAATCCCAGAAATTAAATTATTTAGGGTGGGCAGAAGGACAAAAGCTGAAGAACTTCTATTCAGATCCATCCCTGAATCAGGCTTTGCTACATCTGCCTCCAGCCTAATTACTATGGGCAAGGACAAGGGAGGCTGACGGGTGGGAACAACTGTCTGTGTGCCTGGTAAAGCTGCTGGTCTGAAAACTGACATAATGGCACAGTAGATGTGGTGGCAGCTCTTTGAAAGTAAACATCCATTTACAGCAGGATCATACAAATCTTTGAGGCATTCAGCAGCAAGGTCCCTGTGGCTTTTCACCCTTGTGTTGCCCGGAGTTATTGCTCAATGAGGGAGTTCATGGCATTTTGTGTGAACCGAGAGGTAATTGTGAGCAGCTATTTAAATAGCCCTAATTATGTTTAGAGACTGGCTTTCAGGCCAGTCCCTGAAAGCAGCTAGGATCTGTGAATGAACATATTGCTACAGGTGACCACCTGATCTATGCATATGGACCTAAAAAAAGCCACTTTGCTAAGTTTAAATACCTCAGTAAAGCTGAGCAGACAGCAGACGCCAGCACGGCCGCGCCTGCCCCGTGCACGCTGCCCAAAGCAGCATCACAGGGGGCTCTGGGTCGGGCACCGTGGCACCGTGGTGACCACAGCATGGTCAGCCAGCCCATGGTGTGCTCCTGGGGGACCAGGGCCTTAAAAAATAAAGCCTTTAAATACCCCACGGACAGAGAAGGGTGAAGGGACCGGGGCCCCCTGAACAGGGGTTGGAGAAACCCAGAGGCTTACCTTGCTTAATCCTTTGGCAAACATGCTCAGTGTCTGCTGAGTCCCGTGGCCAATCCAGCCTGTGTCAGCACTGCCCTGCAGCTGGCCCAGAGCTCCAGGGGATGGAGGGCACCCGCTGCCCACCCAGAGCTCCCCGGGGATGGAGGGCACCTGCTGCCCTCCTGGGGGACAGTGGGGTTCCAGCTTGGCGCGGCCCTGTGCAGTCAGAGTTTTTGAAGGAGACAGTCCATGACAGAGAGGACAAACGTGAAACTGTTGAACATATTCAGCCCTTCAGCGTGAGGGTTGAAGAGTTCACAGTGACAGCTGAGATAAGGCCAGGCCTGGTGATGGGCCCCAAGCCCTCCCTGCTCCACTGGCCTCCTCCTCCTGCTGCAGCGAGCACCCAGCTGCCTCAGTGACCATGTCTGGCTTCAGTGTGACTTAACTGCACACAATTGTTATATCTTATGACATGGAAATGGGTCAGAAATAAACTCCATGCCTTTCTGTATTAACCTGGTGGTTAATACAGAACAGCAAGAAAAAAATTCCTTAATATACATGGTGGTCAGTCATGTTTCTTTCTCCTCGTTCTCTTTTGATCACTGATTGCTTTTGGCACTCCTCGTTCCTGGCCACAGGAGGAGGTGAGCACTGAGGGCACCTAGTCCTGCTGGTAGTGCAGGAGATGCTGATGGGGAGGTGCCACCTCCACTGCAGCTCCTCTGGGCAGGTGAGGGGCTCCTGGTACTGCCCTGTTCAGGACAGGCTGACCTGTGCACAGCTCCCACCCATTCTGGGTGGCACCAGCTGCCATCACCCCGGGTCTCTAGAACCCCCTGCCCCAGCAGGTGCCAGCTCCTGCAGGGTGTCTCCATGCCAAAGGTCCTCCTAACCCACCCCAGTGTTTCACTGCATTGTTCCCTCAGTATCATGGTGGTGGTGTCTGGATTTTGGCTCACTCTGGGAGCAGCAGAGTGATGGGGAACATATCTGGGTGGCAACTCTAGGAGCTGTCACAGCACAGTGAGGTTAAGGGCATTTTCCAAGGAAAAGGCTCTCTGGAGGAGGATTGCTGTCAATGCTTGTACTGCCATAAGTAACACCTCCAGGCACCATAGGCAAACCTTTTGGTAGCAAAGTTTTAAAGAGATTTTAAAGGAGATTTCACAGTAGGGGGATTATGGAATTACAATTAGGATAACTTAAAAAAAAATACACATGGAAGGGAAAAACATTATATCCATTCAAATAATAATAAGGTGGGAATGAGAATAGAGGCCAGTTTTAGAGAGATGAGTAACATGTACCAGAGAAATTGTCGCCAGTCCTCTGGACAATCAGTGTTTGTTGGAGTGTTCAGTCGTGGCAGCCCCTGCCGTGGGCTATGGCAGCAGACCGGGCTGCTTCCAGGGGCTTGAGGAGCTGTGCTGGTCTGTGTCACACAGGTGCCACTCGTGGCTCAGAGGCTTTCAGAGGCTTTTTAGTTGCTGCTTACAGATTGAAGGAAAACCAGCATCACCTCAGGCTATAGGGAGAAAAATTCCATTGAACCACATTTCCTCTTTGCTAGACGAACCTGAGAAAGATGACTCGCTCCAAAATGTGAGGGTTCTCCTGACACCTTCCAAACAATCACTGCATTTCATGCCTGAATGCCAATCAGCAAATTTCCAGTACAATATGTAAACAAATACAAATCAAAATGTCTGCTGTTTCCTTTGCACTCCCCAGGGGCACTGGACAGAGCCCTGTGTACGGGGAGGACAGTCCCAGGGGACTGTCACAGCTGAGACCCATGTGTTGGACAGAGCTGAGGGACACAGCACACCTGAACACAGTGACACCTGTGAAGGTGCAGGCAGGAGCCCTTCGTGCTCAGGCAGTCACTGCCCAAGCAAGGACACTGATCAGGAGGACTGTCCTGATGCTGTTCCAGACCAGAGCTAGTCAGAGGTAGCACATGGCACGGATCTGTCTCGTGCCTGTTTACACAGGCTATCAAACCATGAGCATCCAGGATCCCTCGGAGCAGCAGCTCTAAATATCCACAACAAACAGCACATCCCTCTCTCACAGACGTGTTTTGGAACACTCATCCAGACTTTCAGCAAGGAGCAAAAATTATCAGAAAGGTGCAGCAAGCAAAATTAAAAAAAAACAGCCAGGGTGGAAGGGCCTCAGACTACCTGAATCTCTAGCTGTGGGTCAGAGATTTGTCATGCTCTTAATAGCAATACAGTTCCAGCTACATTCCTGCAGACAGAAGGCCTGGAGACTGGATATGTTCCAATGGCTGTGTACTTACAGAGTGGGTCCTGGGGGAGCAACTGTAGAGGTGGGAAAGAGCTGGATCTCTCTAATGTGCTTCTTCCCTCTTCGTGCACAGTCTGAATCCAACTCAGAGACATTTTTTGCTGTCTGATCTTCACTGGGTCCCTACTGGAGATCAGTCTTTTATTTCTTCCCAGGCTCCTCTGTAAGAGGTGTGCAGCCAGTAACTGGGATACAGGACTGCTGCTGGCAGTCCCTGTGCTGAGGAGGTGCAGGCAGAGGCCGGGCTGTTCCCAGCGACTCACGAGGGATGGTGTCCAGTGCCTCAAGAAATTTGTCCCAGTGCACTTGTGTGATGAGTTGTGTGCAGGGGTGGACTGAACTGCACGTCCACAGCTCTGGTGACCACAGGCTGCCTTCCATATCCCTGCCTTGCAGCTGCTGGGCCAAAGCAAGAGCAGACGGGTGGGACACAGCAGTGTCTGAACAGCTGCCCCTGGGTGTGTGATGTAACAGCCCACACTGCATCATATATAGCTGTTCAGTTCCAGACATTAAAGACAAGTTGCTGTTGCACTGCCCTGCCCTCAGTTTTGCTCGGGGCTGGCGCATTGCCTTGCAGCCAGCTCTGACTCCTGCAGCACACTGGGCAGTGCCAGTGATGGGCAGTGCCAGAGATGGGCAGTGCCAGTGATGGTCACTGCGCCGGGCTGGCAGCTCTGCTGAGTTCAGCATTTCCCCTCCGGGGTTAGCCAAGTCCCAGAGAGCCAAGACAGGAAACAAAATGGTTACAACATCACTCATCTCAGTTTAATTTGCTGTCAGAGGTAAATCAGTGCCTTAATCCCCTGTGATAAAAATCTTTGTGATCTCTTCGGTGGATAAAGCTGTTTGGTCAGGCCAAGAAGCCAATTTTAAACCAGGCAGTATAATTCCTTTCTTCACCAAAGCAGGTGATTTTGTAATCACTGTCTATGCTAGATTCCACCAAGAAATTGTTATTCTAGAACATTAGCTGCAACACTAAGTTCACTTAGGACTTCACTGGAATACATGGAATTGTTGTTTTGCTTCCTTCCCACATCACAAAGTTAAGTTTCTCTGTTATGTGAACAGAAGAGATGAGAGCAGCATATTTTACAAGAATGATGAGCAAGCATCTTGAGTTAGATGAAGATGGGAAGTCTTGTGGTCAGACACCCACTTAGGAGACACAGAACTTGGGTTGTTTCCAGTACTGAACACATTTTTTATATTATCTTTGAGCCCCATCTTCCCCATTCAGGAATTTTTGAGGTTCAAGCGATTCATAGCTCCGAAACTGATTCCTCTCTCCCTCCCATAACTGTTTTGGCTGACTAGACTTGTTCTTTTGCAACAATCAGATTTAAACGTGAGCCAGCCTGGAAGAAGTAAGTAGCAGAAGATGTACAAGCTCTCACCAAAAGAATACCTCCAAGTGCACACATTTAGAGTTCAATTCTGGTGTTACAGCACTGGCCAATGCAAGGTCAGCATCCCTCTCCTCAGCTGACACACATCTGTTCAGCTCAGAAAAGCTGGGACACAGCAGACAGTGCTGTGATGATATCCTTGCTCCCTGTGGGTTGGGATATGCAAAGCTCCTGCTCAGGAATGACTGAGTGCTCTCTTCCTGGTGTGGTACAGCAGCTTGCCAAGGACCAACCCATGGGAATAAAAGAACTTAGGAGACAAACACCTTGAGCTCCCAGACCCCTCACTTATTCCCAGGAAACATCATTACTGACATACATAGTACTAAGAACCTCCTTTGCATTGCCCCATGCACATCTGCTGAAGGATGTGATTCAGAGATGGACAGGATGGCATTTCCTAGCTTTCATCAGCACAAATGACTGTACCAGAGCAGCCCTTTGTTTTGTAATGGCAATGATGACATTGGGCACATACCTCCCATTTCCAGTAAAGATCCCTTGTTGCATGGCCCCAGAACAGAGCACAGCCTGAAACACAGGCTTCCCTGATGTGTCCATTTCCCACCACTCTGGGCAGGGAAGGGCAGACACTTACAGTGAACCTTGATACTGCTGGGAGGACAGATAAGCCCCCCCAAAGGCTATTGGCACCATATATTCAATCCCTCTGCACCAGCAGACGTGAGTTAGCAACAGGACACCTGAAAGAATAAGGTCCAGGGTCAGCAGATGCCCAGGGCAGCCACTAAAGCTGTCTGCTCCCAGGAGCTGAGGCTGGCTGCCACTCCTAAGAAACCAAAACTCCTGCCTGGTAGTAAACATCTTCAGTTATCACACAGAAGAAGAAAAAAATCCACACAACAATGACCTAGCCAAGTGTTTAGGATGGAAAAATCTCAAAGATCAGGATGAGATGGAATTCCTTGCTTGGTGGCATGCCTGGTCACATAGTGCTGGTCAGACACGGGGCCAGGACCACACTGTCACCTGCTAACTGCCTGATCCCTCTCCCTCCTTTGGCTGCTGGACATGCAGGTAAAGCCTGGGTGGGACAACTGCCAGCTGTTAGGAAAGATCACTTGTGCCCACAGGTCACTTCCCTGGCGAGGAGCACCTTGTTCCCGGGGTGAAGCACTGACTGCTCTCAGGAGCATGGTACAGGCTCCCCAGTGCCTGGCACCTCGAGGGGGCTGCAAAAGCCCATGGAATAAATAGGGTGAATGGCACCAAACCTTCTGGGGGGAAGCAATTTTGGTGCAGTGTTGCCCACCCATAATTCAGAGCCACTCTTTGCAGTGAGGCCGTGCGGGCAGGCAGAGCAGGGTTCATGCCTGGAAGGTGCAGGCCCCTTTTGGTGTGCCACAGCTGAAGCCCATAACATAGGGAAAGAGAGCCTGGCAGCTCAGTCTCAGGGCTGAGCAGGCAGGGTCAGATCCTGCCACAGCTTTGACTTACAACTGGACAGACTCTGTACTTTTCAAGTTGCAGAACTTAAGCTTTTTGTATTTCAGTTTTACAAATGCTAGTCAGTTTTTCTACTTTTCATCTATTAAATTTCTCCGTTTCATCCATATCCCATCCAGAGTTTCATCCATTAAAGCCCTAATTTTGTTGCCTTTCCTCACTTGTAAGCTGAGGGGGTCCCCTTCAGAGAGGCTGGTTCAGAGAATGGTGGTAGTAGCTATGAGTGCCCTGTCCAGTGACATCTCAAATGAAAGACAGGATGGCTGTGCAAGGCATTATAAGGTAAAATTAAGATAATACCAAGGCAGGCCCATATCTGCTGCTAGCATGTTAGATTCAGAATCGCTGCTGCTGAGCAGCATTTTCATGCCAGGAACCTGCACCAGCTGCTACAGCTACAGATAAGTCCTTCAGCTGATCCCACAGCATGGGTTGTGGACTCCTCCAGCTCTTGGACTCCTTCACCTCTGCATCACCAAGATTTCTTCAGCACAGTCATTAACAGCTCACACATACCTGCCACACCTTGCAGCACCCGCCTCTGCATTCCTCACCCTGCTCCAAGACATGCCTTCTTCAGGGGCTCTGCTCTTGGAGCTCCCGGTCACTGTGATTCACACGGGATCACAGTGGGATGAAGTGCTGGCAGGTTGTGGTCATGATGGATCTAGCCCTGTCCTTGCAAGAATAGATTCAGAGCAGATTATCCTGTCACCTAACCAGTACTTTTGGGAAATATTTTACAACTTGCATAAAGAAAAAAACTGCTGGAAATACCTGATCTGTAGTGACAACCTCTGGACCTCAGTACACACAGAACTCCAGTGGTGTCCATCACTTGTTGCACTTTCATCTGTTCTCTGACCACAAGGTTTTTCCCAGCCTCTGCTCAGTGTATAAAGCTTTTCCTGCCATGTCTCACATTTGCCAGCTCTGCAGTCTCTGAGTGCTGCTGGTATTTCCAACTGTCAGATCTGCTGGGACAGAGACAGCTCTGTCTGCAGGGATGCAGTACCTGGGAGCTCTGACAGAACAAGCTGAGGGTCCCAGCATCTGAACCTGGGGGGTGCCTGGACTCGGAAGCTGGCATCATTTGCTTCTCAAATAACATTGTCCATTAACTAAACTTACGAGCTGTTTACCTAACATGTTACCTGATAATAAATCAAATGGTTTTGTGGCCTGGAAAAAAAAGCTAGGAAGTGATATCTCGAGAAGAGTTTGTGGATTTGTATAGTAGAGGAGGTCTTCTCAGGCTCTGGGTGGAAAAATGTCTCACAATTAATTACCTTCAGTTTCCTCCAGTCCCCTTTCTGCACATGCAGGTTAGTGCATAGATAGAGAACTTGATCATGGTAAATAAGCCTTTGCCAACATCTTCCCTTCAGGTGCTGTGCAAAAGAGCTTCATTTAGGAGACCTGCCCAGGAAGAGAGATGGAAACACACAGGAGTCAGGGGCTGTTTAGGCAGAGAAGATCCCACTGTCATCAGAATGAAGATGTGCCTTCCCAAGGAAAGGATGGCCTGGTGGTGGGAAAGGACTTTTCTCTGGAACTGATCCCAACCCACACCTGATTTGAGGCTGTGGATTCTTTTTGCTGGCTCCCTGCAATACTGCTTTGATTTAGGAGACTGACACATCTTGAGATATTGCTCCTGACAGCAGCAGAAACTCTTCTGACCACACACCAGCACAAGGCTTTCCTGCCGTCTCAGTTTTATTTCCTACTCTGAGCTCTGCAGTCTTACACCCATGTATCCTGTCATACACAAACCTGCACTTTAAAAGTGGTCATACTGTAGCCACAAAAATCCCTCCTTCTGGTATTTTTGCTAGCACCTGTCCCTGGAACATAGGCTTTAACAAAGGGAACATGTTTCCCACTGATGTGCCAGACAAGTTCGTGGCTTTGTCTTGCTGAAAATGAAGTCTTGATTATTCAAGCAGTTCCCAATGAGTCACTCCACACCCTTGAATTACTTCTGACAGATGTGAAATGCCTTTTGCTGAATTCCTACTCCAAAGAGCCTTTTGCATGACTGGTTTATCAGTGAATGTGAGCAGACTCATGATTTACAGTGCTTCATCATCATGGTATGTGTACTACTGAACATGATGACTATGGAAACCAGACCCACCTATTTTTTGCCACAGGCTCAGAGCCTCTCAAATCTTCCAAGAGCTGCACCAGAGGTGTTCAGGCAGGGCAGGTGCCTGTGCAGGGAAACCTGATTTGCTCTGTGGATCTCAAAAATGGGTCGGCTGAGGGCGTATGAATTATGAATTCACTCTCAGGGGTGATATGGAGACTGAAGCACCAACCTGAAGGCCTCTTTCTGTCACGGTTCACTTTTTTGCTTTCCCTTTGCTGCCAGGAGTGTGCCTGCCACTGGCTACATGCTCAGTTGTGGTGCAGGTCACGCGTGGTGCCGGTCCCTGTGCCAGCCATGGAGCCCAGACCTCGCTGCAGCTCCGTGCCCTCGGCCGTGTGCTGCCCTGACCTCCTGCAAGCTGGAAGTGCTCTCTGCCGTGTTTACACACAAGCAGGGTTAGTACACATCTCTGCACACACCCTCAGGGACACTCCTGGACTTTTCTCCGCAGCCTGCAGAAGACAGATGAAGGCTGTTTCCCAATAGCTCTAAGGCCTCTCCTGAAATGAGGGATCCTCAGGGTGGCCAGAGGTGACCTTTCCTTTTCTCCTATAAAGAAGAGATCTTTCAGGGGACCTTCTCTGAACAAGAACCTCCTCCAAAGCAAGAAGGCAGCTGCACTAAGAGCACCGTGGGGCCACTGAGAGCTCGTCACTCCTGCTCTCAGGTGCACCACAGACAGGATCATGCCCAAGGTAACTCACCTGCGAACTCTGAGACAATGATAACACTGTGGGGTTTAGTCTGGTCAGACACAATCACTCCCCTGTACATACCATTCATGTGGCTCACAGGAAACACTGTGGTTTCTTACCAAAGGGAGCTCTGAGCAGCTGAGCTCCCTCCCAGAAAGCCCCGTCAGCAATCCCTGTTGGCACCTGCACGAAAGGGGCCAACTCGCTCTCGCTGCCAGCTGCATTCCAGGGGCATTCCCAGCCAGGCCAGGCCTGGCTCCATGTGAGGCTGAAGACATTACCTCTCCAGTGGGAGACTGTGGGAGATTTTAGTCTGGGATTCCACATTTTTCTCCTGCGGAAGTCTGTCACTGCAAAACAGAACAACAGCACACAAAGCCATGTTAAGCCATTTTAGTGATTCCAAAATCCATTATTCCTCTGACTAATTAAAAAAAAAAAACCCAAACATGCATTAGATGTTACAAATGTGAATTTTGTATTTGCAATGGTAAAGCTCCTCCCTTCTTTTTATCCACAGATGGTCATGATGATGCCTTTTTGTTCAATAATTAATCATTTCTGTGTCAGGTTTGACTTGTTTTAGGGATTTAAATTGTATGTCTTGCTCAAGGAAATCTGTAATTGAGATACAAATTTGGGCACCTGTGAAAGACTTCAAAATTTATGCACATGACTAAGTATATGTTTTTAAACATATATTTTACTACCTTAAAGGCATCTACACAGAATGTCAATGGAGACTGATCTGTCATTGCTCTATCTTGTCAGCAGAACCACTGGATTCTGACAGCTGAATAGAGGCCATTAATTAAAACTGCCAGGTTTTGTCAGACCTTTGTCATGCTCCCAAGATAATTCAGTCTTATGCATTTCAAGCAGCTGCAGCAGGAACATGACCAAAACTTGAATTTCCCCCCTAAATTCTATTCCTCTCTTTCTAAGAAAGAGCACTTATTCCTGCAGCAATAATCCTTTGCATTTTGGAGGAAGGGTGCTGGGAGGGGTAACTTGGTTTTGCATTGAGCAGTGCCAGGATTTATGCTGACTCCTCGACAGCAGCTGTGCACAGGTTCTGGCATTGACTCCCCACCCTCAGGACAGGGGATAATGCCACGAGTTTTGCAGGAATAAAGAGATTTTTTTTCTCACTTTTATAAGCAGGTTCTATGCTAGAACAAGCAAACAAAAATTGGACTTGACTTCATGTCCCTCTGCTCTCACAAGTATCCTCACTGAAGCTGGTAACTGCTCCTGGGGACATACAGCCCTCAAACAGTCATTCTTAAAGGAGAAGTGCTAGTTTTGCATGTAACTATTATCTATGTCTTAATTTTGATGTATTTACAAATTCACTCTTTGTAGCACATCCACGAACCCTTTGGAATGCATGTGATGCAGAGGCAGTGATCAACCCTTACAGACATATTAGAAAGCACCAGTTTTGTTTGCTTTACATGTTTATAATTGTCTCTGGCAATATTATCATTGGTGATTTTCCACAGTAGCTTTCAAAGTAATGTTGGTTTGTCTGGATATCCAACATTGCTAAAAAGCACTTGGAATATCAAACACAAGAACAATTGTTTGTTTCTTCTCACTACTACAGCCTAACACGGATGTGAATCAGGAGCCATATTGCTACAGCTTCTGAAATCAAAGTAAAGCCAGGTAGTGTATAGCCCAGCACAGACATATCCCCTAAGGACACAGATGTGTGCTGCCCCAGCCCCTTTTTATAGGAGATAAGGAAGATATATGATTAGAGTTTAGTGCCAACTTTTCACTGCCCTAGGAGGTAACTGCAGTTATTTTGTACGGACAATCTGTTCCTTCCATGCATTGCTTGGAGGTGAATCCTCTTCAGAAAACCCTTCCCTGCCCAAACAGAATAGAGGGCTGTGCCACCTTCTTCAGGTCCCTGTTTGACTGGGCTGTCACAGTTTTGCCTCTGGGGCCAACCTAAACTGCCCCAGAGCATGGAGAAGACCAGTTTCAAGTGAGAGCACATGCAGTTTGCACACTTGTGAGGCTGTTGACTGCAGATTTCCATGTGGAAGTCACAACAGTAATGAATACATTCCAAAGGAAAATAATGTGGCACTTTCCATATGGGCTTCAGGCCTGCAGGGAGGCAGCTGTGGAGGCAGGTAACTGGTGTCTCAGACGGTCAGGAGGTTTTTCCCACAGCTCACCTGGATTCGGGTGGTGGGCTCTAGAGACTCTGTTGCCCATCACACTTTATTGTCTGAGCAGAAACTAATGCAGTGGCCAGGTCCCTTCTCATGGGCCTGCCCAGGGAACGAGGGACTCTCTCATATCAGGGTCAGCCTACCTGAGGAGTTTGCTTTTATTCTCTGCGGAATGGTGGCATCTCGTAAGAGCACTTGCTGTTAGTGTCTGTACAGCACGATGCAGAGTGAGGGATAAGTGTAATGCTGAATTACACAGTGGGGTGAGTAAGAGCATCTGGCAACGTCTGCAGATATATGAGGTCAGTGGGTTTACATTCCTTGAGGTCAGAGAACAGAACAAGCGTGATCTTATCCCCGTGCCAGTTTCTCCACATTACAAAGTCACCCCAAGGTGGGACGACACGTCGTTCCTGCTCTGGGAGGATGGGGCTGAGGGCTTGTCTGCACTGCCTGGGAGAACAAACTGGAAGGAACAAATAGGAGCGAGCAATCTCCAGGTAAGAATGCAGAGGAGAACAAGCACACTGTTCTCCCCACAGCATGAAGCAGCCAAGCTCACAGTATGTACCGCCAAAAACACATAAATGCTCCCTAGTGAAACCAGAGCATATTTGTGAGGGACTGCAAGATCTTAGTGCCCAACCTCACTTGGTGTCTGCCCAGCTGGGGAGCAGAAGAGGTCTTTTGGTTTAATGTTATGGATCTGACCTGGCATCCAGCCCTGACAGTCAGTGAGGGAGAGGACAGCATAACAGAGGAAATGCATTTTCCCTCTCCTCACTTGTTATTCTAAGTGGTCATGTATTAATCCTTAAACTCAACTCTTTTAATTATTCTTATAACCCTTACTGGTGTCATTCTGAATATTACTGTTATCTTTGTAAATACACAATCCCCTTTCTGCAGAAAATTTAGCCACCCAGCTAATATGCCCTATGACTTTGAAATCACTACAGTAAATTCATCAACAGAATTGAAAGTAAAGCTAAGCTTTGGATGAAAGCTACAGCTTATACCTCTAAGGCTTATAAATTTAGTCTGGTCCAAGGTATAAATAAATAATATATCATTCTGAAAGGTTTCATATGTTTGTCAGACAGAATCAGACAATTTTAGAGGCATACATTTGTGTGCAAAACACAGTTATGGTTATAAAGGCATGTCCCAGGTCAAGGAAACAAATGTTGTATCATACAGAGGTTTCTGTTAAGGATGGAATTGCTCAGAATTGGCATAGGTAAAGCATACCTTTAAATGCTATTTACTTGGCAATATCCATCTTACACATCTTTGCTCATTGTTGCACAGTACCTAGACAAGACAGTGCTGAATACATGATAACCAGGTTTTTGTATTGACCCAAACACCCACAAATTACTTCAGCTATTGAGTAACAAAGAAGTCCATTTCTGAAGGCCTACTTGGATAACACAATTATTCTTTTCGATGCATAAAATTTGAATAGGGCTCTGGGAATTAACAACATATAAATAATGATGATGGTGATAATTTTAAAATGTTCCCCAAACAAGGAATTAAGGAAGTCTTGAGACAGGTTTTGTGGTGAACTTGATAAATCTTTTCACAGTTTTTAATTTGGAATATGAGTTATTTCATAATCTACAAAGCTCACTTGGCACCTGCTGTGGGGTACTGGAAACCCCTGCACAGCACACAGCTCCTGCCACAGCCCAGGATCCCGAAACTGTGTCTGAGGTATCTGTCATCCTGACCCTGCCTATGCTGCTGTTGTTCTGTAACTGCAGATCTCAAACAATGAACAATGCTGGACAGTCATCAACCTGATTTCAAAAATGGAGTAATGGTGATGTAATGAGATGAAGAAACTCACTTGATACTATTGAATTAATTAGTGTACATACAAGGATTAGATAGATTTCCTCATTCCTGGTGCCATTTGAAACCCACTGCACAAGAACACTAAACCCACTCCTTATGGCCATTCCCCATGCTTCAACAGACCCAGGCATTGAAGGACTAGGCATTAAATCTTCTTCACCTTTCACAGGTCTTCTTTTTAAAGAAATTTTGTTATGAGAGAAAAGAGGGCTTCAGCAGCTGCAGGAAAGAGCTCTCACAGTGCACTCTTTCAATCCTCACAGGTCGGCCTCTCCATTCCCTCATTGTCCTCCTGAAGAACCCTGAGTCCACCCAGGTGTTAAGGCCTGCAGTGACACTGCTATGAATGAGATTCTGATCGATATTTCCTATTAAGACTATAAAAGTCTTTTACCACATGAGTAAACATGGAAATATTTACACAGGTTAACCATGATATTGGTCTACATAGAATAAAACTACAGTTCCACTACATTGTTCTGTGTTTCAGCACCATACCTCCACATCATCTCTCCTCCTCCAGCTTGTTCTGACCTAAGTGTCCTCCCAAAGACCTCACTGATGTGATCCCCTGCCAACTGGAGCAGGCTGTGACTGGGCAGACTCACCACAAGTGCCACCTCCGACTCACTGAGACACAGTGTCACCATCAGAGCACAGGCAGTGTCACCATCAGAGCACAGGCAGTGTCACCATCAGAGCACAGGCAGTGTCACCATCAGAGCACAGACAGTGTCACCATCAGAGCACAGGCAGTGTCACCATCAGAGCACAGACACAGTGTCACCATCAGACCATGAACTAGGCCCTGTGTGTCTCCTTGCAGGGAGCTGTTGCCATAGTCCCCCTCAGGCAGGTAGAGGAGAGCAGGAGCCACCATCCCCTGGCACTGCTGGCACAGCACAAGGGCCACCCCCTCGGACAGTGACATTTTCTCAGAGTCTGCATCCTTTCCTTCAGCAAACCTCCACTCCCAGCTCACATCGAGTGCCCAGCTGGTTCTGCATTGGTTCACACATGCCAGCATTCAATCAGCATCGCGACAAGGCCACACAACTGACAGGCAAACATCCCCACCACAGAGTCTGACACCTGGGGGACCTCTGCAGACCTTCCAGAATTGTGTTTGATCCCCTGTACAACACTATGCCAGCTGGGAACAGGACAATCCTGATCTCACCTATCAGCTCTGCCCTTTGTTATTGGCACCACGCCGGAAGGAAAAAATCAACTCTGAGATAATTAGGTGGAGAAATGTCCTGAAACTTTTAAAAACCCATGGGATCTTCGACCTAGACAGTGCTCAATTCACAGTAAGATCTGTAATCTTCTGAGTGCCTTGTTGAGTGGAAAAGGTGAGAAACTAAGTGGCTTTTGTACAGGCACCATAATGCAACCAACAGGGCTAAAGCTGAAAGACCAGGAAAACCAGAAAAAAAACCTTTTCTCTTTTTCTTCAACTGATCTTCTCTTTGTATGACTGCACCATCTAAAAATTGTGTATGACTTAATACTGAATAAATGCCAAAACCTCCTGTACTGGAGAGACCACAATAAAACTGCTTACAGTTCTGACTGAATTAGTCATAATATCCATTGCTACGTGCTGCTGGAGTGAGTTATCTGCAGTGTGAGGATCTGCCAGGACAAACACGACTGTCCATGGAGGGAAGTCCTCACTACTCGTGATGTTCGATAATCAGACCTTGTCTGACTAACACTTTAGTAGAGCAGATGATTTTTTTTTTCTATTTTCAAATATTACATAAAAACTGAAAAAGAAAACAAATGAAAAATAGAGGTCAAATTTGTGCTGACCTGGAACAGGGTTATTCAAGTGGTAAAACAACTCCAGAAGCACTTTAGAGCTATTCCCAAGGGACCCATGCTTATTTATGCGAGTTGCAAATGTCTCTAAAGAACAAGGGAGATAAGGTAAAGAAAAGGGGTGAATAGACAAACATAAGATTTACTAATTCAGAGAGAAATAGTCCATATACTTTCAGAGAGCAAATCTCCTTGGAGACATTGGATAATATGCTCCACAATAATTGCCAAATATTTTGTCAGGGTGGCCCAGTCTCAAACAAATGCAGATTTTCTTCACAGGTTTGTGACAACAATGTAGAAGTAATAGGAACTCTTGCAATTCACTGCAGTTTGAGACTGGGATTCACTTCTGGATTTTCTACTATTTTTCCAAACCATTTCCAAATTATAAATGCATTGGACACATTTTCCTAGTATCTGGCTGAGTACTAAAAGAACCAGTCACAACAACCTGATGCCTGCAACTCGAGGCAGATTCAGTGACATTTAATCCCTGCACCATCCCCTGCCAGAACCAAACGGCAGCACAATGCCACAGCATGGCAATGGGGGGAGTCCATGATCCCACTGCAGCTCCAGCAGGTTACTGCACAGGTGATGGTTGAATGCTCTGGTTGTTTGTCCATCCTAACTTCAGATCCAAATAGAAACTGCTTGAGAATTCCACAGGCTTTGTTCCCAGTTCAGGTTTAAGTTAAACCATTGGCAATGTCTGCACTTGACTGGCATTTTAGTGAAAGAAAACCCATGAACCTATGCATCCAGAGTGGAAACAGCTTCTTCATGGCAACAGACATTGCTCAAACTTGATAAGTGTTTGCTGACACTTATTTCAAAACTGGATTTTGATGGGAATTCTGCTTAAACAAGGACTTCAAGTTTGATTCCTGCATCTCATGTATGCCTTCCAGTACAATTTCAATTTCTGAACTCTATACATTTTTAGGAGAGAGCAATACAGCATCATGTCTTAATTCCACATGATATTTGCACTGTTCAGTAAATTTATCCACAAATAAAGAAGTCACAGTGTGCTTCTAATTGTATCACTAACTAACCATGTAAGAACTGCACTTTTTGATGTTGCAGAACTGCATTTTTGTAGCATCAATACATTTTTTTCCTAACCCAAATCTGTTTCCTTTTTATGGCTTTACATGTCATACTACAGCAAAACAGCAACTTCCTCTCTGGAAAAGGAAGGACAGCAACTTATTGTGTTATGCATCAATACAGAATTGTTACTAATAAAATGGCCTAGCCCTTAACTTTGTTTACTACAGCATGGCAACCACTAAGGAAAAATATGCTCAGTGATGGAGGTTTGGCAAGCCAGAAAGACTGTTTGTTTTCCATGTTCTCAGCACATTGCTATTTACTTTTTGCAACCATTAATGTAAGGTAAATTCTGTTGATATAAATAGGATATAGAATTAACAGCTGTACCTGAGACTCACTGCATGATTAAATAAAACCTTGCCAAGCAGAAGGGGAAAAAAGAGCTGCTTGTTAGAGTCAAGTGAAAGAAGATGTCTGCCTTTGTGCACTGCAGCATCTTGGTCTGACACTAACGAGCTCCATGCTTTTCTTGCTGGGGTGACTCTCCTGAGCGAGGAACAGATAGTTCTTTCTGACAAAATATTTTCTCCATTCTTTTGTGTAATGTACTTGCTGATGATCATGAAAGCCAGTGTCGAATGGACTCACATGCTCCTGTCTTGTGACACCAGCTACAAAAGAAAGCCAGTTACCACTTCTCTGACCAGCACTTAAAATATAAATCTGTTTTAGAACAACTGTAAATGCTAATGAGTGGGGAAACAGAGAGAACTAATTTAGGGTCCAGTTCTGGTAGAGTAAAGGCGAAATCCTGAGGTTTTATGGGATACTTTTCAACAACGCTGTGCCAGAGAGTGCTTTTGTGCTTGCTCTTTGATTGAACTCCTGATGAAAACCTGTTATGAGCTCTCCCCTGTACCTTCCAACTGAGCTTCTGAGATCCACTACTACTTCTGCAGGAATGGCAATACCTGACAGAAGTTGGGGTTCTTCTGCATCACAGACAAAAGGAAGAGCAGGAGTGGCAGTACCAGAAGGGCAGGTGTGTCAAGAAGGGGCCGACTCCCCATTGTCCCCAAGTCCAACCTGGCCCCGGGAGCTCAGGAAGCCTCAGTGTTGCCTGAGCAATGCCTTGTGCCAGAGACAGCGCAGTCACACCGAGCTCCCTCCTCTGACAACACTGCCCAGCTTCCTTCCAGGCCTCCCTGCTGATGGCACAGGGATGTCTGCTGGGCTGCAGCACTGGGACACAGGGCACAGGTGACCAGGTGTGCACTCCACAGGCCAGTGCCACTAACAGTGACACTGCCACCAGGTTTCTCCTGGGATAAAGCCAAAGCCCAGTTGCGCTGTTGCTGTGTATGGTTTGTACACACGGCGTGTCGTGCACGTCCTTCGCACCCCGAGCTGGCTGGGGCTGATGCCACGTGTGCTGCTGGGGCCAATGCCACGTGTGCTGCTGGGGCTGATGCCACGTGTGCTGCTGGGGCCGGTGCCACGTGTGCTGCTGGGGCCGATGCCACGTGTGCTGCAGAGCAGCACTCACGCTGCACAGCCCCTCAAGGAGCTCCCTTTAGGCACTGGCAGATTCATTCAAACACCAGCAAGAATGGGGCTGTGGCTGGAAAAACACCCCATAGCCCCCTCTGCTTCTTTCAGAGGGAGCCATTACATCCCCACAGAGATCACATCTCCACTTCTTGGAGACAACTCCATGTCAAGAGCCTTTAATGACTTTCAGATCCTTAATGGAATACAAGACCCTGAAGAGAAAATCCCTATGACCTTAACTTGCAGAATTTACAAGTTCATTTTTATCCATACAGAGTGACTTATTTCTAGCGCAACTTGGGAAAAAAATCCTCCTCCAAATGACAATGCTGAGTATATCACTGCTTTGCAATGCATTACTAGAGTTCCCACATTATTTAACACCTACAGGACAATTCCACTGATCAAACTCCTCATGCAGAATCTGTTGGGACTTGCTACGAAACCGGTAATTATAATGGGAATCCTAGCAGTGTTTTTTAAGTATTGTGGTATTTTTCATTTAACCCAGAAGTAAGTTTGTATCACTTCCATCAGTTTACTCTGACGACCACCAGAATATTAATTTCCCCAAATGTTCTGTTTTCCTATTTTTCTCAGGATCCCAAAACAGACCTCTGAAAGTAGTTTGAATTTGCACACCTGGATATACACCAAGATCACTTCTTCAGCATTAATGAAGGACAACAAATTGTGCCTGTTTTTTTAATCATGTTTATAATGGAAGTGTTCCATTAGAAAATAATAACAATGCAAAATGCAGATCATCATAAACAACTATTGCTTGTCTACCCACAACACTTTCAGTTTTGCTGAGCAATCTCTCCATTTCACTGACAATTCTATTTCAGTGGATTTCAGCAGAACTGCCTATGTAAGTTTTAAGACAAAATTAGCAGCAGAAAACCTGAGACTTATGAATTTAGGTTTATATCCACCACATCATTTTAGTGTCTGACAGCATGAGTGTTTCAGTAGGTGCAGTCACAGCTGCACTGTGATAGCAGCTATACAATCAGATGAGAAAAGCAGAAATTAACCACAGAAGTATTACTTTTTTGTATATATTTTGAATACAGGTTCCATGTGGAGACAGACAACCCATCAATCTACTATCTACTACAATACCTGCATTTGTGCTTTTGTAAAAAAGTTGCAGCTATTGCAGACTGTAAGTTTTATGTAGCACATTCATGCAAAAAAGGCCAGGGAACCAGTTTTGGCTCATTGCTGTCCCACATCCCACATGATGTGGTAGCAATAGATCTGTCAAAAATTACTCAGAACCAGTTCCCCACACCTTTAATTACCCAGCCCTGCTCTCTGCTTTGCCAGTAAAAGGGGAAGAAGGGGCACTGCACTTGTGGAAAGTGAAACGTGAGGGGCACAGGTACAGGTTCACCTTTGAACCTGAGGATCTCACATACTTGAACCAAATGGATGTTGTCTCAGCTACTTAGAGAGCACACACACCACCATTCCAAACAATCAGGACTCCCTGGAAAGTCTATTTAAATAGACATCTAAATATTATTATTATGGAGTTGCAATGGCTTTAATGTCTGCTCTGTAACTGTTCTCTCATCTTAAAAACAGACCATCTTTCCACTCCATGCTTCCTCTTACTTATACCACAAGTATTACATAAGGCCCTATCTGACAAGTTCTCTGAAATTTGTGTACATTCCCTTTTTGCTTAGACAACATATTAAAAACAAATGCCCTGCCATTAGTCATTCTTTTAACACTGAGAGATAATTGATACAGCTAGTAAAAACTCTGAATAATGGTTTATATATGAAGTAAAGTATTACTTACTGTTCAAAGAAGAGTTATTCAAGTAAACAAGCAACTTAGATTCCAGAAAATCCAGCAATGAACTACTGAAATGTCCATTAAAATGCACCCATGCCAAACAGAAATATTTCGGACACACAAAGTCCATGAGAGATGTGGATTTTCTCCACTACTGATACCCACTCAATGTGGGTTTGAAATATATGAGAGAATATGCTTCTGAACTCTACATGAGCTATCTGAAATCATTCACATTGCTCTCTTAGCTAGGTTAAATGAAACCTGATCTGGATTCCACTTGATCATAAGACTGGAATGCTGAAAATGCTGTAATCTATTTATACATCAAATTGAAGAAATGCTGCGTGTCTTTAAATTTCACTGCATTCCGGTGTCTGAGCTAAATAGCAACAGTTTACAAACTGTTTCATGTTCAAACTGAGAAAGAAAAGACAGACCAACCTGACTTATTTATCCTAAAGCCAGGATTGATTCCTGGCTTTTAAACTATGGCCCAAACCCAGGTCTTCTTTGTGCCTTCCCTAAAAGTGTTGTTCCTGCAGCAGTAATTCATCTCTACTGTCAAAACATGGTAGTTGCCTTATGATGACTTTCAAATCCATACTTCTTCAGCATCAAGAACAATCCCAAACTGGATTTGCTGCTCAGATCTTGCTCATACATCTGCCTCTAAATCACAAATGGTTCAAAATACAGCAGAGAGCAAAGCTGAGAACAACTGTGTAAATAAGGACAGCAAAATCATACAGGTGAAAACTACACAGGGGCTTATAGAGCCCAGAAGGGATTGGCAGTTCCTCTCTCCACAGCCCATCTCAGAGCACCCTGGTGAAGCAGTACTTTCCATTTCTCCAGAATGCTGTCATTGCCCTCAGTTATTTATGGAACCCTTCAGGTGTGCACAACGACCCGTTATTCTAACCAGAGGAACTGCTCCCATTCAAACACCACAACCAGGTGCAGCACAAGATCTATGAGTAAAGAGAGGTGCCCATCATGAAGAAGAGGACAAATGCTAAAGAGAGTACAAATGTACATCCCAAATTTTAATATGTCTCAGTGAAATAAAACACAGCTCCCACTGACACTTGATGGTTTTTGCCACTGACTTGAAAGGGGCAGGATCAGGCTAACAAAAACTGATGAGATTTCATAACATTTGTTCGTTTCTACTTGCACTTTCAATGTGTTTTGATGTGTGTAACAGTTTCCATTCGTTCTCAGTTTTTGGTCATATAAATTTTTTTTCATTAGTTTTTGGATTTAGTGCCCATTATTTTCCATACAGAAGACAATGAACATGGCAAAGACAAAAAAGAATAATTCTGTTATGGTCAGGAGAGAGGAAATTTCTGTGCTCTTTGTCACATGAGACTTTAAGAAGAGCCTGAAGCTAAATACTGCAGTTACTATTTGTGGTTCTCTGGATCGTTAGTGGCCTTTATAAATGCAAAAATCCTACTTAGACATTCAAATAACTCATTTGCCCTTTCCTGTGCCCTTCTTCTCTCCAGCAGTCTGTAACCTCGAATTTGTCTTCCAGGTCTTGCAGTCACTGTCTTACAGCTTGAAATTCAAAAGGACTTGAAATTCAAATTACCATTGCATTTCAGTGCAGTTTGAGACCATTTGGGGTAATTTAGAGGAGTTTTAAAAACAAGAAGAATTTGGGTAAATGTCTTATTGTCTAGCACCAGTACTTTTACAAAATAGAAGATGTACAGTTTATAGTGAAGGAAAGGAATTTCTGATATTACTGTTTATTTTAAAATTTAAGATGTTAATGCAGGATTTTGTACAAGAGTCATCTGAAAGGGGATGCACTCTTAAAATACCCAATGTTTAGTAACCCCTAAATTTCTGTTCAAATTTGAAAAGACCTTGCTGATAACTGCTTATCACTTGTCCATTACTGTGCCAGTATGCTACTATTGCTAAGACAGTATCACATGGCCTGATCAAAATTCAGGTCTCAGTACTCAACACACAAAAAAAGGCAGGCAGAGCCCTCAATACTTCTCTGTACCTGCAGATAAGGCAGGTGATAGATGGGAGAGAAAACAAGATGAAATTAAAAGAAGGAAAAACAACTTGTAGAAGGCCACAATGCAGATAAATACCAACTGAGGGGTAAGACTGAAGTTAGAAGACAAGTCCCCTGAACTTTTCCTACTGACTTCCCCACAAACAGTTTCAATCTGGACTCCTGACACTTGGGTAGATACCTACCTGTTGGATCACATGGTGTCCTCAGACTAGCTTTAGTCTTTCAACACTAATCACCTAATGTTATTAAAGGCTGAGATATCTGAACCCATGCATGCTAGATGCCAATAAACTGACTTCCTTTAATATTCCTACAGCTTTCTTTAAAAAAAAAAATTGTATTTTTAATGTTAACATTAGGGATTTTCAAAATTTAAATGCAGATATACATCTATTAATATATGTCTCTATACACCCATGCATTCACTGCTGGGTGTGAGCACATGTGTAGCTGTGTACACTCCATAAGTGTTTAGGGGTTTAGTGCACAGCTTTTACCCCTGTCTAAATGACACACAGATTTCAGCCACCATCAGTGGGAAGCACCACCTTTGGACCATTTAAAATCATAGAAACAAACAAACAGAACATTATAAAGCCATTTTCACAGGATACATACATGTGGTCAGAGCTTGAAGCTTTGTAGCTTACATTCCAGAGGAGCTTCATTTTTGGTCTTCTATCATCTGTGGGAGCATTTCTGCCCTCAGTCGCTGAGGCTGAGGGATTGTGTGCAAGATGTGTGTGTGTGTCACATGACTAGTGCATGATCCTTAAATGCCAAAATATGTAAATTCACCTGCAGTCCTCAGACAGGAGAACCACAAGTGTGGGTTCTCACTGCCACTGAAGTATGTATGGGGATCCTCCTAGTGAACTGTGCAGTGGTGAAGGTGATGGAGAGGGTGGGGAAGAGTTATCCAAACCTCTGTCAGGCAGCACAGCAGCACTGAAAAGGAGCCTACAGCCATTCCAGTACCTGCTCCATCTGCCCTGGCCAGGTCTCACAAACCAGGCACAGGCACACAGACCCTAGGGAGGGTCCCACACTGCTGGCACTCACACATACCCAAATAGGAGACACGTGGAAAATTTCTTTTAACTAACTGTGGCAAATGTTTTTCTTGAAGGAAAAAAGGAATATGTACATGCTTGACACTTAATAAAAATATCAGTATGTTTGTGCCCAGCATACTGGAATATTGTTCAGCACTAATTTAACCTTGCAAAAATATTATCAGTGTAATGCTGCCAAGGCTGTTGTGTGGATTAGTGTGTGGCTCTTGGCTAACCTGGCCACGGGCTGCAGCAATTTTTATACTTGGCTTTTCAGAAACCTTTCTGGCTTGCTGGTGAATCAGTTCACCTTGTTCATTCTTGTTCCTCATCCTTTTCCTATTTTACCTTTGATTAATTTCCCTTTTTCCTTTGCTAGACCGCACTGAATGTCAGAATAGCCCACTCCTCACTGCAGTGAGCCAGCGGTTGCCCAGGTGGCCAAGGGCAGGGCCCCCGGGCTGCACCAGGGACAGCGTGTCCAGCAGGCCCGGGCAGGGACTGCCCCCTG
>NW_021940571.1:338556-393124 GCF_001715985.3 Manacus vitellinus
GGCTGCTGCGTGCAGCTCCCGCTTCAGGGTGATCAAGCTGGACCACGGTACTGGGGAGCCCTACAGGCGAGGCCGATGGACGTGTATGGAGTACTATGACCGGGACTCCGATGGTGGTGTTCTCGGCAGGACTGGAGATTGCATTAGGCACAGCAGCACCTTTGAGCAGGCTGCTCAAGAGAGGGACAGTGGCCTCGGTGCCACAGGAGGTTCTGTTGTGGTCTCGGCTGTGCCAGCATCAGCCCATGGCCCCGATTCTATAGCTGACAGTTCCCTGGCTGCTGTGTCACAGCTGCTCCAGACAGAGAAAATGAACCAGTCCTCTCTACAGCAACCTAGTTTTGTCATTGGGCAACCACAGCAGCCGCAACAGCCCGTAGGTGGGGCCATGCCTCAGAGTACTGCTCAGCCTGCGTTTTCTGGGGCTTCGGGAGCAAGTCAGCAAATGATGGTGCCACAGCAACCGCAGCCACAGGTAAATCCACAGGGTGTTGCACAGGCTGGACCCAACGGGAAAGGCATGGCAAATGTGACAGTAGGGCAGCCGAGCGTTCCTGTGGCCCAGCAGCAGGTGCAGCAGGCCAGCATACCAGTGACTCAGCCTCAACAATTTGCTTATTCTCAGTCCCAGATTCCACCAGTGCACCTACTGCCGACGCAGCCTCCTGGGCAGGCCGAATACATGCAGCATGTGACAATTATGCAGTCTCAAGGAGCTGTTCAGCAGGCTACTACAGGTTCTGCTCCAAGTACTGTGGCCTCCAGCCTGCCTGTGGGGCAGGTGATGGGCCAAAACCCCTCGCCTGTGGGAGCACCAGTGATGGGGGTGTCAGCACAGCCCGGTGAAGCAGTCGGCCAGGGGTCGGGGTTGCTGCAGAGTGGCCAGGCACAGGCTAGTCAACCTGCCGTCCCACAGCCGGGCCTTGGACAACCAGGGGTTGTGCAACAGAAATCTGTGACTCAGCATCCAATGGGGGGAAGCAGTCAAGTGTCAGGAATGCCTGGTGCTCCCCATGCTGTGGTCCCTGGAGTTCAGAGCGTGCCTGCGGTTGTGCCCGGTACAAGTGTGCCTAGTGTGTCCACCACTGCTTCTGTCACTATGCCAAACGTCCCTGTTACCCTGGTGCAGTCCCAGCTGACGAGCCACCCTTCTGCCAGCAGAAGCACCGGCGCGGTCCAGCCCCAGCACGTGGGACACTCGATGATGCAAGGCGCGCCCAGCGCACCCGCCAGTCTGCCTCAGGCAAACCTTGGACAGTTTCAGACCCAGGCCCAGTCTGTAGTAGGCCAGATTGATGATACTAGAAGAAAATCAGAACCCCTACCTCAGCCACCCCTTTCTCTTATAGCTGAAAATAAACCTCTTGTGAAGCCTCCCATTCCAGACACTCTAGCAAATCCTCTTCAGTTACCTGCAAGTACTCCTATCAACAGTCTTGCTAGCTCTGTGTTTGGCATATCCATTCCTGTTGATGGTGATGAAGACAGGTATGCGTTATTTTATAATACCTTAAAAAATAACTGGGCTTTTGGGGGGGAGGAAACAACTTTTGAGTTATTAGCAAATGCTTTATGTAAATTCATATTTTCAGAAAGTCACGCTGAAGTTTTAAGAGCACAAACCACAGTGAAGTATTTAGGCAAGTAGTGTACTTATTCTTCTTGTACTTATTCTTCTTAGGGTGTGAGTGCAATTACTTTTTGCACAAAACGGGGCAGAAAGTAGCCTGAAAGCTGCTTAATGCACAAATAATATGAACTGTTCAGAATCAAAGACTGAAAGCTGTCTTTCTGCAGCCAGTGACTCGAGATACGAGGAGGGCTGTTCTTTCCTCTGAATGCATCATAAGACACTCCAATGACAGCTGGGTTAAAGTGGATTTATCAACACCACTGTACTGCAGTGCTGTTAAATCTGTGTGGTGCTGCCCAAGGGCCATCAGGGGAGGCATCTTGGGAAGCTTGGGGCTTTTAACACACATTCTTTATTTTTATCCCCCTATGGAGTTGGCTTTTTATAGTATCAGTAAGGAAAGTACTTGCTCCTGGGTATGGATTTGTGTGGATATCCTTACACAGTGAAAGCTCTACAGAGAATGGTCCTTTGTATTGAGAAAACAGACACCACTTGGGCGAAGATGTGGACATGGTGGGAAGTACAACCTTACAGTGAGTTTTCTCTCCTGGAAAGTAATTTGGAACTGTGAGTTGTAACAGAGGTGTGTGGTGTGGGCAGACTCATCAGAAGGCCTGAGAGGGATCCAGTGTGTGGCTGCTATTCCCATAGATGTGTCAGACTGCTCTGAAGGGTCGTGGCCAAAGTTGCTTAATTGACTTCTTTGAGAGAAGACTTTGAGGGAAAGCAGTGTTTGAGCACTGAATGAATGTCATTGACATTTACTGTTGGGGTTGCTGCAGTTTGGAGGAAGGAAATACATGTGGGTTATTTGTGTTTGTATTTTTAAAGATGGGAGTTAGGCCATTATGAGCGGGTCTTGTGGTGAATTTCCCTGTTAGCCTTTCCTCATCTGGGGACAGCACCAGACTTTCCAGATAACACAGTCAGTGTGGCTCGGAGCATGTTTTAGTAAAGCAGCTGTGTCTGTGGGGTTGGGGTGCAGAGGATGGAGAGGGCACCTCAAAGTGAGTGTTTGGTGAGTTCAGGCTGCAGATTTAGTGCAGGCCTGTGCTCACTGGAGCTTTGGCTGCTGCTGTGTCTTAAGAGTAACTGGTGATGCCTTTCTGCAGGGAAAAGCCATGGTTTGGAGAGCTGTGCTTGTTCTGATTAAAGCGGTAAAGGACTGACAAGAAAAAGGGAAACAGTTAAAATTTCCTCACAGTTTGCCTACCTTAAGAGGATTGCTGACCCGGATGACAAACTGCCTTGTGCAAATAAGGTTAGATTTCGAGCTGGTGGGTTCTTTTCATAGCTCAGTGTTTTATCAGAAGATGATTCGTCTGGTGCTTAATCATTCTGTTGATTAAGGAGTCAGAAAGAAAGGAATGCATTTTGCGTTTGTTTTGCATAGCTTCTAACACTTAATATAAATTGTAGTAACGAACATGATTATCTGTGACAAGTGAATTGCTTTTATGTAACAGTAAGGAAAAACTTGCCCTACTTACTCAAACTGGGGGCTGCTAACTTTGTGTTGCACTCTAGTGAGGCAGTTCTTGGTGCTCTTATCCAAACAGTGATTTTTAAAGCTGTTTTCCTAGTTTAGTCTTTGAACTTGCCAGCTTGCAGCAGTGCTTCACTTGCTGTTCATTTCTAAAGAGACTCTTGCAGACACTTCACCGTGAGAACCACGAGTAAGAAATGGAAATGGGCTCTGAAGGCAGCTTGCTCTTTTTGACAGGCTGTGGTGTTCAGTAGGGAAATGAGCCTGTGGTTATCAGAGGAGGAGCACACACGTCTCGTTTGTCACCTTCTGCACTGGGTGATAAAACTGTGCAGCGTGCTGGGTGCTCAGGAAACCAGGAGCACACCTGTGCTGTGAGAGTCTCTCCCAGATGGGAATGGCTTTCTTCAGTAGTGACCCTGGTAAGCTGTGAAGGCTGACCTTAAATAGGCCTAGACCTCATACAACGTCAGAGATCTCTACAGAGCCAGTAGATCCAAGTTTATTCTTTGCTCCCCTCAACCAGTAGCCTGACTTCTACTAGTTTCAGACAAAGAAAGGTAAGAATAAAAGCCTAGCAGCTTGTTAAGGCTGTTTTATTGCTTGGTTTTTGTGTGCTTTACTCTGTGAGAAGGTTTTACTGTAAAAGTGTCTCCTGCTTGTCTGCCGTTCTCTTCTTGCTCCTGCTTTTTTCCTCTTTCCAGCTATTTAAGGTTTACCACTGCTCCCATGGGCTTTGCCCAGCTACTTTTTCTACTGCAATCAGTGGTGAAATAGTTAATGAAGACCTTCAAATGTCATTAATAGGCTGGGGGTTGACACTGATAAGGCTAGTAGGGTGCAAAGGGAGCTGATACATCATGAGTCATGGTTTGTGCCGGCAGGTCCAGGAAGTTAACGCTCGGCTTAGTTTGGAGAGGTTACTTGGTGGTCATGGGAGCTAGAAATCTGTAGAAAGCATTTTTCTCTTGCTGTTAATGTGCAATGTCCCCAGGAAGGGGGGTCAGTGTGTAGGCAGGTATCTGCATTTCTTCCGACACCTTCAATTATATTTAAATACTTGCATGTTCTTGAAGCTTGACAAACTTGTATAGATCATGCTCCTGTAGTGATCTTCTATCACAGTGACTCATCAAGGAATAGTGTATAGCTCTCAATATCCTGAATTTATCTAGAAAGTCCTTCACCATTCTGAATATGAGGAGGAACTGTTCTAAAGGTAGCATAGTTAAGATGGAAATTCTTTGAAAGCAGCATGTCAGGAATACAGTGAGGGTGAGACAGGGCTGATGTAAAAAGCTGGTTGGTTCACATATTTCTGAAAAAGGTCTTTTGTATTATTCCCGTCTTATGGTTTGCTGTTTTAAATCAAACTACATCTAGGGTAGTTAGGAGTGGAGGTGTAAGGATACGTAGCCAGATAAATAGATAGATAGAACTGTGTGTTTATAGATGTAGAATGACTTTCTTCCAAGCCATTGCCTGAAGACTTTTTAATTTCCTGTTCCCATAGTCCAGTACGCTTTGACAGCAGTCTGGACAAAACTGTGGTTTTTTGCATTGACCTGATGAATAATGAAGAATCAATTAATCGAGCTATCTTACCTGGAAGGGAAGAGGGGGTAGGTAGGTAGGCAATCCAAAAGAATGAAAAAAAAAAAGAAAAAGGAGAAAAAAGCCTTTGGCATGTCATACCTTCCTTGAAAAGCAAAGCTGGTTTTTCAGTTGATGTGTCCAAATTGCTAAGCTCTTAAAAAGAGAAATTTGTTGTGTGGGACGTTATGGAATATCTACAACATAACAGTTTTCCTCTCTAAATGTGGATGCAAGTGGTATAAACTGCAGCACTATTCAAGGATGGGCGAAGTAGTACTGTTACTGAGGCAGATGTGGGTATTGCAGTCCACTTTGAAAGGGAGCCTGACAAATACTGAAAAGACACAAGTAGAACTGGATCTCAAAATTGCCCCGACTCTTCATTTGCTGGACTTGAGCAGCTGGACTAATGATTTTGGAGGGAGGGCAGTTAGATCACCTGTGAGGATTTTGGGATCAGTGTGTGTCAGGTTCTCTACTCACCTTTCTGCCCGTGTATACACAGATTTGTAGCTGACAAGCAGAATATTTCAGCTGGCTTAATAACTTTATTTTGGCTCTTGGGGGAAAAGAAATATGTTGCCTCTGTTAAAAGAATGTTACTGAAAAAGCTTGTTCAAACCTCCTACATGTTTGGCAGACTTTTGGGGCAAAATATTACTAGGGCTGTTGGAAAAAGAGCAGAGTATAGATCTTTTTCCAGAGATAACTGACTGGCTTGAGCTGTTCCGGCCGTATTCCAGGAACGCTAATGAATGGCTGCAATTGTGAACTGTCAACTGCAGCAGCTGAGTTGTTGAGAACCTGATTGTGCAGGGCTGTCTCCCAGCTCAGCTAAATCATGTATTTGCATGGAGCACTAACTGTTGGTAGAACTGCAGGCTTAAGACCATCTTCATCCTATAAGGACAAAAGCGGGCACAGGATCACTTAGGTGTTGCCCTAGATGCATATTCTGTTGTGCTCCTTCAGGAAAACAAGTATTCTGCAAAGACATACCAGTACCTTGAATTGCATTGGTATTGAGTATTGTCCCTTTCTTCACCTTGCTCATAAGCCTAGAAAGGGTTTGAGCTCTCCTCCTGGAGGCCTGTGTTTGCGAGTGTGTGTAGGAGCAGATGAGAATGAACCTGGACAGACATGCTCCAGAGCCAGGAGTGCCTTCGGTTTGACAGCCAGAGCTACAGCTCAGTTTGAAAACCAGTTGAGCTGAGACTCAGTTGATGGCAGCAAATGATGGTTAATGCAAACAAACTCCAGTTAGTTGTGTTCAGTTCTTGCTGTATTTTCTATAACAAAAATTACCAAAGGTAACTGCAGCACCACACCAGTTTCTGGGTAATGGAAAGCCTGTCCTGCTGTGCAGTCAGTTTTGGAGTGGTGCAAGATATCTAAACAGAACTGCTGTTGCTCATTTGACAGTGCTGTTTCCCAGCTTAAACATTCAAATGCCTTTGTTAAGGAGGAGTCAGTACAATCTTAGAATTAATGAGACAAAGTGTTTCAGATGAGAGAGTTATTGAAAGGAGGAAATGGGGACACTATTCAGTTTGTTTCAAAGACTGTGATGGCCAGCCCTGACACAAGCAGTTCCCTGGACCTTGGACTCCCAGGTGTTCTGCTCAGCTGCTGGGGGTTAATTTTTTCCTGCTCCCCTACAGAAGAGTGCAAATGTTCCATAGCTGATTTCTGAATGTTGAATACATATTTGTTGCATGGCAGAAATAACAGCATATGTTTTATGGAAGCTATTTTAAGCTTCTTCTTAAAAGTTGAATTCTCAAGTATTTGGGTGTTTTGAGCAGGCAGGACTCAACTGCTCTTGAACTCGGAAGGGCTGAAAGTTCTCTGAGGCTATGATTTCATGTAAAGTGCTGATAATCTTTTATGACTTCAGGTGACGTAAAGAGGAGTTGTTCCCTGTTACTGTGCTGGATATTTGAGTTCCAGCCTCTTGCATGTTGAGGCTATATATTAATTTTTCAGTTTTAAAGCTGGCGATTAGCAGTTTCTGTTGCTCAGGAAAAATTGAGACCTTGCTTGTGCTTTTGTGTGTCAGCAAAGACTCCATAAGAAACTTCTGTGAGACTCCTGCCAAAGTACAGCTGGTTTGGTTCTAGTCAATAAATCTAGATTGTCAGGCACAGGTGTCTGCTTTTATTCCTATATTTGACAAAGTGCAAAGATAGAAGTATTTATAGTAACTGCTAAAGCCCCTGTCTTCTGAGAAGGTTCTCTACACATAAGAAGTCACTTGAAATGCAGTGTGAGGTTGTATCTTCATTCTCCATCTTGAAAAATCTTTCACCTTTAAACTTCACACTTCATAAATACAAATGCATAGTGAGTGCCAGTAAATCTTTGCCTTATGGGATAATGCGTTTTTACTCAGGCAGGGCAGGCGAGTTACTTGGCCACATGAAGGACAGCTGGATGCTTGTCTCAGTTCTTTTTGTCGTGCAAAACACAATTATTCCAAGAGGTTTTCTTTGTATGTCTGTTCTCCTTTTGAAGCTGGGAGGGATGCATTTGTGTTGTGACAGCTTGCTGGAGTGTTTTTGTCAGTGCAGAGAGAAGGTGGAAGTACTAATTAGTGCTGTGGAGAGGTGTCAGCTGTCTGTCACACTGACAGCTGGTGCGTTTGCCTGGTGCTCATTAAAGGTTACAAACTGGAGAGGGGTCTGGGCACAGCCCTGCAGGTGTGGCCTCAGAGAGGGGAGGGACCCCCTCCCTGGACCTGCCGGACTTTGCCTTGTGCAGCCCAGGATACCACTCAGCCCCTCTGAGCGAGGGCAGAGTCCTGAGCCAGTCCTGAGCCATTCCTCTGGGAGGGGATGAGTGGGGTGTGTGTGTGTGTGTGTGTGTGAAGTTACAGTGGAGAAGTGTAGGTTGGATAAGAAATGAGATACTGGTTTCAGTGAAGTTTCTGAAGCTTTTGTAGCCACCTCAAGCAAGTTTAACTTGTCTGGTTTATTGGAAGATGTGGTGGTCAAAAATGAGTGTTAAAAACCCCTGCTTGCTTCTCTGTTGAGTTACTTCAGCTATTTCTGTAGGGGTGTAGATGAGAACTCCTGGGAGTGTCTCCTATGTAGAACACTTCAGTGGGTGCAAGGCCCATAAATTCCTTGACCAATCCTACAAATGTCTTTTTAAAAATACTGTTTCTGTAAGCCTGCTGGCTGACAGTGCAGGCTGGCCTGAAACTTGAGTGGTAAAGAACTTGTAAATTGTGTGGGAAGGCAGACAGATTTATAATATACTCTGTAATAAACCATGCCACACATGGCCTAGGGTCTGATGTCTTTTTGTAAAGCCAAGTGTGTAATTTAAGATGTTTGCTCATAGATGCATTCTTGACCATTGTCACAGGAGTAGGACAGGTGGGGTTTGTCTTGAGTCTGCTTGAATCTATTTTATCCACTCATTTTTTCCCCACAGATACTGAAATGTTTTATTGTCAAAAAACAGGAACCACTTGTATTTATAGATAACCTAAAAGCTGAAAGTGCTGTACCTGCAACTTGGGGCAGGGGGGGAGGAAATCTCATTTTGGGGCTGTTTTATTTGAGGATGAGTACTCAAGCCAGCTGTTCCACTATGCAGGGCCACATTCACCAGTAATTACAAGCAACTTTTCCTTCATCACTGGGTTTGAGGAAATCTGGCTTTGTGGGCTGTGCAGGCAGCAGGAACCTGATCCTCTACAATAACATGTTCATACATACGAATAAATGCCTTTTCTTTACCAGCCAAGTTGTGTAAAAGTCAATACTTTTAAGAGTTTTCACAGATTTTTTTTGATCTATAATGCAGTACTAGCAAGTGTGGATCTTTTTAATTTAGAAATACTGAGTTTACTGTTTTGTTCCCTCCTTTGTCCCAGTGTATCAGGGTCTGCTGGGTAAGAGCACTGAGGGCTTGCTCTCTTGAATGGGATCACTTTGAGGAGAGTAATGTGGCACAATGATGTTCACTGGCAAATCACAGGAGATGCTGAAGGGCTCCATCCCATGTGAGATGAAGTTCAAAGTGTTGAGAACGTGGAAGTTATTGAAAATATAACTCTTTCCGTTTGGTTTTGTTTTTTTTTTTTACTTGTCTTAATTTGTCCAAACATGTATAATATTGATGAACCTTTCTGTGGCTTTTCTTGAAAGCTACTTAATAGAAGCAAAAATCCCTTACTGGGTCAGGCAAACACTTTGCCGTTATCAGCTTGTAATCTATTGATGTTGCTCTCTGAAAATGTGATCTGCTGTACTTATTTGCCTTGAAGCCAGGCTGTGCATCACGTGAACTACTTTGTCCTGTATCCTCCCTCCAAGAACTGAAGGCTGACTTCACCCAGTGCAAAGACGAGTCATTAGCACGAGAAATTTTACACGTGTTATGTGTTTTGATTTGAGAACAGAAGCTCTCAGATTAGTCCTCACACAGTCTGTAAGGTGACGTAATTAAAGTTCGGCCTCCCTGAACAGCTATGCTTCATTAGCAGGAGGGTGTTAATCAGCACTCTGGAGCATGAGAGTGATGGGTACCTGGCTGGGGCAGGAGTGCACTAAGTCTGGCTTTGGAAGGTGGGAAGACAGCATGTAGAGGATGGAAGGGGTCACCTGTGAATCTTGGCAAACCTTAGAGCCCTTGTGATTACAGGGTTGTCTGCAGTGCTCCTGAGGCTTGGGGACCAATCTCAGGGACCCAAGAGAACTGGACCCCAGAGTTTTGAGCTGCAGCTGTTGAAATCAGAAGCATGAAGAGATTTAGAAGATAAGCACTTGTATTGTTCCTTCTGTGATTTGTGTCAAATAGTCATACTGGAATTCACTATTTAAACTTTTCAGCAAAGCTCTCTTAGAAATAGTGAATGATTTATTACCTAACACAGGTAATAATGAAGCATTTTTTATTATTTTTATATTACTTATCTTTATTAAAAACAGATAGTTGCATAAATCAGGTAATAGCATTCATAGGGGTTGAAAAATGTTACTGGTGTCATTTTTAAAGATCCAAGCCCCTAGAGCAGGGGAAGGCTGATGCCAGGATCTCAACAGGCAAGTGATCAGTGAAATGTCTCTGCCAAACTTTGTACCCTGTGCATTTGAGACAGTCATCTCCATTTCCTTCTCCTTAGAGCCTTCTAGTCACTGCAAGAGATTATTTGCTGAAATCCTCTTTTTGAGAGCAAGGTGAAGAAAGTATAGGCTGCTGCTCTTGATTTTTCCAGTGAAGATCAGATCCATGCAGTGTGCTTTCTCTGCACTGTTACAATATTTTAATTTTGTAGTAACCTGTGAACTCCTTTAAAGTCCATTGTGATGTTTGAGAGCTGCTGTCCCAAAAACTGTCATGCAGGCTGTTAATTGAGTCAGCCTTTCCTGCCACCTCTAGCTAGAATGTACCTAAAACTGAATGTTAAAGCTTTGAATTCTTGCTGTTTTTTCTGAATATGTATTGCAAGTTTAACAGCTTTAAGGAATGGTATGAACAGAATATTCAATTAAACATATAACTTCAGAGCTTGAGATATTATTTCCTTAATTCCACATCAACTCCCCCACATTTAGTCCCTGTCAGTTTTCTTCTGCAAAGCTTTGTGCTCCAGTTATTGTTTTGTAGATTGAGTCTTATGAAAGAAAGCTGATTCAAAGTTGCAGCTGCTTTAAATAGAAGGTGATAAAAATAAAGTCATTTAAAAGGAGAGGGCTGGAGAAGGAATTCTGTTACTAGTGTAAACATCATCTCAAAATGCCATGAACTGTGCTGGGTGTTCCCTGATAAGCTGTGATCAAGTGATCATCAAATCCCTTGCCCAGATCCCAGATAAACCCTGTCAAGGTTTGTGATTTGGAGACCAGCTGTAGGTCATAGCCAGTATCCTAGTAAATAGCCTTTTATTGGGGAGCACTGAAACACAGAACTGAAAACTACCTTGGGTCTGAAGTGCTTATGGATAAAGGTACATCCAATCTTTTATAAATTTTAGACATTAAGGAGGAATTCATCTGTTGTCCTTTAGTGCACAGACACATCCATGTATGCTGACAGTTCTCTTGAGCTCAGCCTGTGTGCTTATCTTACCATCAGGTCTCTTGCCTGTTCAACAGTAATACTCATGTTACAAAAAAGCTAAATGTGTCTGTTTGCTGACTTCCTCTTCAGGGTATTTTGAATCACTTCTTTCTCCAAGTGTTTGGTTCACTTCTGGCTCTGTAGCACTAACGTAGGTGCACAGAGTTACACATTAGTGTGTTTCCTTTGATTAAGGTGGCTGGAGAACAGGTTTTTTTCAGGCCTGATGCCTGGCTCCTGTAGCTCTGTGCAGAGACTGAGAGCTGGAGCTTGCTGTTGACTTCCCAGTCCTATTGATGCATCACTGTACGATCAGTGACCTTACTTCTAGGAGCAGGAACGTGACAATAATGGATGTCTTACTGATACTTTCTAATCTTAAATTTGGTGAGCCACATGCACAGAGTAGTTACCAATGGTGCATCCTCTTTGTATGAGCCACGCTCTTACCTACAAAAATGTTATGCAAGATGGCATTAAAAACTCTACTCACTTTATAACATGATCACATCCTCTGTGTTTTTCTATATGAGGCCTGTTAATTGTTCTCAGAAGGAATTTCTGGCTGATGTGAGCTTTTGAAAGGCCATCTGCATCTGCTTGCTGCTGTCTAGGTAATAATAAATAGGTGCTTCTGTTTTGCTTTGGTTTTCCTCGGAGGTATTGAGCAGAGATTGTCTGACCTGTTGTTTTTGTCTTCTTCAAAGACAGCCTTTTGAATCTTCTGGGTCATTCCTGTTCTCAAACCTAATGAAAATAAGTCAGTGATATTGATAGAGAACTATCCGAGGTGGTCCAGTATGATTGCTTTATTTCGCTGCCTTGGAGGAAAGAAGTGATATTTTTCATGTGTTCTTGCACTCAGTTGCTGAGGTTGGTCAGCAGCCTGCAGACTGAAACTTGTTTGTGAACAACGTTACTATTCCTTTTAGAGGCAGGAGCTGGGAAAAAGGCATCTGTGCAGCAGCCTCTGTGTGTCAGGCTGATACCCTGCTCTTCCAAAGGCAGTATCATTATTTAAACTAAAAGGCATTTATCTGTATAGGTGAGGATTTGCCAGCTCTGATGGGCATGGTTTCTAGCAAACAGAACTCTTGAGGATAACGTTTGTATTTGGCAGATCATCCTGATGAATGGCAGTGGGAGGATACACTTCCAAATATGAGGGGATACTTGGGATGTGGTTTAGACTTCCCTTTTAAAGGGACAACTTACATTTCAGGCATTCAGTTCTCATCCTTTAAAATTAGATCAAATATCTGTTGCATGAAAACTGTTGTTAGAAACTATAACATGGAAGTAAGTTGTGAATATTGGTGTTCGTGAACTTTTAAAGAAAATAAATTCAATATGTGTTGTAGGATTTGTTTATAGAGACTTGAAGACCTCTTTGGCCCCTGGAGATGCAGTTTGAATGTTCAAGCGTGCTAGACTAGTTGTCTGTTGTAGTTTGGGACTGGAATCAAGCCCCTCTACCCTTGGGGATACCTGTTCTGTCTCAGCAGAGACAGAGGAGTGCTGGGGTACCTCCTGTGGAAGGGGAGGTGGGTGCTCATCTCTGGACCAGCATCAGGGACATCCCTTTCCTGGCTGGCTCTTGGCTCCACTGCCACTCTGCCAAGGACTGAGGCTGAGCCTTGACCTCGGGCCTGGCCTGTCCAGGGAGGAGACCTGGACAATCTGCTCTTGTGCTCCAGGCTGTCCCTGCATTCAGTGTCAGCAGGACTTGTTGCTGTGGCCCAGCAGCAGCAGGCTGGGTTGTGCTGCTCCTGCCAGCCGTGTCCTCAATTGTTTCTGCAAACTGAGAGGTGTTTTTAGGCATTCTCCAGCCTTTTGCTGTTTGTTGTGGTTAGAAGTAGATGCCTCAACAATCTGAAACTCAGTTGTATTAGTTCAGACCTGCAAGTGAGGTATCATTTATGCTGCCTCTGTGGGTTTGCTTTTCCTGTTCAGGTACACACACTCCCATTAATATGTTGTTAAAATATAGCTGTGGAGTAGAAAAGATTCTCTTAATTGTCTGAAGTAATGCAAAAGCAATTTCAATAGCAGGGGATACAAATAAGAATCTAACAAGAAAAACTTTTCTGTATCTTTTCAGATGCTTGCTTAAGAATAGTACAAAAATATAGAGCATGAAGGGTATCAGTATACAAATAGACCATATGGAATACATGCCATGTCGTTATAAACCACTTTTTATACCTAACAATAGCAACAGGGCTTTATATGCTGCAAGTAAATTTGTCTTGGAAGTTAAATGACTTTCTATTTACAGTCACTTTCTGAGGAAGAGACTCTACGTACTCCTGACAGGCAGCTGCATTAGAGAGAAGAGCCTGGGCCTTCCCCTCAGCTAAGGAATGCTCTCTTGATGCACAGATGGCAATTGCTTTCCCTGTGTTAAGTCCTTCTATTACACAAATGTCCTTTAGCTATTGTGTTGCTCTTCCTATAATTAGTTGTATTTAGTTGTCACTCAGGTGTGCAGTGCTTCCTAGGAAAATGTGAGTAGTACCAGCATAAGAGCATGGTATTTATCAGCTTGGATAAAGCAACTTCTGTAGCAGGTTTTAAGCTAAATTCCAGGCTCACGTGGATTTTTTTTTTTTTTGAAGGGTACAGTGGTGAAGGTGGGAAAAGGAGTGACAGACATTTAGAACTCAGACACTTCCTGATCATTGCTGATGCACAAATACCATTATCCTTGCAAGGTTTTTAGTGTACACCTGCCATGGGGATCCAATTACTTCTGATAGTGTTTTGTTATGGTGCTGCTTCTGTGATTTATTTTTTTTCTAAATTTCTTTTGTTCTGTTATTTTAACTATACGGTGATTGTACTTAGATTGAAATAATTAAGTAACTTGAAGACAAGTTTTAAGTATTCTTGCCATAAACTTAGGGAAGAGATGGGTACCTGTGCTTCTAATGTTGATATAAACTTTTGGTTTAAAAACTGGCTCTGAAAGGAATTTGAGCTCATACTTACTTTTCCAAAGATTTTTCAGCAATGCTGTTGCATCCTTCTCTAGGGCTGACATAGCTGTACCTGCACGAGGATGAGCTGTTTGAGGAAAGGAGTTTCTAAGCTTGAGTACAATGCTCTGCTGCAGCCCTTGGCAGCAGAGCTTTGACTGTGCTTCATCCAGTGTCTTGTTTGCAACAAGTGTTCAGATGAGATTTTGGAGGACTAAGATCTTGCAGTAGCACTCTTGGTGTAGGTGCCCTGTGTGGGGTGGATGTGGGGCTGCCCTGTGTGGGGTGGATGTGGGGCTGCCCTGTGTGGGGTGGATGTGGGGCTGCCCTGTGTGGGGTGGATGTGGGGCTGCCCTGTGTGGGGTGGATGTGGGGCTGCCCTGTGTGGGGTGGATGTGGGGCTGCCCCGGGGCCTTGGCGGCCGAGGTGGCTTCGTGTGCGGTGCTCAGCAGGGTGATGGAGCTGTGGGAGAGCCCTGGGGGAGTGCTTGGCCAGGGGCCTCCATCAGCCCTGCTGCACCTCGGGAGGGGAGGTGGGAAGGTGACTGACAGCTGTGTACAGGGTGAGTGATAGTTTACCTTCCGCTTTTCACTTCTCACCGCTCTGGTTGTCAGTTGTAACGTCATCTGTCATAGCTTGAATGTTGCATATTGAGCTCCCACTTCCAGGTGCCCTTACAGGACTCATCTGTTGAGTATAAAGCAGGGGGTTAAGCTGGATGGAAACACTGGGTACTGTGTGCAGAGACAGTTTGGGACATACCAAAAATGTGAAGGGTGTCTTTTGGATTTAGGTATGTTTGGCATTAGGGTGGTGCACAGCTTATACCTATGCAGGATTGCCAGCAGGACAGGAGACATTTCATTAATGGCCTTACAGTCATCTTTGTACAGGAGCAGCTTGAAATAGCCTGAGAGAATTACTATTTTTTTTTGGATTTGTATGTCCTTAATGCAAACCCATAGAAACAGTAGGGCCTTTCAGGCATTAGTTTAACCTAACAAGGTAATTCACTTTGCAATGCAGGTTGAATTAGGAGACTTGGTATTTTTATTACGTACCCATTTTCAATATGTCTGTCTGATTCTTGGATCTCATAGGAATCCGTCAACTGCATTCTACCAAGCGTTCCATTTCAACAAGTTACACGAGCCAAAGGCCTCCTGGGATAGGTATGGATGCTTGAGTATGGAATGCATACGTGCTGAGTATGCATGAACTGCTTCGCTCTATGCAAGTTCCTCGTGGTTTGTGTTTGCACAGAACTGCTGCTTGTGTTCAAAACTTCACCTTGGGCTTCTGCCGCTTGAAGAGGCGAAAGCAGTCGTGGAAGTGGAGTGTTTGTTCTGAAACACGCAGCTAAATAACTCTAAGATACGACATGACTTTTTTTCTTCCTCCTTCCATTATGCATGTATCATGCATGATGTGTAAGCTCAGAGTTTAATGCTAGTCAGCTCCTAGCTGACCTTCACCAAAATGTTTACAGCTTCCTTTTCCAAAAAAGGAAACTTTTTGGCACTAAGTCCTGTATCAGAAATCAAGTTGTGAAAATATTACATTTAAACACAATTTTGTCAAAACTAAGATACTTCTATCTTAAAACCAGGAAAGGAAGCTTTCTGGCTTACTTTCATTTTGCTGAAGTAAAGCTGGATGGGGGACACAGGTGAACTGTGACAAGGATGAAGTAAATCTCCAAAGTTAGCATTGAACTGATGATGAGAAACTGCAGTGAAGTGCAACAGTCTTATCTGGCGTGGATGGGACTTGCAGAGGTGCATTACTAATTTGTCAGTAGCTGCAAACTGTTTCTTTCCTGCACTTTATTGATTTTGAAGGAGTTTTTTTGTTAGCATTAAGTTGAAGTCCTAGTGACTTCATGCCTTGTGATGCTCTGGCTTGTCACAAACTTGTGCTTAACAAGCTGTGTAGAATGTAAAATTTTGTTTGGCTGTTGAAGTATTGATAACCATTTCATCACTGTACTGGCTGTATTTGACTTGAGAGGCTTCTCAACGTGCACAGCTTAACTGAATCCTTTCATAGTTTGCTTGGCAACAGTTTGTATACTGCACAATGCTGAAGGTTATAAGTAATGCTGATGTATCCTGCTCTTTTTAAAATCGTTTTATAGTGCTGGCATTAAGCTCAGTTTCAAAGCATGTCTTCCTTTTCCAGCAGAAACTTGGACAAATCTATGTTTTTGCTATAAGCTCTGGATGATGCCACTTTTCTGTATTTATGGGACAGAGCTGGTATTTAGGTTTCAAGGACTTTGTTATTTCACTGAAATAAACTTCAGGGCTTAGAATACACGTTTGGTTTGTAGACCAAAAGCTCGCTTTGTGGTCTAGCTTTTAGCTGTTTCTCTATTTTCATATCTCAAAATAAGTCTTAAGATGAGGAAGCTGATTCAAAAAATCCTAAAATCAAATAGTGAATAAGATTGAGACTTCACAAATCGAGGTTTGTGTATGGTGCCTGAAGCAAGTACTGGAAGTGTGGGATATAGAAAAACATCAAATTCACGTAGAAGAATGTAAATGGCTGCCTTTAAAATAGTATTGCATCTTTGCTGGTGAACATTTTGTGGTAAAAATAAGTATTTGTGAGAACATAGAATCAAATTCATCAGGATTGATGCAAGTTTTAAACTTATAATCTGTTCAAATTCCGAAGTCTTTGACAGGGTTTAGCAGGTTTTGCATTTATACCCCAGTTAATGGATTTTAAGGTCATGTTAGGCAGCTTTGCTCTGCTGGATGACTGAAACTGAGAAGTTTTCAACTATAAACTTGTGGTAAAAGCTGGTGGAGGGCGTGCTGAGGGCATCCATGAGCAGTGCCCGTGGTTGTGGCTGGGTGAGCTCAGCATGGGTGGGATGGCCCCGGGCACGGGGGAGTCTGTGCTCCCTCTGGGAGCTGGGTAACAGTAACGTGGTTTGGGGCTTTCTTTTGGGGATCTCTGGTTTGAGAAGGAAAAACCTCTGCTGTGAAAACAATAAGCTTGTGTGATTTCCTCATAATCCCTTTGTTTGCCCACCACAAGATGTGGGGGTTGGCACACTGTGGAGCACCAGGACCGTGAGCCTGCTGGCACTGGACTCTCATTACACTTTGCAGCTCCTTCAGAAGTAGTTTGTGAACCTCAGGGGCTTGAGTTAGGAGGCTTCGGTGTAAACAGAAAATCTTCCTGTGTAATTCCAGTGGTTTTTTCCTAACAAATATGGATTATTCTCCTATGAGCAGCCATCTCTCGGGACCAGCTGAAGCCAGCAGAGCTACTACATGCTACTGCAGTAGAGAGCAAGAGAGTGCTGAATTGCTGCAGTGAATAGAGCTGGGTTTGTTTTTCACCAGCACGCCATGGCAGGAAGAGTGCTGGTGGCACTGAAATCAGTAAGTGTTAGGGAGATGCTGGTTGTTACTGACACACTGGCAGGAATGTTTTCCTGCACAGTGCTCACGTAGGTGTTGCTAAGGGCTCAGGTCTCATGGGTTGGTCTTCTCAACTGATGTGGTTTGGGAAGGGGAATAGTGGCTGCTTGACATCTTCACATGAGTCTGGGTCACTCTTCTGGGCCTGGGTTGTCTTTGCACAGTAATAGTGCCATAGCAGCTTTAGTGGGTCTGCCTAAAATACAGCCCTTATCAGTAAACTTGAAATTAAAGCAGTAGGATTTATGTTTCTGTTGGATTTGTGTGTGAAGCATTAAACCTTCACAATATAAATTAACTCATAAAATGTGTGTGGAAACTCCTGAGGTGGCGAATTCACTGCCTTAGACTGTCACACGTTCTCACACGACTTTGACAAAGAAAAATAATGAAAATCTACAATGCTCACACAGATACTCTTTCCAGGCTGGATATGTGATTGCATTGGGATGCTGGCATTGTAGAGTCTGTTAATGGGATGGAGGCTAATTAAACATGCCTTAGCTGTTTCAAGAACAGAAAAGATTTCTTTGAGTGGACTGAGTAGCCCAACCAGTGGTAAGACATGAAGAGTGGCTGGTTCAGTGGCTGCAGTGGCTCATAAATGAGTAAACAATGAGGGGAAAGAAAAAATGAACACTCAGCTTTAGTTTGTAGCTCACTTGCAAGCAAAAAGAGTTGGAACTTTTTGAGGTACCTTGTCATTGCTTATGGAAAGGTGGTTTGATAATTTGATTGAAAGCAGTAACAGCGAATGGGAAGAGCTGGGAGCAGTTCCTTGGCTTGGGGATATCCATCAGACATCCCCAAGGTGTGTAACACCTTTCCCACTGTAACCTAAACCAAAGCACATCTGGTGCTTCAGAGGAATTGTCTTACAGAGGCTGTTGGACAGAGCATCAGTGTCCCTCTGTGCTCTGCTCTGCAGGATCAGCTGGAAAATGTGATAGGTTTTATGTATCTAAAGGGCAAAAAAACTCCTGTATTCTGTGAGTCTTTTGGGGGGTGACTTAGTGCTAAGAAATTCCTTGGGACAGTAGTATGCAGATAATCATTAATACAGCTGAATATGGAATATGGCTTTTGTTATTGACTGAAAAGCTTCAGAATTAGTTTACATCATCCAGACTGTAGGATTTCAATCTCATTTAAATGTGAAATGCTGTTACCTAGTCTAGTCTGTTGACCTAGTCTGTTGACCACCCTTGCAAAATGTCCATAAATTGTCTACAAATGTCTGTTGTGATCGTTTAGTCTGACTTTGGGCTCCCACGGTGGTCACTCGGGACAGGAGAGGTGGTGTGGTGCGTCCTGCAGCTTTCCTCATCGTGGTCTTCACCACAGACTGCTGGGGAATCTCACAGTCTCCCCTGCCTCCAGCATGAGATCCTGCCCATGGGCTGCAGTTCTTCATGAGCTGCTCCAACGTGGGTCCCTTCTGCAGGGTCAGTCCTTCAGGAACTCCAGTGTGGGTTCTGTGGGGTCACAGGTCCTACCAGCAAACCTGCTCCAGCCTGAGCTCCTTTCTCCAGGGGCACAGGTCCCGTTAGGAGCCTGTTCCAACATGGACTTGGAAGGGGTCATGGCCTCCTTTGGGCACCCACCTGCTCTGGCAGCGGGCTCCAGGTGAGTCTCTGCTCCCCTGTGCACTCATCAGGTGACAGTCCCTTGGGCTGGAGCTCCAGCCTGCCCAGCGTGGCAGCGCTGCCCTGGGCACCTGCCAGGACAGGCACGTGGCCGTTATCGAGCGCTCCCAGCCCGGCAGGGAGGTGATAAGAGCAGTGTGGCAGAGCCAAGCGAAACGTGGCCACTAACGGGCAATGGCCTCTGCCACGGGGGAGAGAGCCCATGGCCAGCACGGGGTGGCCAGGCTGGAGCAGCTGTGCTGTCCATTCAGTCTAGCACATCCCAGGCAAATCTGTCCTTATCTTGAAACCTTCCAGCCCCACACTTGGTGCCAAAAAGGGCTGTTGTGGTTTAACCCTGGCATCTGAGCCCCACAAAGCTGCTCACTCAACCTCCCACCAGAACAGGAAGAGTGAGAGAACTCATGGGGTGAGATAAAGAAAATTTAATAGGTAAAGCAAGCACCACATATATTTTTTTTAAACCATCAAAATGAGAATTTTTCAGACTAAATAGGCTTTTGGCTACCTGGTGTGTAATGTAGAAAAGTGTTGGGTTTACTATCCATCTCTACAATGACAAACTGTACTTGGGGGTCTTGGATGGTTTTGCTGACTGTAAATCTTGCCTTGTACTTAGTGGGCTTCAACACGAACTTGATTTACCAATATAATGTCTTTTTGGGCAGAACCTTCATTGGCATGTCCTTAACTCAGAGGTCTAAGTCAAACCAAACTGTTCCCTGGAATTACAGTGTGTCTGTTCAGTTCCTGGTTGGCTGCAGAAGCTCAATGTGGGGTGGGGGGTTTGCAGTTACAAAAAAAATATTACATACCTAATGCACCTCTTAATCTGTTCTGTGTTACTTAATGTGGATTTTTTTCAGCTTTGACAATAATTGTCAGACTTCTGTAGCTCCTGGAGCAATCAGTAATTGGTCTCTTTGTAATAGCTGAATGGGGTCTTTCCACTTCTAACTCCAGGGTTTGCAAGTCAGAGCATTGGCTCTGCAGTGGATGGTGCACTCACAGAATGTGTCACTCCTGTCACTTATCCAGAAAGACTTATTTAACAGATACTTTGGTTTTTTCCTGGCCTTTTCATAAGGACTAGATTGTATCTATAAATTTCATTCTGAAGCTATGGGATAAAATACTTTATGCAAACAGTGATTTAATATCAAGAGCTCAGAATTTGTGAAAAGTACAAAATCTTAAGATTTAGCATTATATTTGGAGTGTCCTGTGAGAGTAGCTGGCTCTGGAGGGCTCTGCTGCTCAGCATCTCACAGGAGCTGAGTGAGTGGGGAGCACTGTAAAATGAATAAAGGACAGAATCTTGTAGCAGATGTGCTACCCTAAAATCTAATTCTCATCTGCTTGTAGAAAGTGACCTGGAACACGTCAGGTGATTTTATCCTGATGGTGGACTGGGCACTGCTCCGTCAGCATGGGGCTGCTCCTGGGTGAGGGTCTCTGCCTGCTGGAGTTGGGATGGGTGCAGGGAGCAGGGAGTAGGGCTGGAATCCGAACTCAGCACTTCAATCTTAGTGCACATTCTCCGGGGATAAGGGCAGCAAGAACTCTGACATGAGTAACAGTAGTGTATGAGCTGCTTAGGGCTTTCAGCACTGTTGGTGTCACTCTAAGTGTGGGATATGGGTGGAAGAGCAATGGTTTCTCAGGCTCATTCCAATCACAGTGTGGGGAGGGACAGGTTTTACACCCACGTGGTGAACGCTGCACCCATCTAACAGGCAGAGGGGAGCTGGGGCACGAGGTACAGCATAGGAGAGGTGCCTCTGCAGTGTGCCACGGGTGTTCCAGGAGACTGAGGGAAGGCTGCTGGTCTTTCTCATGGAGCTGCTCGAGTGCCTTAACTCGGAGCAGTGCAATAGACTTTGTTCTTCCATCCCTTTCAACTATTTTGCGGTGTAATTATTTAAAAAATAAAGTCCCAGTCTCAAGTTTAACTAGACAGGTATTGACAGAAGGTGTGTGATGGTGCTGCAAAGATGGAGCAGCAAATCCCACTGCCATGTGTGGTGTTTACTTTAATTTTCCTCTTGTCACCTCTTCAGAGCTGCTTCACCTGACCCGTAGAGTGGTGTCCATGAAAGGCTGTTGGGGATTTTGTGGTTCTTGAACACAGACACTTCTGATGCTGCCAGATGAGTTTGAAGCATGTTAATTTAAGATGGAAGGGGATACTTCCCTCAGCACAGGTTATAGATACTTCTTATTCTGAGGAGGTTTACCACAGATAGGGCTTGAAAGAGGCTTAGAAGACAATAAGAGACTGGAAAAATTTTCTTGTGAAATGGGAGTTCAGCACTTTTGGTTTGGGTTACAAGCTTGATTCAGTGTAGAAATAGAGGCTGTTACTCCCCCAGTTTGCAAAGCTGATTCCCTCTGCTCCTGTGTGCTCAGTGCTGGTACTGACAGTTCTGTGGGACCTGTTAAAATGAGCTTTTCTGAGCAATGTCGTTCTTCAGAACTGAGCCTTGTTTCACATCTGTGACAATGTGCTCAGCAGCATTGGCCATACTTGTAAAAGCCTGGGTTTCGGTGAGTGTTGTGTAATTCCAGAGGCAGGTTTCCCAGCGGGACTGCAAGCCTTGCATTTTCCCCGTGTTAACTCTTTTAAATGTGGCTGTGTGTTGCTGATAGCCACGGCCCTGGCTGGGACCCTTATCAGCAGCTCTCACTGGTGGGGCTGTCACAGGAACCGCTGTCCTGGGTCAGACCAGAGCTGGTGAGGAAATGGGACCCCTGGGACCGGGATGGGAGGGCGACACGGAGGGGGTGTACCCTGCCTACCCTGGGAGATCTACAGCTCCTCTCCAAACAGAGGGATCCCAGGCTGTGGGAGAGCAGGGACACCCCTGGCCACCAGAACCCCAACTCCAGAGCTGCACGTGAGGGACTGGCTCGTGTGCCTGCGGTGTGACCTGGAAACAGACCCCAGACATTGGGGCCTGGATTGCTGCCCCCCGGGCTTCAGAGCTGCAGTTCAGGATCCTGTCAGCACAGTAAATGCACATCCTCACTGTGTGATGTGCTGTTGGATGTGCTGCACTGGTGTGCCTCTGGAACAGCCTGGCCCTAACTGTGACCCGTGTGTTTGTCAGCTGTCAGATGAGATCCATGGGGAATTTCTGGGAGTGAGGAAGTGCTCCTGGGGTCAGGGCTCCAGTTGTGTCTCACCTTCCCGCTGCCATGGGCTGCACAGGCAGGGCTGAGCCAGGAACTTCTTACCTGGTAGGTTGACTTTGAGTGAAACCAGAGAACAACCATTATAACAGGGTTTTTACTTCATTGCTTTATAAAAAGAGTTTGTCAGGAATAACATAGAGGTAAGGATCCCAGGAATATCTGTGAATCCCCATTTTCCCCAGTAAAGAAAGCTGGAAAATGAGGCCAGGAATCAAAGCAGTTGATTTAGTTAGTGTTTATTCTAACGCATTTTTGTGGTTGTGGGTGTCATAAGCACAGTCTGAGGAGGTATAAACTGAAGGAGCAGCATCTCTTAAGAGCTCCAGCTGTACTGGGCAGCTGGGGGGGGACATGGGACACTCCTGTGATTGTGCACTCAATTCTTGACTCTGAGCTTCGGCCTTCCAGCAACAGCATCTTTCAGGAGTCCTGCAGGTGCGTGGATTTACCTGAGTGATACAGTAAATCTCACAGTTTTCTCCTTGTATTTACAGTGCATCTGGTGCGAGTGTTGTTGCCATTGACAACAAAATAGAACAGGCAATGGTAAGTAAAATATAAGTTGTTGTTTCTAATAGGATTAATGTGGTTCGTCACTGAGCCTGTTTCCAGCTGTGTTGTGTTTCTGTGACCCTCCACATGGGTCAGACTGAGACCATCATTTGAAAAATGGATTTTCTGTATATCTGTGAACGACCACAAACCATGATTACCTTTACCGTTGGCCCAGAAATGTTAGTCAGTGAATTTTCTTACAAATTGCTGTGAACAAGCTGATTGAACTTAAAGGGGTGATGAAAATAAATACTGCATTTCAGTCTGTTGCTTTAGCCAAGTTCATCACTAGTTTTCAGTTCATTACTAGAAGAGTAAAGTGTGCCATCCTTAACATACTGCTGAGCTTCCCTTACAGCTGTTGGATTTTTGCTACTGCTGATGTAAAAGCTTTCTTATATCTTGGTGCTCACACACCTCAGTGCAGGGCCTGTATGCTGCAAACCCCGACCCCCAGGTCACAGCTTCAGAGCTGGTGCTTTCCTTCTGAGGAGCTGGGATGCAGCTTTTGATGTCAGGGCCGCTTCAAGGGAACAAAAGGGCTGGGTCGTTTGTGCTTGAAGGCTGATTTATTCATATATTTTTTAGTGAGAGTGCTTTGGTTTTCCAGGCTTACTGCAGTGAAAGCAGTAACAGTAAATTCTGGGGCTGGGGTGAAGGGAAGTGTTCTTTCCCTTGGTGTAACTGTCCACTTGTTCTCTGCAGGATCTAGTGAAAAGCCATTTGATGTATGCAGTGAGAGAAGAAGTGGAAGTCCTGAAGGAACAAATAAAGGAATTAGTGGAAAGAAACTCTTTACTTGAACGAGAAAACGCACTGTTGAAGTCGCTGTCCAACAACGATCAGCTGTCCCAGCTCTCCAGCCAGCAGGGCCCCCCCAGCAGCAGCTCCCCGGCGCAGCCCAACGTGTCCTCGGCGTGAGCCCCAGCGCGGCCGCTGCTGTCCGTGTTCGGCCTTTGCAGTATTAGACAATCACCCCCGGCCTGGCCCCGCGGGCCCTGCCTGGGCAGAGGCTGCAGGGCAGTCCCTGAGCCCGGATCCTCCCTGGGCTGCGGGAGGGAGGGAGGGCTGTCAGAGCTTGGGTGGCTCTCCGAGGTTCCCATCGCCCCTGGGTTGCTTTGAGCCTTGCTGTCTGGTAAGGAGCAACAATTCCTCTTCAGAGCCACTGTTCTTTTCATATAAGTAACATTTGCCTACGTTAGTTTCATTTATTTGTTTTATTTATTACAGGGCTGCTATTTTCATAATGTACATGAACAATGTCACAGAACTTTTTAAATTTTTTTTTAATAAATGTCTGTATGGGTAAAATGGTAGATGGGATTGCGTTAATAGATACAATGTCTAGGCAATAATTGAACAAAGAACCCTGGCATATTTCTAACACTAATGGCAGTTGACCTTTGGTATTTATTTACGGTAGTAAAGATCCAGCTTGAATGTAAATTTTGTATAGAGTGTAAGTATGAAGACCATAGTGCATCTGTACAGGTAGTCACCAGTCCTTGTGATATAATAAATAAGTGATGGGCTATTTTGATGAAGAAAACTTTGCTCATTTCTGTTTCTACTTTCTAATAGAGAGAAAGGGCCACGATTCCTCTGCTTTTTGACATTTCGTTTTTGGTTTGTTTTTTGGGTGGGAATAAAAAGCTGTGAAATTGTTCAACCTACTTTGTAACCAAAGAAGCAAAGCTGTGTAATTGAGGTTTGGTGTTTTTTTTTTTTATTTTTATTTTATAATGCACATTCTCTATGTATTTTTATTTAGTGTTTTCTCATTCACGACTTTCTTTGCTGTCTCGCATGATCTGCATGACCTGTAATCTTTGAACCACTTTCGTACCTCATGTTTTTATCCAGCACTCTTAGTGTAATATGTACTAGTCTGTGAACAATGTCAATAAAGAGAAAGAACAGCTGGTGTTGGTGGAGCTGAGCTAGTGTGCTAGGCACTAGTTGTTAAAACAAATAAATGAAGTGAGCCATCTTTTGTTCATTTAAAATGGTGTTTTGAATTTCGTATGCAGAAAACGTTTTGTTACATTGCAGATTTTAATGTATTTAATAAATGCAACATGCAGATTAAGTGCAGTGTATACTGAGTATTTAAATTAAAAATGTACATTTCATAAATACAATTTCAAGGAAGACCATCATTTGTGTAAACTAACGCAGTGTGTCAAATTGATGTACAAATATATATATATTTTAACACATTTTCTGAAATTAAACTGCAGTTTTGTTGAAGTTTTTGGCTGTAGATGTTGTTGCAATGTAACTAAATTCTGTAGCCCTTTTTTTCTGGAGAAAATGGAGAAACTGTCTCTCTGATGTTGCCTAACAGACCAGTGCCAGGGTTACCACTGCTTCTTTTGCAACAGCCTGGTGCCTTCTCTTCAAGGAGAAGCATCATCTGATGCTGTCAGTGGCCCTCTTGGGTTTGGGTTTGCAGTGATGCTGTAAATTAACACCTGGGCCTGCTGGTTCACTGCTGTGAACCTCTGCTTCAGTACCTGAGCCTTGTGTGTGTCTAACTCTGCTCAGGTTTATGTCTGAGGTGAAACAGGAGCAACACTGGAAACGGCAAGTTTTCGTGCCTTCAGATCTTAGAGAAACGTCCGTGTCCTGGAAACAGCTCTGCCTGCCCTTCCCGGTGAGGATCAGCTCAGTGTGTGTGTATTAGAAAGTTCTTGCTGAAGTAACACCAGAACGATCTTCCCGGCAGGTGTGGGTGGGTGCTCTGCCTGCTGGGAGCACGTCTGGGAGTCCTTGGTGCGAGGAGGGCCCGGCTCACAGAGGAGAAACCAAAGTACTGCAGGAGCTCCGTGTGTTCCCCTCCAGGGCTGCACCGCGAGGAGGATGCTGTTAAAGTAAGTAGAAAGGGACAATTTTGGGGACTTCTCGGAACAGGAGTCCCTCAGGTAAGTAGTTGATTAAAACTTTTATGGAGGGAACGCTGTACCTGTCCATTTTTTGAGCGAAACAGAACAGAGATGTTCGACCCGTGGTTCTCTGAGGTGGTCAGAGATGCGCTGCCCGGAGCAGAGGGGCCCCGAGCCTGAGGATGGTCCCCAGCACCCCAACCCTCCCGGGAGCGGGCAGGGCCCGCGCTCACCCCCCGAGGGGGAGGGCGTGGGGCTGTGCCGAGAGCGAGGGGCACCCACGCCCCTCAGGGGGGCTGCGGAGGCGCTTGCTCCGAAAGGAGAAACCCTTCAGTAAATCTGCAGGAAATAGAGATGGAGCAAAGGTTGAACTCACGCTGTTTGAAAACCTTCGTTTGCTTTGCTCCGCTCCTGGAGGTTTGGTGAGCACAGACCGGCCCTTCCGCAGCTCCCGCGCGGGGCCGCGGGACGGCGCTGTGGGACTGGGACTGTAGGGCGGGGCTGTGTGCTGGGGCGGGGCTGTGGGTCTGTGGGCGGGGGCTGTGTGTGGGGCGGGGCTGTGTGTGGGGCGGGGCTGTGGGTCCGGGCGCCATGGTGTCGGGCGTGGGGGCGGGGCTGTGGGCGCGGGCTGGGCAGCCATGGTGTGGCCGGGGCTGTGGGGCGGTGGCTGGTGGGGCGAGGCTGTGGGGCTTGTGGGGCGGGCCGGGCAGCCATGGTGGGCCGGGCTGTGCGCGGCTGTGGGGCGGGGGCTGGGGCAGCCATGGTGTGCCGGGGGCTGTTGGGGCGGGCTGCGGGGCGGGGCTGCGGCAAGCCATGGTTGTGCCGGGGCTGTGGGGCCGGCCGGCTGTGGAGCGCTTTGCTGTGTGCTGGGCTGTGGGGCCGGGGCTGTGTGGCCGCGCCTGTCTGCGCTGTTCCCGGGCGGTCCCTAGTGCGAGCCGCCGGTCCCGCCGCCCCCCCGGGCCGGTTCCCCGTCCGCCTCCGCGGCCCCGCTGTCCCGTTGTCGCAGCCCGGGGGCATGAGGGGCCGCGCACGGCTGTGCTCGACAAGGCCCGGGCCCTGTGCCGCCGGGGTCCCCCCCGTGCCCCCGTGTTCGCAGCCGGGCGGGGTCTCTCGGGGCCCGCGGTTCGCCTCGCAGGGGGCGGCTCTGTCGGGGGACGTTGTGTCCAAAAGGGCCCGCGGTGTTTGCTCGGAGCCGCGGGGAAGGAGCCCTGTCCCAGCCGTGACCCCGGGCACAGGGCAGACGCGGGGCCTGGCAGGGGCGCAGGGGAGGCAAACCATGTGCCAGCCCTGATGCGATACTGAAGCGGAGTCGTGCAGCCAGCCCCAAGAAGGCTTCACAGGAAAACAAAAGGCAAGATTTGAGGTAACAGTGAGTTGCGGGTGGTTAATGACATCACCTCAGCCAGCTCAGCTCTGCTGAAGAACCTGCCCGCGTCTGCAAACGCAGCCCCGCGTCACACGTCCCCTAGCGCTGGCAACACCTCAGCTGCCAGCGCCTGCAAACGAGAACTGGCGTCTCACCAGGGCGAATAAACCTGGGTGTTGCTCTCTCACGTCTCTGAGAAGAAACAAGCGTGGTGCTTTGCAGCATTTGTACTTGGGCACATGGAGCCAGAGCACAGCTGGGGCCAGGAGGCCTCTCTGGAGAGCCCCCAGTGCAGCCCCTGCTCCAGCGTGTGGCTGCCCAGGGCCAAGAGCCACTGCAGGGCACAGCACTGCACACCCCTGCGTCTGGTGCTGGCACCGAAGCAAGACTTCTACTGAGCCTTGAAGAACGAATCTGTACAAACCGCCCTGAACATTCCAGTCCCCAAGGCCCTCGAACAGTTCCTGCAGTGGCAGCAGGAACCTGTCAGACCCGAGGCCTCTGCGGCATTCCCAGGGGCCAGAGAGACGAGTGGGGAGCAGCCACCTGCTGAACCCCTGTAGGGAGATGGGGAGCAGCACCCGGGTGAGTCCAGAGCCCCCACGGCCCCAGACCGGGCAGCAGAGCAGGGAATGCCCCATGGCACGGGGGCTCCTCTCGGGGAACAGCCAATTAACCTGTGCTTGGCGTGAAGCAGCCGAATTTCAACACCCAGCACAGCCCCGCTTTGCCAACCTCAAGAGAACACAACATGCATTTGGAAAGAACTTTATTTAAAATCAGCGATTATACAGACTTCCCCCGCTCACAGCACACGAGTGCCCCGGCCCAAGGTCCCCGTGCCCCCGGTGGCCAGGCTGGGCACACCCATGGCCGTGCTGGCTTACACCAGTCCCCACGATTCCATATGGGAATACACGAGTACAAAAGATCTGCTCCTTCACAGCTAACAGGCATTTCATTAACCTTGACAGATTTGTCTTCTATTACTTCTAGCATAATCAGACTTTGAATTTGTCTTCTGCTAAGAAACCTGGAAAAAGGAAACTTCCTTTAGCAACTGCGTGCACCAGCAGAGCGATTCACACCCCCTTTGTCACCACAGAGACAGCAGGAGTTGGGGCCATCAGCAGGGAAATATGATCAATAGCAGCATTTTCCATGTGACCTCAAGTTACAGTTGTCAACAGAAGAAGGAATTGTGATCATCCGTAGGGAAGCAGTTAAGTACTGGATCCACTGTTAGAAGAAATCGAGTTGAAAGCAGGTTTTACCTTAAATAGGATTAAATATATATTGCAAGACACACCACACTCCGCAGGGGCTGCACATAGAAGCAGAACTGTGGGCAGGGGGGCAAGGTCCCCCCACCTGCACCAAACATTCCCACACAACATCGTCAAATTTAAAACTATCACCACTGGCTGAAAGTTGTCCAAGGAGTATTTACAGCGCAGGCACAGCCGGGAGAGGCCCTGGGAGCTCCACAGTCCGTGACGCTGCAGTCCCGTCGGGAGCAGGAGCCGCCCGGCCACGCCAGTCCCTCGGGAACCCTGGTGCCCCTACACAGACAAGCGCTTGGCGTGGGTTAGGGCAAAGCTACAGGAGGTGCAGCTGCGAGGACGGCACTGCCACATGCTGCAGTGGGGCCTCCCTGCGCACACGGGCGACGCACGGTGGGGCTCCTCGGGAACATGCTGCACAGTCGGGCTCCAGCCACTGCAAAAATCCCGGCTTCCAGCGTCAAATGAAACCATTTCCAGCTATACAGAGGGTGACACCGGTCTGGGACCGGTGTTTACAAGATGCCAGTTCCTATGGACCTATGTCGTGTTACAGCTCCGTGTGTGAGAGACCAGGCTGGATCTTCAGCGAATAAGTAGGTCCACGATTGTAGATCAACAACAGACTTTTATTGCTTTATACATGTGGTGCTGTTCAAGGCACTGTGGCACGGGCTAGAAAACTCGGAATGACTCGTGAAGGGACCTGGAATGCGACACGGCCGGTGCCGCGCGCCGCTCCTCGGCAGTGCTGCGGCGGCCGGGGCCGGCGGGCCATGGCCCGGCCCTGGCCCCTCACATGCCCATCCGGATGCTCTGGATGATCTGGAAGATGGCTGCAAGAGAGCGGAGAAGGGAGCTCGGGGGGCCCGAACGCTGCCGGGCCCGAGGAGCGCCCCGAACAGTCAGCGGGGCCCGCGGGGGCTCACCTGATCCGCAGACCACGAAGATGAACAGCGCCAGCAGCCAGGGCCGACCGACGCCTTCTCCTCCGGGGCCGTCTCTGCGGGCACAGCACCGGTCAGCGCGGCCCCCCCGGGCCCCGCCGCCCCGCCCGCCCGCCCGGCCCGCCCGGCCCGGCCCCGCGCACCGAGGTCTTGGCGACGTGCCGCGCTGGGGTGAATGTTCTTGCTGTGCTTCTCGTTGCATGCGGTGCGCTGCTTGGCCACCATGGCGGCCCCGCTCAGCTCGCTCAGCTCGGACTCGGACTCAAACCCGGCCCGGTTCGGCCCACCTCAATCAGCTTCGGCCTCTGGCTCAGCCCGCCCGGTTCGGCCCAATTCAGCTCAGCCGCCCGGCTCGGTCTCAGCCCGCCCGGGGGTTCGGCCCAGCTCAGCTTCAGCTCAGCTCAGGTCCGGCCCGGTCCAGTTCAGCTCAAGCTCAGCTCACCCCAGTCAGCCCAGCTTCAGCTCGGCTCAGCTCAGCCCAGTTCAGCTCGGCTCGCTCAGCCCGGCCCGGTCCGGCCAACGGCCACCCTGCCCGTCAGCACCGCGCGCGCCGCACGCCGGGGAGCGCGCCGGGGGGGGCCGCTGCGCGCCAACCCGCGCACGCGCCGCGGCCCCGCCCCGCCCTGCGCGGCAACGTGGCGCCTTCCCTGCGGCCGCCGCTGTCGCCACTGACCCGGAACCGGAACTGTCGCCCCCCCCTGCGCCAGGATGGCGCCGCCCCACGCCGCTGCTCGCGGGTTGCGTCGGCGGGGGCGGTCGGGTCCGCCGGTACCCATCTCCCGTCCCTCCGCAGGGAGCGCTACCGCGCGTGGCCGGAAGCTCGGCCCTGGCGCCCTTGGGCGGTGCCGCTCCCGGGCCGGGCCAGGGCTCGCGGGCCGTCTTCGGGGGTGCCGCTGCTCAGCCGCGCACCCCCGCGCGGAGCTCCCGGCGCCACCGTGTCCGGGGTTCGGGCCCTTCGGGCGCGCGGGGGGTTCTCGCTGCGGTTTCCCGGGGGCGTTCGCGGGGCTCGGTCGGTGCGAGGGCTCTTAAGAGCGCTCTTTCTTCTGAGCATCTCCCTGTTCAGCTGTCCCTGACAGCAGGGGGATGTACTTTCCTTCCCTGTGTTTCTAAGCCTTGAAAACCGTATTTGCCTTCGCGTGGGTTGGGGGGCTGCAGCTGCTGCGGGTGGATTTTGGGCTGCTCGGTGCTGTCTGTAATCAATTGTAAATCTGGATCTCAATGGGTGCCCTGATGGCAGAGCTGGAGAACAGGCTGCAGGCAAGGGTATGCAGCTCGTGGCTTGTATTTAGGGTGTGTTAAAAGGTCCCTTTGGGGTCTGTCAGGGCCTGAACCCCAGGAAATTGCATTCAGACATGAGAAAAACTGTTTTGCTGCGAGGTGGGGGCATGAGCTGCCCATGGCTCTGGGTCCCCATCCTGGTGGCTGGGCTGGGGGCTCAGGCACACCTCATGTCCTGGATGTCCTTACAGCAAGCAGGGGAACATCTGTGCCTATTTTAGGGTTCACAACTTAGCACAACTTCTGCTTTGGACAATTTGAAATGAGTTCCTTGTTTCCATTTCAGTGAGAGGGTCCGAAGGGCTGTACATGGTGAACGGGCCCCCCAGTTTCACAGAGAGCTCGGCGTTCCAGAGGTACTGTTGTCACTGGCTCTGATCTTTCGTGCAAAAAAAACAGTTTTGTAAAAAGTAAAGGTAGATTTTGGAACTGGAAAATGTGTAAATATAAGTGAATTATTTTTACTGTTACTGGTTCAGGAAATGGGTGGTTTGGGAGGCTTTGTGCTTGCCTGAGGTGTGACTGCCAGGTGGCAGTCCCTGAACAGGGGCAGCAGGGACTGCAGGACTCATCGAGGGCACAGCAGGAAATGTGTTGCTTTTTGGTTTTGTTAAAAAATCTTCACTTGGGCACTACTGACTACTCATGTGCATTTCTTATTTCTTTAGGGACTCTGGAAAAAATTGCAAAGCTGTTACTTTTAGCAAGGATGGCTCTCTCTTTGCCTGGTGCAATGGAGAAAAGTGGGTGCATTTTATGTTCTTAATCTTTAGTTTGTGTGAAATAAATTGGATCAGTTATGCCCTGTGACTCTTTTCTGTGTAAAGGCAGTTGCTGTTAGTGCAAGTATTTGCATGCGCATTTTAAATGCAGTTTATTTTTGCATTCTTCACAGTAGTGGCTTTGTTTCCTGACTCTCAGATGAAATATTTGCTGTTCTTCTGTGTATAATGCACCCATTTTTGCATAATCTGCATGTGCTTTATTTGTTTGGTTGTTTTTTTGTTCACAGCTCCCAGTACCTGGTTTCTGGGAGGAATTAATTAGTAAAGCCCACAGGAGATAAAGGCTCTGTGCACCTTATGTACCAACATCACAAGATTCCTTTTTTGTAGACCAGGTGCATTTTAGAGTTCACTCTCTTCTTCAGAGCTTACAGATAAAAATACATGTTCTGTTTTGATCTGTGCTCTCACTTTTTCTGTCATGCCTGGGTATCTGGTTTTAAAATGTGCTCTTGCAAAAATTTAGTAAAAGCAGGAAGGGAAGAAAGCTCTTCTAATTGTGTTACATTGGCTAAATTTGGGACAGACTTAGGAAAGTCAAGTACATGAACAGTTCTCTTAGTAATTAATTAACTTTTGTAAACATGTTTTATTGAAATAACATCTTTTGGTTCCAGAGTAAACGTTGTTAATGTCACCAGAGCTGAGTTACTGCGTTCCTTTGATCTCCCAAAGGCAGTTTGCCTTGAATTCTCACCAAAGAATAATGTTCTGGCCACGTGGCAGGCCTATGCAAGTGAGTACTGTGGCAGCTGGGCAGGCACCTGGCAGATGTGCATGTCTGAAGTGGGCTGGCAGCCTCTCCAGGACCTGACTGCTCTCTGTAGGACATTTATTGGCTCAATGAGCAGTACAGAAAGTGCATGAAGGGTCTGTGGGTGATCAGGGACACGGTGGTGGAGTGAGGGATGCCATCCTACAAACCCTGAGTCAGAGGGCACGTGCTGCAGTTAGTGTGAGTGAATCCCGTGTTTCCAAGTGCCGGGAGCTGGTCGTGGTGCCGTGTGTGGGCAGTGTCTGTGCAGGCAGGCTGTGTTCCTGTGCAGACAGGGCACATCAGACGCCTTCCTGCAGGAGCTGTGTCCTCCCTGGGTGCAGTGCCTGAAGTGTTGTCCCTGTCCAGAGCTTTATTCCCTTCCCTGCCTCTGCAGGGGTTCTTCCTGACTCGGAGAGCCCCAGTCCTGTTTGAGCAGTGTGTCTTACGCAGACAGTGCAAATGCTGCCTCAGGAAGAGCTGGGCAAGAGCTGGGCCTTGGGAGGTGGCCTGGGACAGGCTGTAGGATGAGAGAAAGCAGCAGAAACTGTGAGCTGTTCAGGGTCTGTCCTGAATCACTGACAGCCATAGGCAGGCTGTGGTATCTGGGGTAAGGAGGAGGGTACAGAGAGTTTAAAAGCAGCAGAACTATTTTGCATGTCTTGCAGAGAAAGCTGTGACTTCCATGGGATGGACAAAATCATGGCACTCCCATGAGAGCAAAATGTAAGAGTGGAGAACATGCCTCCATTGTTTGCCACAAGGATGGTTTTTGATTTTGGTTAAAAAACAAGCATTAAAGAGCTGTGCAGGTGGTGTTGGCCCCAGCCCTGCAGTGGGGAGTAGAAACCCTACACCTTCAAATGTGAGTTCTTTCTGCAGAGGGAAAGACTGAGGTTAATAGGTGCAGCAATCAGCAGCCATGGGTTTGGCCCCTCAGGGGCAGGATGCTGCTTGCTAGAAGTTCCTGTGTGGGTGGGTGTTTGCAGAGCCGTGAGGTGGAGTGTCCTGGTGAAGCAGGTTTAATCCCTAGGTGGGGTGTCCTGGTGAAGCAGGTTTAATCCCTAGGTGGGGTGTCCTGGTGAAGCAGGTTTAATGCCCAGAGACCACTGTGTTTTCTTGCAGCTGGGAAGGATGGCACGGCGGGGGTGCCCAACCTGCAGCTCCATGATCTGAGAACCGGAAAATGCTTAAAGTCCTTCATCCAGAAGAAGATGCAGAACTGGTAAATAACCCTTCCAGATGCTAATTGTTTGCAAAGAAATTCAGTTTCCAAAGTCTGATCCAGGTAAATGGAGCTGGTTTTGCGGTGTTGGCTTTCAAGCCAGTGCCTGCTGCTGGCTAAAGGCCAGTCTGGGCTCGTGAGTGTCGGTGTGCAGCTCACTGTTAATTCACCCTCCTTTTGTACCACAGACCAAGCTGGGAAGGCAATAACTAAGTCCACTTGCATATTTTTTACTATGCAGATGTTATTTGTCCATAATATGAAATATATCATATTAGACCTTGCTGAGCTTTAGAAAGGGAGGGGAAAAACAATCCTGGAGTGCTAAAGATGAGCATGATTTAGTGTTTCTGACTTTTCCTTTGAATTGCAGGTGTCCTTGCTGGGCAGATGATGAAAGCATTTGTGCCAGGAATGTGAACAATGAAGTGCACTTCTTTGAAAACAACAACTTCAGTACGCGAGTATTTCTCTACATTTCGTTAATTCTGTAAATGCTGCTTCTTTTGGGGGTGGTTTTCTTTTTCAAGTTTTCCCTTGTTTCTTCTTTGCTTGCTTTATATTTTAAATATTGCCTACATTCTATTTGAATTTGGAATTCAGAATCATTGCCTACATTCTATTTGAATTAGGAATTCAGAATCAGTGTGTGGTTTTGTGTTCTTTGTTTTAAATGTAAAGCTGATACAAGAATTACAGCTGTAAGAGATAGGGTTTCCCGAGAATTAGCCCTGCTGATGTTAATGAAGCTGTGGGAAGCAGGGAATGTCAGTCTCAGCAGGAGGTCTGCTGGCAGTGCACATTCCTGGCTGCAGTGAGGCTCTGGGGTGCTGCTGTTCCCAGCAGCTGTTTGTGGAAAGAATTCAGCCAACTATGGGCCTCTGAGTGCTTCCTGTGGGGAAGGTGTGAGGGGAGAGCCCTGTCTCTGTAATGGTACCTGTTCCCTGGATGTGGCTGAAGCCAGCACAGATAAGGTGAAGAACATCTGCTTTAAGCACAAGTGTTCACTTGGGATTTGCAGGCTTCCTGTGCTGTTTGAACTTCCAAATACTAAATACTGGGCTTCAGACCTAGGCTCGGTTCAAGTTGGTTTTGTAAATAAAACTGTGATGAAATGGGAAAGTAATGGCTGTTTGCTAGTAAAAGAACTCCTTTATGGTTACCCTTACTGATCCACATGTGTTATGCAGGATACAGCCCCATAGAAGGGTGTGGTTAGGTCATCCAGGTAATGTGGTTTGTCATTAACATCACACATCTATGGCCTTTTTCTTGGCAGACACCATTGCAAATAAGCTGCATTTACAGAAGGTCAGTGATTTTGTGTTGTCCCCAGGAGCGCAGCCAACCAAGGTACTTCTGATCCCATTTCCAGTCTTTTTCTCGGTTTTCTTAAAAAGAAACTGACTGTGATGTTAATAGAACACAGAGGTAGTAGCTGTGGCCTGTGCTTTGAGCTGCAGTGCCTCTGGTGGCTGTTGCAGGTTGCTGTGTATGTCCCGGGCAGCAAAGGGGCCCCGTCCTTCGTGCGGCTCTACCAGTACCCCAACTTCGGGGGCCCGCAGTCGGCGCTCGCCAACAAGAGCTTCTTCAAGGCTGACAGGGTGACAATGCTGTGGAACAAAAAAGGTACAACAGCTGAGTATTGGAACTTTGATATTCGGCCCGTTTTGTTTACTGTGGGGAGTTTGCATTTAATTTGCATATGCAGATAAACCCTGAGGACAGCCATTAATGCCAATACAGGGTTAAGATGCAGTTCTGCCCACCCTGGAGTGCTCAGCACTTTCCTGTGACTGTCACGATTTTGTATGTTGTAACTGAGAGTGTTCTATACTTGCTGGTAAATCTTGCAGTTGAATAGCAAATTCCTATATAAATTTGCATTCTGTGTTGATAGTGTATTTAGATTGTAAATATAAGACCAGTTTGTGCTCTGGTATAATCTTAATCTGTAGAATTGTACATATGCAGACGTGTCACAACTGGAATGAGCTGACAGGGCTCTGTGCTTTGCTGTTTGTTAGCAACAAGCTGTTTCAGAGTAATTTTGTAAAAACCACTTCAACCCACGTAGTTTGTAATACAGGGAAGGTGTTACACACACGTGGAAACCACGCATGAGCACATGGCTTTGGATAACAGATGTGCAAACAGCAGCTGTTCGTGGAACTCAAGGTTGTTGGTTACTCAAGGGCTGATCAGGAGCTTTGGTTTCTATCTTAGAAATATTATTTTTATGGCTGCAAAGTACGTTCACTGGCTTGTGATCCAACAGTGAATGAATAGATCGAGCTTACAGTTTCCATCTGGTCCGTTTGGGTTAACATTAGGACAAACTCAGTGCAGAAGAGAACGATACCAGCCCTGTCACACAAGGAACCAGCTGGAATTCCTAGCAGAGCGATTCCCCTTCGTGCAGTGCAGTGTTTGCAGGGGTGGTTTGTGCAGTGGCTGGTGTGGTTTGCAGCAGCTGTGCTGCACTGACTGTGTCTGTTCCCAGCCACGGCCGTGCTGGTGGTGGCCAGCACCGAGGTGGACAAAACGGGGGCGTCGTACTACGGGGAGCAGACCCTGCACTACATCGCGGCCAACGGGGAGAGCGCTGTCGTGCAGCTGCGTGAGTACCGGCCTGGGCGGGGCGGGGCTTTCAGTGCGCTGCAGGGATCCTCACAACAAAATGAAATGCTTTTAGCAAAAAATCCTTCACCACTTTTTTTTTTACCTCTGAAGTAAGATGGTGGTGTTTGTGGTTTGGGGTTTTTTTAGTGCTATATTATCTTATCTTTGATATACTTGGAGTGAGTGGTGCCTCCTTCCCTGTGGAGTTGGACTTCTGGTCGCTTTTGAAAGTCCAATTTTCAAACTTTTTTTCACACTGGCATTTGCAGAGGGATTTGGTTCCTGACTAAGACGTGGTGCTGCTGCAGGCTCTGCCTGAGCTGTGGAGCCCACATGGAGCTACCCTCATCTCTACAGCTGCTGCTGTCACCAGATGTCATTTTCTGTCACACTTCTATCTCTGAGCTGCATCAGGTTACTGTCACTGAAAAGGTTTTGAAGGGGGACACACAGGCAGTGTGATTATACACCCTCCTTTCTAAAGATAATGAGACTTCAGAGTGACAACAGCAATGAACCATTTAACTCAGTTGCAGATTTTGGGTCAACTCTGGATTAAGGATTCAGTAATGTACTTGGCATTTATCTGAACTATGGGTAAAGATATCCAGATTATGAAAAGTTATAATGGCCTGTGGTTTGTATTTATCCCTGGATATTTTATGCAAATTTTCATCACTAATTCATCATTCTTCAGTATCTCCTAATGTTCCAACCCATAGAATATCTTCTAACAGTACCAAGTTTTGATCATTGTGTGTAAAACCATTTCTGTGTGCTCACTCACATTAAAATCTGGTTTATAAAATACTGTGCATGGGCACTGTCCAAAGATAACTTAGGTTACTATTACTTACCACTACAAAGCTGAGCTACACAATATTTCTTAGATTAAAGAAAGAGGAACTATTATCCAGCTGGTATAAAACTCCTGTTTTCGCAGGTTTCCAGTGGGACAGTTTAAGAAGGTCCTGAGGTCATACTTGAGTAACGAGGAAAAAAAATAAAGGATTTTTTTTACATGACAAGCTATGCTTACTGTAAAAGTGCTGGTGCTGACCCTACAGAGGTAATTTGGAATGGCTGCAGTTATTGTTGCAAACCGTAACTAAAGTTATGAGAAGATAAAAGGCTGTTTCTCCCTCTGTTGTTAGCAGAATTAATTTTCACTGTCAATAATTGCATCACACTGTTTTTGCAAAGCATGAAGAATTGCTATGGATTTTATTTTGGCTTGCACTGAAAAAATGCAACCTCCCAACAGTTGTCTGTTTTTCCTTTTCCTTTAGCAAAAAATGGCCCTATTTATGATGTCGCCTGGAGCCCCAATTCTCTTGAGTTCTGTGCTGTGTATGGTTTCATGCCTGCCAAAGCCACAATTTTTAATCTGAAATGTGACCCCGTGTTTGATTTTGGCACTGGGCCTCGCAACGCTGCCTACTACAGCCCCCACGGACACATCCTGGTGCTGGCAGGGTTTGGGAACCTCAGGGGGCAGATGGAAGTGTGGGATGTTAAAAACTACAAACTCATTTCCAAACCCGTGGCCTCGGATTCCACATACTTTGCGTGGTGTCCCGACGGGGAGCACATCGTGACAGCTACGTGTGCTCCCCGGCTCCGGGTCGGCAACGGGTACAAGGTATGGCACTACACGGGCTCCGTGCTGCACACCTACGAGGTGCCATCCAACGAGGAGATGTGGCAAGTGTCCTGGCAGCCCTTCCCGGACGGGGTGTTCCCGGAGAGAGCGGTGAGGTACCAGGCGGTCCCCAGCGAGGTGCCCGGCGCGGAGCCGAAGCCTGCGCAGGCGTACAGACCTCCTGCCCTGAGGAACAAGCCCGTGACCAGCTCCAAGCTCGTGAGTAGCAGTGTCCTGGGGGAACTGAATTGTCGTGTCTCATGGCTTTGGTTGGAGCTCGGCCTTGTGCATGTGTGTGTTTTGGAGGAGGAACATGAGGAGAGTAGCTGGGCTGACAGCAGCGCTGAGGGGGTTTGGAGGGATTTGGATAACCCTCTTTGGCACTTTCCTCACGCTTTGCAAGGTGTGCTAGAAAACTCCTGTTTCTTTGGCTGAAATACTGTCCTGTCACAAAGCATTTGCAGACTTTAATAATGCTCTCTGCGGTGTGCACTAGAATACTAAACTGCACATGTGGTTTGCAGTGAAACTGGGCACTCTGGTTAGGACAGAAGCCTCTGATTTGGGTGACCTGATTACCAGTCTGAGCCCAGCCAGCCTGGGGGTTGACTGGCCTCCCAAAAGCCACTCTTTTTTGTTTTTTTTTCCTAAGGTAAGTTTCTTTGCTAGAAAGAGATTGGATCATTAGAAAGTCAGCTGCAGCTTAAACACCTTTCAGTACAGTGACCTACTTGTCTAATTAGTTTCTTTTCTGCAGGTTTTCAAAGTAGGCTGAGTAGCAGCTGGTTCCATTTAACAACTGCACCCTTGGTGTTTGAGTCCTAGGGAGCTTTGATTTTGAGCCTGGTGCTTTTGAAGGAGACTCAGCCTGTGAGCTGTGCTCACTATCCACGAGCAGAGGGAGTAGGGAGAAGACACATTAAAAAAATAATTCTGTTTACTTATGGGCAAAAAAATATTGTTGTATGCATTAAAACAATACAGCACCACAGTTAACTGTTATCTTAAAAACGCTGAACAACCCTCCCTTCTCATCCCCCATGGTCCCCCAAAAACCCTCCATCTCCCTTCCCAGCACTCAGCCTTCCTCTCTGGTCACCAGGAGTTTTGAGTCAAACAGCTGTCAACAACAGCAAAATGCCAAGCTCCAGTCACTTTGTGCTGGGTTATTCCTCTTGGATTTTATTTCCCCTCAAAATAGAAAACATCATGATTTTGTTATTTTATCAGAAATCTATGAAATTTTTAGGATGCACAGGGTAGTCCCATCTAAACTTGAGTGGATGAGTTTGAAACCCTCGTCACAGTCTTTGGCTACTCCAAGGAATGCATACTTTTATTCCTCCCTTCCTTTCTTTGTTTTTCCTTCTTCCTTTCTGGTTCATCTTTGCATATGATGTTGTCTTAGGTAGGTTTTGGGTTTTCTGTGCCAACTTGGAATACAGGCTTTTAACTTCATTTTGTGTATCCTGCAGCACGAGGACGAGCCACCCCAGAACATGAAACCCCCTTTGGGAGGTGGTGATAAGCCACTGTCTAAAACAGCTCTCAAAAATCAGAGGAAACATGAAGCAAAGAAGGCTGCTAAGCAGGTACTGCAGAAGTCGTTCTTTCAAGGATAACGTTAGTTAGTTAATTAGTTTTCCCAAAGGGCACCGGTCGGTCTCAGAGCACTGACCTGTGCACAGAGAGCCCTGCACACACCTCGCCTGTGCTGCGGTGTGGGGAGGACAGCAGAGTTCAGCCAGACTAAAGCAGGCATAAAAGCATGGCTTAGAGTAACAGCTTTGGGGAGTTGCTGTGAATGTTAGCTGAAATCAGTGTGGAGATGAAGTAATTCTGGCCTTTCACCTTCTGCAGAGCGTGTTTTGGTGTTGGGTGGGAGGTCAGAATGGGCCGGGTACTGGGATGTGTCCCCAACAGGACAGGGCTGAGGTGTGTTTTCAAGGCAGACCAGAGACAGGCTGTTTGTCACCCCTTGACTTGCTATTCTTTGACTAGGTAGAAAAACGTCAGCTTTTGGTATTAGCCTTCCAATTTCTACAAACTGAAGCAATAATTTCTTTAAATAAGATTTTTAAAATTTCTTGCACTGGTTTTGAGCCCTTTCTTTTGCTCCAGAGACAATGACCCAGTCTGCTTTATAAAACATTTGTGTGTGTGTTTATCATGTCACCCTTACTGACATGTGCTGTATATATGGTTGGTGTCTTGAGGAAGTAGAAATTCAACAAGAAACAGCATGTGAGTTGTTCTAGATAAGCCTTTGTCCCTGGAAAGAGATCCAGAGGTAATGCAATATATCAGAGCAAGTCGTGCACGCATTTTGGAATACACCAGCAAACTAGTGAAAGAAGAAATACTAAATGGATGCCTTAAAGTGATTAAAGACATTTTTCAATCTCTTTGCAATCCAATGTATTTTCTGGATCATGCATTTCTGTCTACAGGAGGCCAAAGCTGATGCGAACCAGGGCCCTGCCCAGGCCCCAGCGGCACAGAACGCCCCACGGAACGCTGTGCCTGCCACCACCACGGGAGATCCTGAAGTGGACAAGAAGATAAAGAATTTGAAAAAGGTGAGGCTTTTTTTTTTTCTAGCAGACAACGACGTCTCCAAGACCAGCGTGAGGGTAAGGTGAGCTAGGCTCAGGAGGATGCATTTACATCAATGTTAATGTCCTGAATTTGTGGCCAACTTCCTCTGCTTTCCCAGCGTGTGCAGCAGTGGAGGCCATCACATGGCAGAGCTCCTGAGGGGCCCATCAGAGATGGCAGTGCAGAACCACTGCCAGCTGCAGGGAGGAGTGTTCCAGGCTCCAGTTAGGAATGCTGTGGAGGTGCAGCCAGTCCCCAGCTGAGGGGCAGGTTGCACTGAAAGGTGTTGGTGCTCAGACAGGAGCTGTGTGGGCTCCGTGGTTGTTGGGTCCTGGGTCCAACAAGGGAACCATGCCTTTGTGGTTGGCCTTGTGGTGCAAGTGTGAAGTTTACTGCCAGTCCTGAGAATTCTTGGATTAAATAATTTCAGAAATTGTTTAGTTCAGGCTAGAGAACTTCTCATGTTTCTCTTGGCGACCTTCTGCTTTTTATTGTCTCTGGATTAATGTTCCAGGCTTTCTGAGGAAAATGTGTGAAGAAGAGAGATAGTGATGGAGTAATTTCTGAGCTTGGATCCAGCCCTTCAGTGAGACAGTGAACGGTGTTCATTTCAGAGAGGAGGAAGTGCTGCTGTTCTCTAGGTTTTGTTCTTGAAAGAAATGTTTGCTGTAGGTGGGAAGTTCTGGATTGAGTATCTGGAGATTCTTAAAGGGAATGTGCCTTCCACAGAGACCTGCCTCCAGGTGCCTCAGGCAATTGCAAGTGGAACAACTTCTAAGACTTTTTTTTTTTATTCTTGGTTCACCAATATTTAGAGTGGCTTTTTGTATTTTTTTTTTACAGAAGCTAAAGGCAATTGAGCAGCTGAAAGAACAGGCAGCTGCTGGCAAACAGCTTGAGAAGAATCAGGTATGGTTAAGATCTGTGCAGTTTATTCAAGGTTAATTTTATAATAAGCTACATCTGTGGCATCTTATGCTATTTTTTGGTCTAGGTAGAGAAGATTCAGAAAGAAGCTGCTCTCCTTAAAGAACTGGAAGATCTAGAACTGGGTGTTTAAAACTTGCTGGAGCTCCAGTGTGGCGCTAACACGAAGTTCATGCAAAATGTAGTTTATTATTAACTTGAACACAGTAAAATGTTTCAGCAAACGATTAAGGGTGCGAAAGTCCACAGCAATGCACATTTGCCTTTAAAAAAGTTTTCCTAAAGATTTGTGCACTTGTGAAACCGTAAAGTAATGAATATCCATCAGCCAGTTCTGCTGCTGTTCCAACCAGAAATATGCTCCTTTTCTGGAGCATATTACCTAAAATAGACTGGTTTTCCTTGTTCGTGTGGGGGGAGGGAAGCCTATGAAAACATTTGATAGCTTTATTATATTTAAAAAGAGATGCGATCTTTATGCAATAACGGAATGTAGATAAAAATAAAGAGCATTTAATAGTAAAGACGCGTGTTTGTTCCGTTGCAGGGCCCCTTTAACCGCCGCGGCGGCGCTACGGCGGCCGCCGCTCCCTCAGGGCCCTCCCGGCCTCCCGTCACGGACACCCCGGGCCCGCCCCCGCGCCGGTGACTCCTGAGACGGCTGCGCGCGGACCTCGGCTGCGGACGGCGAGATTGCGACGGCAGGCGCGCTGCGGCTCTGCTGGCTGCTGCTGCTGCGGCGCTGGACGGCCGGGGGACCGGGCGGCGGCCGCGCGGCGGAGCAGGGCGGGCTGCGGCGAAGAAGCTGCGCAATGGCTTACGCCACCGGGCCGACTGCTCAAGCTTCCAGATCTGGTGAGGGGCGCCGCCAAGATGGCGGCGCCAAGATGGCGGCGCCCGCAGGCCTTCGCCCGTCCCCTCCCTCCCTTCTTCCACTCCACTTCAGCGCGCTGCCGCGGCTCGCTCGCTCCGCTCTTAGCGTCTGATGAGGCTGCCCGACGTGCCGATGGTGGCGCGGGGGAGCCGCCCCGCGACGGGCGAGGCCTCCGTGGGCGCGGCCCGGCTGGGGGATTAACGAGAGCGTGGGAGTCCGGCAGCGGCTGCGCCGGCGGCGCCCTGACAAGTGAGGAACCCCTTAAATGCGGCGCCACCTAAAAACGCGCTATCTTCGGGCCCCTAATTGAACTGGCACGTGTGGCGGTTCCTGCTTGGCGCCGGCTTACGTTTAGGAGGCGATCGAAGTTGTTTGAGTAAGGCTGCAGTTGTGTGTGTTTGGTGCAGTGCCCCGGGTGCAGATCGGCGGCTGCGTCGGCAGCTCTGCACCATTGCGGGGGTGTTGCCGGTGCTGTGAGCGGCTCCGAGCGGGGCTGAGGCGGCCCCGGCGCACACGGAGGCTGTTTGCGGGGACCAAAACCCAACAGGCCCCGAGCATCCGTCACCCCCGGGCCTGGGGCGGGCAGGGCCCGGTGCGACCGGAGCAGAGCCCGGGCCGTGCGGGTCTGTGAGGCACCGCGGGAGCGCTCGGTGGAAAATGCTGGGTTTGGGGTCTTTGGCGGCGATCGTCACCGCAGGTTTTGCAGAGGCGGCTGCAGAAAGGCGAGGCGGAGCACAGCTCGGGAATATTTAACTCCTGCGGGTCCCGTGCCGTGCTGACACAGGCGTGGCTGGGAGCGACGTTGCCTGTCTGGGCCGTCCCACCCCGCAGAGGGACTGCGGTGTGACAGCGAGAGATTCAGGCGGCTCTCTGTATAGAGGGTTTTTTGGAACAGAGCAAGGGTCTGCTTACGTTGACTTCCTAATATAGTCCTGACTAACAGTTTTTTCCAGGGAAAGCAAGTGATCCGGTGCCTGTTGGGTGTTAGCAGAGTCAGTGTTGGGATGTGGAGCAAACCCGTGTCACATTAGGGCTCACCTGCTGGAGGTTGTGATGTGTGCTTTCACTGCAGATCGGTTTTTCTCTGTGGCATAAGAACTGTGGTTGTAACCTGAAGGGGTTATGACTGGGGCGAGTGCTGCTCAGCAGTGACTGACTGTGCAGCCCTCGAGCTGTGGTGACAATCCTGTCTGTGTCCAGTGTCTCCTGAGGCTACAGGCGGGTGTTTGAGGAGTACATGCGGGTCATCAGCCAGCGGTACCCAGACATCCGAATTGAAGGGGAGAACTACCTTCCTCAACCTATCTATAGGTAAGAGATGGCCAACAGTACTGGCTGTCTGCTTTCCAGTGTTGAACACGTGCATTTACACTGAAATAATACTGGAAATGGAAACTGAAGGGGTTTTTCCATTGCGATTGCATGCAGAATGCACACTCAGTGATTTTTTCCCTTTCAGGTAGCTGCCTTAGTTTTCCATACAAATATCACCATCTGGATATGTGTATGATGAAGCTTGTGGTATCCAATCTGAAATAAATTATGTAACTGGGTTTTTTTTCCACAGTGAATTTTCCCAGCTTTTCTTCATGCTGTATTGCAACATAAATTCAATTTGTTGCTCAGGCTTACTCACTTAGTGACAAATCCCTGTAATGGGTTAAGGGCACAGGAGGGAAAAGTTCATTTTTGACATATGAGTCATGGAGAGCTCACCTCAGGGGACAGGCTACCAGGGTGTCCTTAGCTGCTTTTGGGGGGAAGCCCAAAGAAATTGGGAAAAAGACAAAAGGAAAATAGTGTTATTCTTGCTATTTAAAGCGCTGTGCCCACGCTAGAGAGTGATGCCATAGTTACTGGGATGGCTCCTGGAGCGCTTGCTGGCCCAATTTCTGTCAGGGTTGCAGTGATGGAGGCTGCAGGGCACAGTGCCTGTGTGAGCTGGCTCTGCCTGTGGGGAGTTCTGCCTCGCTGGGAAATGTTCTATAGGAAATGTATCAATTAAATGTATCTCTGTAACGTGGAACATTTTCAGAAACTGAATCTCTTTCCCTGTTCAGACATTTTTAAGTTGAAAATAAATTCTCATTTAAGGTCTGCTGAGGAACAAGAGAATCCATGTGTGGTGTACAAGGAGGTGTCTTTCTGGGGTGCTGTACAAGAGCAGTGCCTTGCTGGGGGTATTGTTAATGTGTATTGCTTTTTTGTTTTGTTGGTTTGTTTTTTGGTTTTTTATTTTACAGTGAGATAAACTTACTTGGAAAGTTTTGTACTTCCCCTGAAACGTTTGATTGTACACTGTCAAGATTCTTGTAGTGAGGTGATGAATTACAGGTGCGGATGGTGAAGTAGAAGCTGAACCTTTCAGTCACTGGTGTGTGTTGTCTCCAACAGGCACATAGCATCCTTCCTGTCTGTCTTCAAACTAGTATTAATTGGCTTAATCATCGTTGGCAAGGACCCATTTGCTTTCCTTGGCATGCAAGCTCCAAGCATCTGGCAGTGGGGCCAAGAAAACAAGGTAAGGGACATAATTCTTTTACTTCAGAGTGACTTCACAGGTGCTTTGGGAGTCCCTCACAGTTCTGACTGATTTATCTTTCATACGCTGCAGCCTTGCATTAGCATAATTCTTATGCAGTGCTTTAGGCTTTTGACAGACCCAGGTGTGATTCTGTCATCTCTTTCCAAGCTGCTGCTGCTGCAGGGGGACAGCTGAGGTTAGCATTGCTGACAAAGATGATAGAAGAGTTTATTATTTTTTAGGGCTCAAGAGTAGTATTTCAGGCCAGTACTGTTTGTGTTAAAATTGCAGCTTCCCTTCTCTGCTGTCTCATAACTGTTTTGCAGTTGATGTTTCCATCAGACTTCTGATAGATTGGGCAGCAATTCAATGGTGTTTAGAAAAATGAAGCTGAAATGTTGTGGGTGTTTTGCAGAGCAGACTTTGGCATGACACTGTGGGAGAATATCCCTGTGAGTCAGTACTGATGATGCCAGGAGATTCGGGGTGTCGTACTCTGATTTAGAGTAACCTTATTCTAGATTTACTCCACTAAACTAAAGCCATTTACAGACCCTCAGACTGAGCTGCCCTGTGCCCTGGGTCTCTCACTGGCCAGTGTGAATCCCCAGAAGCTGTAATAGTTCCATCCAATGCCATGCCCAGCCAGGCTGGCTGCTGTGCACTGCCACTGTCCCTATGCCAGGTTCTGTGGTGTTGCAGTGACCTGTGAGAGTGTGCCCATGAGCAGGGAAAGGGAATTAAAAAGGTGCTGGTGATGAGGGAGGAGCTGCACTGCTGAAGATGCCATCCCATACACAGAAAATTCCAGATGAAGTGCTCAGAGATGAGCTGAAGGGCCTGTGGTTCCTGTGCACTCTGTGATTTGCCTCGCTGTGCTGTTTGTGCTGGGCCTGTGGCTCTGTGATCTGGAGTGTTGCTGTGACAGTGACAGGCAGTGTGTGGGAACAGCTGTGTTCCTGTGTCACCCTGCCAGCTCCCCTGCAGCCAGCTGTGACGGGCCGGAGGTGTGCAGAGCTGGAGCAGGAGCATGTGCATTACCTTGGTTTGAACCAGGGCTTGGAGCTGGGGGGGTTCAGAGCTGGCTCGGTGCTTGTCTGGGGCAGGCAAGGTGCACGGTCTGTAAAAGGAGGGAAGGGAGGTGTCTGTGGAGGGGAACATTCCTTGAGCAGTTCCTCCACACAGGGAGTTCAGAGACACCCGTGAATGTCCAGTGCTCGCTGAGAATGAACAGCAGCATGTGTGGCTGCTGTGGCTGAGGTGGGTGGGTCTCTGTTCCCTTCCAGGTGTACGCCTGCATGATGGTCTTCTTCCTGAGCAACATGATTGAGAACCAGTGCATGTCCACCGGGGCTTTTGAAATCACTTTGAATGGTGAGCTGAGACTTTGTTTCACGGAATCTCATGTTGCACGTGTACACACATGAAAGCTGTGGAGTGGGGAGAATGAGGGATGGTGTGAGCAAATGTGGTGTGTGGAAACTGCTGGCCGTTTGGATCTGCAGATATCTATCTCAATAAATGATGGAAATTGTAGAAGTCTTATATTGCAGTTAATACAGATGTCAGAGTAACTCTGTAAAAACTTAAAGGGACACTTGGTGAAGCACACTACAGGACAGGGAAAGGATAGAATTGGAGAGTTTGTGTCCCTAGCTGATCATTTCTGACTTAATGCACATCACACACAAAGAACAAACAAAACAGTTACTCCAAGGGACCCAACCAGGAGAGCCTTGGAATCCTAAGGAATCCATTGCTATTCATGGATTTTCAGTACCAGTGGACAGCAGTACTGATTTTTCAGGTTGAAAGGAATGTCAGTGGATATTTTGCACCTCTCCATCCATAGGATACACTTCTAAACAGAAGCATTAGACAGTCTGCTCTCCTGGTTGGGCTGGAGCTTAGCATAGCCAGAGGTTGGAAGCATCGTTGATCCAGATGTTTTCCTCAATATAGATCAGTACCAACTCACACAGCTTCCTAGAGCTCCTCAGTTCCATGTGGACACCAGCCCTGATTCCTGATGCTCCCAGTGTTAACAGTGCTTTTCTCCCATCGTGTGTTCTGCATTAGATGTCCCGGTGTGGTCTAAGCTGGAGTCTGGTCACCTCCCTTCCATGCAGCAGCTTGTACAGATCCTTGATAACGAGATGAAGCTCAATGTGCACATGGAGTCAATGCCCCATCATCGATCATAGCCCCATGGGACAGCACTGAAACTCCTCGTAAGTCTCTTCCCGTCGCCAGTGCATGTGCCCGGCTGTGACAGCACGCTGGAGACTGAGCGTTTGTTCAGTTCAATGTTTTCCTGGAGGAGCAGCCTCTGTGACAGTAAATTTCTGTGTGTGGTGTCACAGGGGCTGTTTGGGTGGGAGGTTTTGGACTGTGGCTCGTTCTGCCTGTCTCAGAACGGGAAGCTGGCGTTTCATGAGGCAGGAGAAGCTGTGTTACTGTGTGCTTGCAGGCAGGTGACCTTGATAGCCGATTGATCTCGGGCCATGTGTGGAATGCATTGAGACCAGAGACACGCTTGCCTATTATGTGCCCTGCCCTCAGAACAGCGCTTGTGCGGCCTGGGGATTTACATTTCCTTGGCTTTTAACCGAGCTTGATATTGCATCAACCTGCCAAGTAGCAAGGAGAAGCCCCTTGTCCATCATGCCTCTTGTCCCTCTGCCCAAAATAGTCCACAATTGCTTTGTTGCCCTGTCCCCAGAGTCAAGCTTTGGTATTTTATGACAAAACAAGTTTCCATGTCCCATGTCATGTGTGGCTTTCATAAACACGTAGCTTTATGACTTCCCCTGCTTTAACCCCAGAGTTGTGCGTAGGTGACCTCAATGGTGCATGGTGTGCCCCATTGAGCTGTGCCTCCAGGAGTGTGCTGGCTCAGTGCAGGTGTGCCCCAGCTGCCCCTTGCCCCACGGTTTGCTGCCCAGGTGTGCTGGCTCAGTGCAGGTGTGCCCCAGGTGTGCTGGCTCAGTGCAGGTGTGCCCAGCTGTGCCCAGCTGTGCCCAGGTGTCCCGGCACAGGGGTGTTGCCGGCAGTAACGCGGTGTCTCCCCACAGGCATTGGGTGGTGGTTCCCGGGCCGCGTGGCGCAGACCCATGAAGGCCTGTGCTGAAGACAGACGCTGTTGGTGCAGGCTGGACGCCTCTCTCGCAGCCACGTTGAGCCTCCTGGACAAACACTCAATGAGCCCCGTTTCGGTGCTGGCCGGTCCCACACTGCACAGCCACGAGTGCAATAATACTGTATAGTTTTTTTAAGACTTCATTCGACCAGTTCATAGCTCAGCAATGCAGGCATTACTAATGGTAACTTATTTTATATTCATGTTTCACACAATGGCAGATTGAGTTGATACCTAATTTTTCCTTGGAAAAAGAAAAGTTTGTTTAATCTGTTGTATTTTATATGAATTTATGTTCTTTTTGTAGTTTAAAATGAAGTTATAGGAGTGTCTGATACTGTCCTAAACTGTTGAGTAATTGACAGCTGTCTACAAATTCTCTCTAATGTGGTTAAAACAGGTTTGTATATTTTTCAAAATCTATGACAGAGTAGAACAGTGCGTTATATATTGAATTATATAAGCAAAATTACATGCAGATTAGTTACATCATTTGGTGACTTCAGTGAAAATTAAGATCAGCTGCTCTTTAATCATGTGGGCCAGCTCCAGCAGTTCTTCCTTGGCAGTTGGAAAGATGAGCTGGGCCTTCCTGCTGTCCTGAATAGAACCCAAAAACATTAATTGAAATAAAAAGAGTTCCCATTTCCTGTGTGAAGTACCTTGTTTGTCACTGATGGACATTCTTGGAATTGCAATTGAAAAACCACATAAAATGCCAACTTTCCAAGGTCACTGAGCTTGTGTCTGTCATGTGTAAGCCCCCTGAGAACCTCAGCATGCCAGGAGGGGCACGTGGGGCTTGGCCTTGTTCTTTGGGTGTGGCCACCCTGGGGGAAGATGGCCAGGTGAACCCCAGGCAGCTCTGGGGGGCTGCCAGCTGCAGCCCCTGTGGCCCAGGGGCCTCTAAATGCCTGCTGAGGGCTTGGTGTTTACAGTGCTTTAACCAGAGCTCATCCCAGGCTGCAGCTGGTGCTCCCTGGGGCCGAGTGTAGGTGATTGCCTTGGGTACTCCATGGTCATTTGTCTCTCTCTGCACAGGGAACCACCTTGTCTTGTACTGGCAGCTGAGCTGCCAGCAGCACTGGTGCCAGGGACACCTGGGCATCCTGCTGGTGCCACCTCATCAGGAGCAGCAAAGTGGTGCCTGTGTGGTGATCTGAGCAAAGCCCCCTCGTGCCTCCATTGCCAAGGTGAGCTCAGTGTGGGCTGGTGCTGCCTGCCCTCAGTGAGACCCCCGAGGGGCTGTGGGGCTGAGCCCCGGGATGCCCTTTGCTCACAGCAGGGCAGGGCCGAGGGGAGCCCTCCTGAGCGTGTGCAGGTACCGTGGCTGGGGAGCGTCTCTGCCTCACACCACACGTGCTGCTCAGAGCTGTGCGTTTACTATGGCCCGGATGGAGCTGCGCAGCTCCTCGCTGACGTCGGCGGCAGTGCAGAGCTCCAGGACCTTGGCAGCCTGGCTCCGGACGTACGCGGGAGGCTGCATTTTGTTCCACTGCTCACTGGAAGGAAAGCCGATGCATCCCCGCATGCTGTTGAAGAGCTGCAGGATCCGGACCCGGAAGGCATGCAGCAGGAGCTCGTCCCTGCCCAGCCGGGCCGGGGCAGGCGGCCCCCCGGCAGCACCGACCTGCGGAGTGGAGGGAACGTGTCAGCAGAGCCACCACAGCCTGGGACATGGGGCTTCCTTCCCCTCCCAGCCCCTGAGACAGGAGCCTGTGGAGGAAGAGAGTTGCCACGGACCCTGCCCACATGGACCACAGCTCTTCTCCGTGGCAGAGCCAGGGTGACACCTGGGGACACAGCCAGGGACACCAAGGACTGGCCCAGAAGTGCTTCCCACACTGACTCCTTGCAGAGAGCCGTGGCTGGCGGGTGCCCTGTCTGCGTGGGACTGGCAGGGGTACAACACTGTTTGCTTTTTGAGGGGCAGGAGCATGGGGCAACATGGGAATTAGCATGCTTCCCTATGGAGAAGAGCTTCCCTGGCTGCCCCATTCCGGTGTGGGGAGCAGCTCTGCATGGAGAAATACCTGCACTTTGGTTCCCATGTTGAACTTTGCCTGTCGCCCCATGGCGAGGAAGGAGATGATGATCTTGTCCTGGGCCAGAATCCTGACCCCCACGTGCCGGTTCAGGGAGATGAAGATGGGGCTCAGTGGGATGTGGGGTCCTGGTGACATGTTTGGCCACGTCCACCTTTTCACCCTGCTGCCTGCTTGGTCCAAATACTGCCCTCCCTGGATACTCATGTTTATCCTAAAAGAGAGGGAAGTGGAAACTCTGAACCCTGCAGCTCCCATGGCAGAATGTGCCTCATTCCCCCCAAGGGTCAGGACAAAGGCACAGCAGGGTCAGGGTCTGTTCCCCGCCTCTCAAGGCATAGCTGGGGTCGCCTTGCTGCTCTGGGGGGCACCCGAAGCAGGGCCTATGAGCTGCTGGATTTGTCAGTTTTTGGATGCCATTAAAAATACCCTTTGTGGCCTTTGCAAAGGCAGTGGAGAGCACAGCTGCTGAACGCACCACTCATCTCCGTTGGGGTAATAGCACGTGCTCCTGCCGTCGGACTGGAACAGCGCGCGGATTTTGGCAGTCCTCGGCTCATCTTCCTGTACTGTGCAAATCATCTGGTCTCCCTCTCGTGTAACCATGATGGCCAGGTTTCCAGATGGATAGCTTCTGCCAGGTAAGGTGTTCGTAACCCCCTGCTTTGCTGGTTGGTCTGTTATTACACACTAAATACTTCAGGGCACTACTTGGGAGTATAAAATCTCATATGTTAAAGGTGTCACCTGGGACACTGCCAATGTTTTGCTTTGGTGGCAAAGCTCAGGTACACTCCCATACCTCCCTGGGTCAGAAAGAAGTCAGCCACAGCAATGAAAAATAACATGGGTGACTTAAAATGTTGTGGCTTTAATAGTGGGGTCCCTGGGTGAAAGTGCCCTGTTTTCTTGCATCAGACAGTAGTGACTCACACTGGTAATCCCAGGCTGTCCGTGCTCCTCTGAGGCACTGCCTGCAGGACAGGCATATCTGCCATGTGCTGGTGGGACTCTGCTGGTTTGTCCCCTGGGGTCAGGATGGGACTGAGCGCTTTGGGAGCCCCTGGGGTCAGCAGGGCCCTTCCATGGGTGGCCAGAGCTCGGGAGTGGGTCTGACTGCTGGGCTGGGTGCTGGATGCAAGTGCCCATCCCTCATCAGAGCTGCTGCCTGCTCTGGGAAACCTCAGCCCAGAGCTGTGTCAGGTGTTGGTGCTGCTGCTCCTCAGACAGAGCAAGTGGGAGTGGTGAGCTGGGTTGTTCATGATAAAGTGAACTGGCACACATTTAAAATTAGTTATACCCCTGGACTAATGTGAGCAAGTGAACCCTGTAAGGATACAATAACTGCGAGGTTCCATCTGGGAGCAGGGTAAGGAATTTCCTTCCATGTTTGTAGTACTTTTGCACCAATTTACTCTTCCTCACCTAAGATTAGAAGGATAAAATGGATGTGAGCAGTCTGGCACAGCTGCCTGTGAAGATGGGCAGTGCCAGGCTCTGGCTGCTCGGAGCATGGACACATTCAAGGTGCACCCGTCGCCGTCGGCCGCAGGTACCTGCCTTCCTCCCCAGGGGCCTGAAACCAGAGCTGGTGACACGGCAGGACATGGGCTCCTCCATGAGCTCGAGCTTGGGCTGCTCCTCCATGAGCTCAAGTTTGAGCTTCTCCTCGAGGTCGGGTTTAGGCTGCTCCTCAAGCTCAGGCTTGGGCTCCTTCTCGGGCTCAAGCTCAGGCTTGGGCTCCTTCTCAGGCTCGGGCCCAGGCTCGGGCCCAGGCTCCTCCTTGGGCTTGGATGTGGTCTCCTTCTTGGGCTCAGACTCAGGCTCAGGCCCAAGCTTAGGCCCAGGCCTGGGCCTAGGCTCCTTCTTGGGTTCAGGCTTGGGCTCTTCCTCAGGCTCCTTCTTGGGCTTGGACTCCTCTTTGGGCTTGGGCTCAGGTTTGGGCTCAGCCTCAGGCTTGGGCTCAGCCTCGGGCTTGGGCTCAGCCTCAGGCTTGTGCTCTTCCTCAGGCTCCTCCTTGTGCTTGGGCTGGGGCTCCTCCTCAGGCTTGGGCTGGGGCTCCTCCTCAGGCTTGGGCTCGGGCTCAGGCTCAGGCTCATGCTCGGGTTCAGCCTCAGGCCTGGGCTCAGGCTCCTCCTCGGTCTTGGCTACACTTCCAGCAGGCATCGGCATTTCGCTCTTGGGCGATGTGGTTCCAGCTTCGTGTGAACCTGGAGAGCAAAGGGAGGGCTTGTGTGTAGCAGGGAGGGCTGGCAGTGCCCACCACGGGCTGCCCAACACCTCTGCTGGTGTGGGAATTCCTGGCTGAAATGCTTCATCCTGAGAGTCTGTCTCAAGGTATTTTCTAACAAGGGCAGCCCAAAGGGCTCAGCTATTTCAGAATAGGAGAGAACAGGATTATGATAAAAGATGTCAGTTTTTCACTTATCTGTATACACACATCTGTGTAAATAGCGACTTTTTGGGATAGGATTTGGTTCCATGCACTGGAACTGACAAACGGAGATCCCTGGTAGTGCAGAAGTCTCAGTGCCCTGCCATCCTCTCTGAAAACATGCCCATTTGTAAATCTGGTTCACCTGTTCTTAGTCAAACTCTGGTTTTAGAGCTAGACTCAAAGGCTGCTCAGTCACCCACAGCCTGGCCTAGGAAGTGGTGGAGTATCCACCTGATCAGGCAAAATGGGGATCACCCTCATTCTGGCAGTTCCTACCTCCCAAGGGCTTGGCTTTGCCAACTTGTCCTTCTCTCAGGTTAGGTTCTATGCATCTCAGCTGGAAACCTCACATATAAATACTGAAAGTCATGGCAAGGAGACCCTGTCTGTGCAAGGGGGATGTGCCTGCTTTTGTGTTCTCCTGGGAGGGATGGTTTAGTACGGCTGGAGCTGTATCTGATTTAATGGGATTGCACACCTGACAATGAACAAACGTGTCGCTCTATAAGATCCTCCTGTTCAACTAGACACCAGCAATTCCACTGAATACATTGTTGTGATAAATGGACAAATAAATCCATAAGGAAATGCCAACTCACCTTCACTGGCAGTCGGCTCCAAAGACAGGACAGGTGACCCTCTAGACAGGTGGCTCTCCTGCTGCCTGGAAAACAGAAGTGTTCCTGATAGACATTTCATGTATCCTGTTTGGAAGGCTGGAAGTACTGGATATCCCTGCCTTAGGAACACGACTTTCTGAACCTGTTCTTCTCTCCACTCACACAATTGCAAGTAATAGTTCGAGGCAGCAGAGTATCACTAAAATACTCATATCTCAGCAGAAAAGAATTGCTCCCACAGATTCCAGTGAACAGACTCTGCCATTGCAGTGGCATCAGTTCTGCTGGCAGGAGAGCTGAACACTGTAAACAGGTTTGGATCAAGATTTTATGTGAAAGAGGAGAGCTGCCCGCAAGAAAACAGCTCATCTCCAGCAATATTTTCCCTATTCTTGTGTAGCTTCCTATAAATCTGACTGTGACAGTGGTTTGGTGCGTGCTCTGTACATAGCAGGAGGCACTTGCACTCTCAGGCTGGGAAGGATCTTCAAGGAAACCAAGTTTACTTCCAGGTGTACTGGTTTACTTTTCCTTGAGCCTGTACTGGAGGCTTAGACACTTGCACAGGCTTTGGGCCGAGAACTTGAAGAGTTCTTGTGACTGGAAACTGGAATCCAAACATATGCCAGAGTTTATGGAGCAAAACAGAAATAAAAACTCCAGCTTTGTTTCAGTGCCTGAGGTAAAAGCTACACCCAAATGCTGTCCCTTCCCAGAGCTGTGTCTGTGTTCTTGTCTCCGTCTGTCTCTAGATATCTCATCTGTCAGCACAGGAATTAGCACTTCACTCAGCACGTACCTTGTCTCCTCCTTGTGCAGTCCGGCGACAGAGGAGTCAGGGGGGACTGGAGAGAATTCGAACTTGTGGTGCCTGAAACAAAGGTTTTTCTTCTTTCATTCCCTCTCCCTGCAGTTTCTTAATGCTCCTTTTCCCTAGGAGTTGCCTGTTGTTCCTTATACCTGATCCCCAGTTCTCCCAGTACCTCTGGTTCTCTTGCTCCTTTGACTGCAGCTGATGGGCTTCGGAGCCCTGGTATTCATGGGTGCTGACAGCTCTGGGAATGCTGCAGGCATCCTTGAGCCTCTTCCTCTCCTCCAGGATGAACTCGTAGAGGTCTCGGTGGCGCTTGCAGCAGAATCTCTGCAAGGTGGAAGAGCGGAGCCTTGAGTGCAGCTGTTCCACAGCAAATCCCTGCTCGTCCTTCCCCCAGCTTACGTATTCCAAGTCCTTGGAGAAAGGGACATCCTCCGGGGAAGGGACATCCTCAAGGACAGGGACATCCTCGGGGAAGGGGAACGGGAACGGCCTCAGGAGGCTGCCGCAGTACTCACATCTCGGCTCAGTGTCCTCCTCTGCCTGCAGTGACATGGGGAGAGTGGGGAGGAGGGACAGGGGGGACCAGCCCCCAGATCCCCCTGTTAGTGTGAGGAAAGAGGGCTCTGCTCAATATGCAACATGATAAAGCACCCAAGGGTGGTTACAACTGATCTGTGTCTGGGATATCTTGGAATGACTTAACTCAAAATATTGAGTTCAGGAAACCACCAAAAAGAAAAGCAGATCTGTGGTAAATAAATAAATAAATGCCCCAAAGAAAGGGAATGACTGTGGTATTTATTAGCCTTACTCCTTCGGGGGAAAGCTGAGAGCACAGAATGCTGTAGCTGAGGATTCAGATGTGTTAACCCTTTCAAACACATTGTGTGGGCTTTGGGGAGAAAAAGCTGCTGATGGCTGCGGTCATGGGGAGTTTCTGAGGAACCAGTGACACAGGGCTGGTCACATCTGACCAGATGCAACCCAGGGTGGCTGCAGGGTGTATTTTGAGGATGGGTACCGGATATCCTGAAACGAAGTTTCCTTGCTCCCAATCTCGTGCCTCGGATCAACTCTCTGGTGACTCTACTCTGCTAAGGGTTATGGAGAACTCTGTACCCTGCTTGTATCCTGCGACTGTACCTATTTACCTACATTTTGTCTCTGGTTTAGCCAGAGGCCAAAACCTTCCGCTG
>NW_021940571.1:394472-397707 GCF_001715985.3 Manacus vitellinus
GAAGACCCCCACCCATCACCTCCCCGTCCCACGCAAGGTAAGGATGGGTTCTGCTGAAAGCACAGGTGTTAACACACACCTGTTTCCTCTGATCCCACTTAAGCAGGAGGCAATTAGTTCGCCGGGCTGATGGTGCTGGAGTTGTGCCAGCACAGTGTGTTAAGTGAGACCAGATGTAGGATCTTTAATCATTGGTATGCAGTGCCTAGAGAGTAATTCCTCAGGGGGGTTTTTTTTTGCCCGTGGTCACTCCTAAATTCTTAAGGCCAGACTGAGCTTCGTGCACTTTCCTGGTGCTGGTGATGGCTCTGCAGAGCTCGGGGCTTAACTCCAGAGAGCTCTTCCCTAGGGGAACGCTGTTACCCCTCTGCATTGTGCTTATTCACACCAAACCTCACCTGTCACTTTACCTGCAGTTTTCCACTACTGTGAGGCCTCCCACTGCCAGTCCCTCAGTGGACTGTGCCTCCTGCAAACACACACACCCCTGAGATTTGGCACAGCCGTACGTGGAGCTGGGATTTGTTGCCAGTGATTCAGGCAGAACATTCCGGTGGCAGAGGGGGAGCTGCAGGCAGAGTCAGCTGTGGTGACAACCTGTGATCCAGTTGCAGAGGTCAGGCTGTCACTGCTGTCTCTGGGACTCGTGTCTCCCCCCTGTTGCTCTGCTCCTGCCTCAGTGGCCTTGTCTGGCAGCGGGAGGTGGTGGGGACAAGGACCCCGGCGGGGTGAGCCAGCCCTGCTGAGGACACAGAGTCACCTCAGAGAAGCTGCCACGCACATGTGTGTTAGCACAGCTCCACAGTGTTGGTTTTGCAAAATATTTATTGCAAAATAAAAGTAAATATGGCAACAAAACTTAAATAGCAAATGACGTGACACTGGCCATAAAGCTCTTGCTATATTATGAGTCTTTTACAATAATCAGTATTGTCAAGTGTGTCTCCCAGGGCAGCTGCACGGGGACAGCCCGAGTCTGTCGCTGTGTCACTGGCTCCAGCTGTCTGGGATCTGTGAGAATTGTGCCTCCTGCTCGCACCTGTACCTGGCCAGATCCCCCTGCACCAGACAGGAGTCACACAGGAGTACCTTCCTCGCTCCCTGAAACCTGCTGGGCTGTACCCCAGCCCCTCCTCCTCTTTTTCCTTTTAAAGCCGCTGCAGCTGACCCGCTGCCCATCCCCTTCCATAATGGAATGGAGAAACATTGCTGAAGTACCTACTGCTCCTGCTTTGAGTCACAGCTTCTTCTGAAAGGTTGCTTGGATTTCTTTCCCTTCCCACCTACTAGGAAAAGACAGGCAGCCTTGGAGGAGGGACTGTTGGAGCAGCCGGGGATCAGGTTAGGAAAGCTAAAGCCTGATAGAATTAAACCTGGCCAGGGACATCAAGGGCAACAAGCAAAGCCTCTACAGGTACATCGGTGATAAAAGGAAGAGTAGAGAAAATGTGGGCCCTCTCCAGAAGGAAACGAGAGACCTGGTTCCCCAGGACATGGAGAAGGCTGGGATGGATACTCAGCGACGTTTGTCTCAACCTTCTTGGCAAGTGCTCCAGCCACGGCACCTGAGCCACAGGAGGCAAAGGCAGGGAGTGGGAGAAGGAAGAACCGCCCACCGTGGGAGAGGATCAGGGCTGAGAAGGTCTAAGGGACCTGAAGGGGCACAAGTCCATGGGACCTAACGAGATGCACCCATGGGTCCAGAGGGAACTGGCAGAGGGAGTGGCTCAGCCACTATCCATCATATTTGAGAAGTCATGGCAGTCCAGTGAAGTTCTCATGGAGTGCAAAAGGGGAAACATAACCCCCCTTTTTTAAAAAGGAGAGTAAGGAAGACCCAGGGAACTACAGGCTGGTAAGTCTCACCTCGGTGCCCAGCAAGAGCATGGAGCAGATCCTCCTGGAAACTATGCTAAGGCACATGGAAAATAAGGAGGTGATTGGTGACAGCCAACATGGCCTTACTAAGGGCAAATCATGAGAACCTGGAGCCCCTTCCAGTGCCTATAGGTGCTACAAGAGAGCGGGAGAGGGACTTTGGACAAGGGCCTGGAATGACAGGACAAGGCAGAATGGCTTCCCACTGCCAGAGGGAAGGGTTATATGGGATACTGGGAAGAAATTCTTCCCTGTGAGGGTGGGGAGGCCCTGGCACAGGTTGCCCAGAGAAGCTGTGGCTGCCCCATCCCTGGAAGTGTCCAAAGCCAGGCTGTACAGGGCTTGGAGCAACCTGGGCTAGTGAAAGGTGTCCCTGCTCATGGCAAGGGGATTGGAATAGATGATCTTTAAGTCTCTTCCAACCCAAACCCTTCTGTGATACTGCAGCCTGTTATTAGAGCTCACCAGTGAGAGAGCGAATCTGTACTGCTGTTTAAAGGGCTTTTAGGTGCGCTCCAAACAGGAGCTTCTTAAGCCACATGTCCAATGGAAGCACTCTTTACATAAAATACAATTAAATTATAAAAGGTAACTGTGTGTGTGTGTGTAATCTTCCTAAGGCACCCAAGAATTTTAAAAGACCTTGTCCCACTCATGTTACTTACGGGACACTCTTGTTCCTCTTCTCCCCAAAGTCACAACTGCTGGCTAGTCAGGAACCTTAGCGCACACGATGACCTAGCTGAACAGCGTTAAAAACAGGAACCAAAAGCAAACCCCCGGTGAAGCGCCACGTCGTCCAGCCAGCTCGGGTCACGGGCAGCACATGGAAATGGTCACGTTAATGCCCAGGTTCCCGTTGTCGGCGAAGAGGTGCGCGGTGGCTGTGTCGAAAACGAGGCAGTTGCTGTTGCGGATGGCCACGGACACGCCGTCGTGGATGGAGCAGGGGGAGGCCTCCCAGGTCAGCCGGTGGCAGTTGCCGTGCAGTTCCAGCCTGTACTGAAAGTTCTCCGCCTGCTTTCGGGTGCCGATGAGCAGCACGGTGGCGAAAAACTGCTGGTGGCCTTCGCACTTCTCCTGCTTCTTCAGCACCAGCATGAAGTGGTGGCTGAAGCACGACTGCATCATCACCCAGTCCACTGCCCCTGGCAGGTTAATGTCTGTGGCGAGGAAAATGATGTCTTCTCCCTGAAGGGTGGTGATGCTCTTGTGGGCGTGCATGAGGTGGGACATCACGGCTTCCAGCGATCCCTCCCAGTCGCAGGAGGTGCCGGGGCACGGGCAGGAGTAGGGGCGGTACTCACAGACGGCTTCGTGTTTTGGCTTTTCCGTGTGGTGGAGCGTCAGGGAGCAG
>NW_021940571.1:398986-403064 GCF_001715985.3 Manacus vitellinus
TGTGTGATGTGTGTGATGTGTGTGTGCTCCGTGTGTGCTGTGTGTGTGCTGTGTGTGATGTGTGTGTGATATGTGTGTGTGATGTGTGTGATGTGTGTGCTGTGTGTGTGTGATGTGTTGTGTGCTCCCTGTGTGCTCCTTGTGTGCTCTGTGTGTGTGCTCCGTGTGTGCTGTGTGATGTGTGTGCTGTGTGTGTGTGATGTCTGTGTGTGCTCCCTATGTGCTCCGTGTGTGCTGTGTGTGTGTGCTCCCTGTGTGCTCCGTGTGTACTCCCTGTGTGCTCCATGTGTGCTCTGTGTGTGTGCTCTGTGTGTACTCCCTGTGTGCTCCATGTGTGCTCCGTGTGTGCTCACTGGGGCCATGCCCCTTCACTGGGGCTGTCAAAAAAATGATAAAAGATCTTTTGGGGCTGATTTAAAATGTTCTGTAAAATGAGGTGTTTTCTTAGCTCTGGTTTTACATGCGGGGGCCAGAGAAGGGAAGAAATTGGGCTGGTTTCATTCCCCAGACAAAAAAAGAAAAAATGTTTTTGGGGGAAAACCCAGCAGTTTAAACAACATCTCTTTCAGTAACACCAGAGAAGTGAATCACAGAACAATAGAAACACAGAATTGCTTAGGTTGGAAAAACCTTTAAGATCATTGAGTCAAACCATTAACTGTCAAGGCCACCACTAACTGGTGTCCCTTGGCACCACATCTACATGTCTGTTAAATCCCTCCAGGAATCAGAGAGTCACAAAATGGTTTGAGTTGGGAGGGACCTTAAAGCCCATCCAGTTCTACCCTGGGTCTAGAAGGAAGACTCCTTCCACTAGACCACATTGCTCCAAGCCCTGTCCAACCTGGCCTTGAACACTTTCAATATTATTTTCTCCAGAGTTCTTCCTGCAATTTGGTTCTGAGGGTTTTTGTCCATCAACAAGCAACACTTTGTTCTGAGATACCCACACAGAGCATTTCTAAACAAAGTGGCATTACCTGTGAGCAGGTCTGCAGGAGAGGGGCATTGCTGCCAGGGGCTCTGGTGCTTGTTTCCTCCATGAGATTAACTCGTTCAAAGTGCCAAAACACAGCATAAGTTTAATTTGTGTGTGTCTGGATTTGTTGCTTGCATTCCTCTGATCCTCCCAGGTGTTTCAGGGCATGACAGCACTCCTGAGCATCTGTGGGATGTGTCGAGGTTTGCAAGGTTTATTTGTCTTCTGCAGAGAATTTCCAGAGTCGAAGTGAAAGACTGTAGCTGTTGTCACAAGTACTGCACTTCCTGAGGTGCCGGAGCTGGGGGAGTTTTCAGAGAAATGTGACTGACACCCAGACTGTCTTTATTGCTGCTTATTGCTAAAGCATTGCTAAGTGTGATGTGACCTGGCTGGAACGAGCAAGGGCTCAGCTCTGATGGAGGGAAATGACCAGCTGAAATGTAGCTCTGCACAGCAGGAAGGTTCTAAAAGGATGTGAAGACATGGGGGCAGCGGGACGGCAGCCCAAGGGAGGGGGCGAGGGCGTGTGCTCCCGCAGCGGGTGCAGCTGGGGTTAGCTGGGTTTCTCTTCCTTTTTCTGCCTTTCACAATCACACTGGGTTTGTGAGGGGGATGGGGAGCAGGGCTGAGGTGGGAGACAGGTGTCTGGGGGCTATGATGTGGCTGAAGGGATGGGGGACCCTGCTCCTGACTCCCTGTTCCCCAGCCTGCGCCGGTGTCCGGAGTTGCCGGCGTGGGCACAGAAGGGTGATGGGCTGGTGCAGCCCTGGCAGCCCTGGGGCCCCTCTCCTGGTGTCAGTGGGGCTGCAGGTGCCAGGGGACCACAGCACTGGGGCTGAGCCACAGCTCTGCAGTGGGGAGGCCACGTGCTCAGGGGTGTCCTGAACTGAGCAGAAACTCAAGAAGGGGACAAGAGCAGGTGCAGATCCCACATCAGCTGTAACCGGCAGCTCCTCATTCGGGCCCGACAGAATGTCACCACTTGGTTTTTTTAATTGGAAAACTGAATTAATCTGAACCAAGCTTCTGGATTGCTTGCAGAAGGTTTATTGTTCTCAGTGCAGTTGTCATTAGCAACTGTACACTAGCACTAAGGGTATGACTAATAGATCTTCTTTGAGTGATGGCAATGAAGAAGGAAGTGGACAGTGGTCACTGTGAGTGACAAGTTATGTGCCCTGCCCGTGCTTGCCAGGCTGATGCAGGGTGCCAGGATTTGGCATGGCAGTAAAATCACTGAATCACAAATGCCAGGATGATCCACCACTGCCCTGGGCAGCTATGCCGGGGGTTGACTCTTTCCTTTTCCCACTGGCTGTCATGGGAAGCAGCATCCTACCACCTGGAAAAGGTGTGTGGTGGGGCAGCGTTGCTGGTGACCGTTCCTCACCTGCACACGCTTCCTCTGTGGGTGTGATGCCTTGTGAACAGGGCGGCCCCTCAGTGCACCAAGGGCTGTTTGATCTGGGGAGCTGTTTTTATCCTCCACGCTGCAGTGACCAGAGCAGTTGGCAGGGCACGGGAGATGCCAACACTCTTCAGGAGCAGGGGTCTATCCTGCTCACTCCTCAGAAGAAGGGCTCTGTCCCATTCCAGCTGACAGTGGCACCTGCCCACTTGGTCCTGATTGCCATCTCCAGGGCTGGGCACCTCTTCCCTGGGCTGCAGGCGTCTGCACTTGGGGCCTCTTCCCAGTGATGCGAGTGAGTGTCTGAGGAGGAAATGCTGTTAAAAAAAAAAGTCTAAAAAACCCCAACCCCCCTCAAAAAGGTTTCGCTGAAGGTTAAAAGCAGAAGGTTCTGCAGCCACATGGGTGCAGATGTGCTGCTGCCCTGCCCCAGGGAGCTGGGGGAGCCTGGCAGGGCTCCCAGGCTGGGGCTGCCCTGGAGCCATTGGCCCCCCTGGAAATTCCGAGGGTGCTGTTTGCATGTTTGTTTTCTGAGCAGATGCACAGATAATATCGGTGGCCATGCTGGGTTTCATGATGGTGGATCCTGATTCACCTTTCCTTGCAGATTTACCCCTTTGTTCCAAGGTTCTGATCACTTTACCTGCTGCAGTGAAAGGAGAGCGAGGACGAGGGAGGCATTCATTGACGAAGGTAAGTGGTGCGTGGTGGCAGAGAAACAAGAATTTTGCACCCCAAGCACAAAGCCTGGTTCACAATCCAAGTGATGTTACAGGGGCAGTTCACCCTTCCTGGGTGGGATGTGGAACTTGGGGGGAAACACAAGGGCTGTGGTGGCACCTGGTGCTGTGCAGGAAAACAGAGACTTCAGCCTCAGTCAGCTGGTGAGAGCAGGAAGGTGACCCCCACGTGCCAGCCTCTCTGCGTTGGCATACTGGTTTTGTCTGGGGTGGATTCAACTGTCTGCCCAGTGGCTGGTATGGCACTATGTTTTGGATTTGTGCTGAACACAGGATTGATAATGTAGAGATGTTTTTGGTTTTGCTGAGCAGAGCTTACACAGTGTCAAGGCCATGTTGGCAAGGAGACTGGGGGTGCATGGGAGGTTGGGAGGAGGCACAAACTGACCAAAGGGATATTCCAGAGAATATGACATCATGCTCAGTACAAGTGGGGGGAAGAAGGTGGAAGGGGAGGATGTTTGGGTTGGTCTTCTAAGTAACTGTTCTGCAGGATAGGGCCCTGCTCTCCTAGAGCTGAACACCTGCCTGCCCATGGGAAGGAGTGAATGAGCTCCTTGTTTTGCTTTGCTTGTGTGCACGGCCTTTGCTTTCCCTGTTAATCTGTCTTTATCTCTCTTTTACTCTCCTGCTTCTCTCTCCAGTCCCACTGGTGGGGGAATGAGGAGTGGTTGTGAGGGGCTTGGTTACTGGCCGTGGAGAAAACACAACAGCTGGAGAGAAGGTCGTTTAAATTTTGAATTAATCATGAAACAATCCTGCTTCATGGTGTGTTTAAACTTTCTATTGAGTAGTAAGCACAGGAGGGACAGAGGTCTGTGACGCCCACAGCTCACCCCCCGGCAAGCCCGGGTCTGTACCTATCGTCAGGTGTGCCGTCCGGGTCTGCTCCTGCTGCCCGCTGTAGAAGTGGAGGTGGAAGAGCCTCTCGGCTCTCCAGTGGGAGAG
>NW_021940571.1:405444-408869 GCF_001715985.3 Manacus vitellinus
CAAAACACAGGATTTGGTGGGAAGAAGCCTTGCCCAGGGGTCAGCCAAGGCTTCTCCCCTGGTACAAACCCCCGCCTGTAGCTGCACACCTGAACCTGGGTCTGGTTTGGCTGAACCCAGAAGCTGGTCTGCCTGAGTCCAAAGAAGGCAAGGAAATAATTCCTGTGTGTCCCATGGGAAGGCTCAGCATCTTACCTGTCCAGGTGAGTATATTCTGTGTCTCTTGTGAAGAGCAGGTATGTGATGATGTGTGCTTGTACAGCCATCAGAACTGCTCTCGTTCCCCCCTAGGGACAGAAAGACAAATCCCCTGTGTGAGGAGCAGATGCCATTCCCAGCAGTCCCTGGCCAGTAGGAAAACAGGAAGCCCTCATGGAGAGGAAGCTGTGGGGTGGCCCTGGCTGTGTGTTGGGGACAGCAGGGGTCCCATGGGTGCCCTCCCTCCTTCCCTCCCTCCCTCCCTTGAAGTGCTCAGCCCCAGGGAATGTCACCCAGCTCCAGACATGTGTGCTTGGAAGCCCCACAGTTTGTTTTTTCTCCCCTCTAGTCTCACAGCAAAGGGTCAAGTGTCCCGAGGCAGCCTGGGGCTGATGGGAGGCTGTGCACGGGGGTGCCTGTGCCTGCTCCCTGCCATGCTCAGGGTCAGGGCTGTGGTACCTCCTGGGAGCAGAGAGCCTTGGAATGCAGGGAGTGGTGCCTGTGGTTGTACCCAGCGTTTCAGCCTCCAGGTGATTTAGGGGATTTACAATTTGAGTGTTTATCTTGGGCTTCTGCTTTTTTGGGTGCAGTGTTGTGATGATAAATAAGGAAGAAGAAAAAACCCTCACTCCTTCGGTAAATGACAGTGTAGGTGACTTCACCTGTTGGATGTCTAGGTGGAGCAGGAAGAATTAGGTAAGTCTAATTCTCGGAAAAGAAACAGGAAAGTCTTGCTGCTTTGTGCATCCTGCTACCCCTCCTGAGCCCTCCCGTGTGAACCTCTCACAGAAGGGTATCACAGCCTGTCCTGCAGCCAGCTGCTGGCTCCAGGCCATCCATCCTGCTCCAGCCTTGGGCCAAAGGCTCCCCTGTGAGGGCAGCTGTGGCTGTGAGGGGGCTGTGGCTGGAGCCCCTACACCCAGCCCGGTGGGGAACACTGGGCCTGGCAGGTGGGCAGGGTGTGGGTGCAGGGCTGTGGGGCAGGGGTGTAGGGTGTGGGGTGCAGGGGTGTGGGCGCAGGGGTGTTGGGGTGCAGATGTGTGGGGGGCAGGGATGTGGGGGCAGGAGTGTGTGCTGCTGAGGCTCCCAGCACTGGCTGCTGTCTCCTGTGCATGTCTGAGACAGGGGGGAGCCGGTGCCAGTTGCTGTGTGACACTTTACCTTTCCTGCCTGCAGCGCGTAGGCCAGGTCAGAGTGTGGCTGGCGGAACCTGAAGTGTGCTGCTGCCCACTCGCAGCTGAACAGGGGGGTTGTGTTCCCAAACAGCAGCTTCTGCAGCCCCTGCCGAGGAAGAGCCAGAGGGGGGTCAGGTCCCAGCACGGGGGTGACCTGTAAGGTCAGGAGGTCTCGGGGTGCAGGTGGGGGGAGCTCACAGCACTGTCACACTGTCAGACCTCACAGCTTCAGAGCAAAGGGGATGTTTGGGTTCAGTCAGGGACTTCATTCAGTACTCGGCCACTCCAGTGAAGCTCAGTCACAGTGTGTAATAACCTCTGTCTGGGTACAGTGCACTTTTTGGGGAAGGCCTGCACTGCTATCACCCTCAGAACCTCCGAGCTGCTGGACAGCGGCACCGGCAGCAGCGGCAGCAGCGCCCTCAGGCACTCGACAGGAGCTGGAATCGCTCACTGATGGTGTAAAAAGCCTTTTTCAACCCAAACGATTCTATGATTCCATGATCCTGACTCCCATCTGAGGCTGTTTGTCAGGGAGGCCCCAAAGTGCAGGTAAACATTTCCCCTTGTCGTTTGACTGGTTCTCTCTAGAGAATTATTGCGGATCAGCTTTAAGGTTGTGTTGCAGCCGTGTTCGTTAAGAGTCTCATAAATAATGCATCCCCATCCCATGCCCTGTTCAGGGGACAGCAGGCTGAAGCCCGCAGCCGCCCGAATGCCGGGAAAGGCTCCCAGACTTTCTCTTCAGGAGATTCAATTACAGCTCATGCTTAATTCAGCAGGCAGGCAGCTCACCATCGCCGTGTCCGGGGAGAGGCGGCGGCCGCCCGTGCCCGGAGGGAGCAGGAGGGGCTGGGGGACGGTAGAGGGGGGCTGCGGCCCCGGGGGCTCCCCAGCTCCGGGTGATCCATCGCCGGCTCTGCCCCGGCCTCGCTGCAAGGAGAGGAGCAGACGGTGCATCACGCCAGGGCTGCTGCTCTCATGCACCCGAAGTTCCCTCCTAATATTCCCAGGGGTGGGCACAGTGCCCGGCAGTGGGCTGGCGGGGAGGGGAGACACACGTGCTGCCCTGGAACATGGGTGCCCTTGATTTCCAGCTGTTCTCGGGCATTCCCAACACATCCCCACCAGCTAGTGACTGGAGCAGGGAGTAACACTGGGAATTACAGAGAATACCCTTCAGTGCCTCCCAACCTAAGGGCGCAGCAAGTTTTCCAAATACTTGCATTTTGGAGATGTTAGCTTGTTATCCTTTTTCCTGTGTTCTAAAACTGACTGTGGAAACCACTAATTTTAGACAGAAAGGTTAGTTTGTGTTGGACTGCTCTGCCCCTTTGATTTAGATGAGGGAGACTTTCTTTCAGAATACCTGAAGAATACGCCTGTTTCTCAAAGGAGCAGCAGGAGAAATGAATCTTCATAGAGACCTGGGCTGCAGGTATGGATGTGTGACCTCCTCAATGTACCAACCCAGTGGGACAACCCAAAACCCACCAGACAAACACCAAATGTTACCTTTGGAAAGGAGTTACCTGATGAATTGTATTGTTGATTTCCAAGCTGAAAAGGTAAATAAAGCACAATTTAAAAACCCCAACAGAGGCATTGCTGGCATATGGAGAAACCAGAGTCCAGTCAGAAGACAACTCCAGAACAAAGGAAGAGTAAGAGCTGTAGCACTTGTATTATGGAGTACACAAAGACCTTTTGTCATTGGCACATAAGTTTTGTAATAAAACATAACTTTAAAAATTACATTAAATAACCACATGGAATTAAAAACGTGATAAAAAAAGTAGAATAAAAATCTTACCCACGGAAACTAAAGATTTCTCTCCATTTGTTCAGATCAGAGATTCTGCTGGCGATCTCCTCCAGCTCCGTCGGCGCGGCGTGTTCAGCCCCCCTGTCACCCATCGCAGCCTCCTGCTCGGCCCCCCTGTCACCCATCGCAGCCTCCTGCTCGGCCCCCCTGTCACCCATCGCAGCCTCCTGCTCGGCCCCCCTGTCACCCATCGCAGCCTCCTGCTCGGCCCCCCTGTCACCCATCGC
>NW_021940571.1:409327-415404 GCF_001715985.3 Manacus vitellinus
AGAGGGAGCGGGGCTATTTTCCAGTGTGGGGCGGGAGCAGGGGCACTTTCATGGATGACGGGGGGCCCGGGGTCCCTGCTGGAGCTCCCCCAGGGAACCCCTCTGTCACTTCTGTCGGTCAAACACACAAATACTGTCACAATTTTATTTTACTCGTAAGAAGTGTTTTTCCTTAGGAACTGAAGGCAAACAACAGCCGTGCTGATGCTCGGGAGCGGGGCGGGGACGGTGGAGCGGGGCTGAGGGACTCCGGTGAGGACACCCGGACCCCGGGGCGGGGCTGCTCTTGCCTGCACAGCAAAGGGAGGGGTTTGGGTTTGCTGTGTAGTAAACAAGACCATGAGATGCAATACAAATTATATATTAAGAACATACATTACCATTAGGAAGAATATGCATATGGATTAAGAAGAAAACTATGAAAAAATGTTGGTGTCGTGGTGACTTGCAGCAGCCCTGACACATTGTCAAAATCCGTGGAGAAGCAGGGGCAGAGCTGCCTTGGGAAAGTGTTTGGGTAGCGGGGATGCAGCTGACAAACCCCTACAAGAACCCAGTAGTGTTTTGCCATTCACTGTAGAAGTACGAAAAAAGGCATCGAAGTGAGTGAGGCCTCGTTGGCTGGCAGTGCCCGAAGTGCAGAGGGCTCAGATATCTGGGCCCGTTTTGCACCCGGGGGATGGATGGACGCGGGGTGGGATCCCTCCTCACCTGCAGCCAGGCGGGATTGCTCCTCACCCACAGCTGGGCACAGCCCCGCAGATAAATAGGTGGCTGGGGCAGGGGCTGTCTCCTCGTGTTTGCTCTGAGCGCCGTTTGTGTCGTGTGAGGAGCAGCTCGTCTCCAAGGCACTCGGGTAATCCCGTGCGGGTAGTCTTTGCTCCCGGCTCAGCCCGTCGGCAGCTGGGCTGGCTCTGCTGTCCCTGCGGGAGGGTCTGTTGTTTTAAGTGACCTGAGGATGTCTCAGGGTGTGAGGGCTGCTGTGGCCGTCTGTTCTGGCTTCCTGCACCAGACTTTGCCGTGTTCCTTCCTTAGTCCCTGCTGAGCTGCAGTGTGCCAGGGAGCCTGTCTGTTGTGTTGTTGCTGCCCTTTCCAAAGGTTCTGACTTGGTTTGTTGTTATTTGATAAGAGTTTGCAGGGCTGCTGGGTTGCAGGGCTGCTCTCCGGGCAGGGCTCTTGAGAGCTCTGGGAGGGGGCAATGGGAGGTGAAGGTGCCTGGGCTCACTCCCTAAATGCCTTTTGCCTGATGAACTGCAGAGGGGTTGTTAGGCAGTGCCGAGCCCAGCTGCCTCCCTGAGGCAAGCAGGATCATGCAGCACATTCCCCGAGTGCTGCTCTGCTGGGACAGCTTTGTCACCGAGCTGCAGCGACCGAGGGGTAACCAGAGCTCCTGGGACTTTGGGCTCAGAGCAGTTTGGTTTGTTAAAACTAAAACCCCAAAAGAGAGCTTTATGGAGAGAAACAGTGTTGTTGCTGTGCATTTGGTGCCAGGTCAGAGTGCTGGTGGTGGGTGCAGGTGTTTGGGTGTTACAGGTGTTTGGGTGTTACCCCCCACTCGCTGTAGCTCCTGTTCCTGCCGAGCACTGTGTGTGTGAGCTGGAGCCAGGGGTGTCAGGGCAGAGCCCGGGCCTTGTCCTGTCCCTCGCTGGGTGTCTGAGTTTGCTGCGTGTCCTCATTCCCTGGCGTGGTCACAGCTGTGTCCTCGCTTCCACCAGGGCTGAAGGGCAAAGCTGCTGCTGGTGAGTGTGGGTCTCTACTGCAAACCATCTATTGGACTTTCCAGACCCTGTGCAATGCTACTGAGATTTCGAGTTTTCTTCATACCAGCTACTTTTCAGATAGTTTACTGGAAAAAAGGCAAATGTCTTAATAAGGCCTTACCCCAAGAAAGAGGGCATTTCCATCCAGACATTACCATTCAGCATGTCTTCCTTTGTTCACTGCATACACCATAGTGATGCTTACTTGAAATCTTTTTTGTTTTACCTTCTTCAGAGCTAATTGTTTGCAAGTTGGTACATCTGGTGGTTGTTGATGTAGTAGTGACAAATCTCTTTGCTTGAAATGTTGTTAAATCCTGTAATTCTAATACATCAGGTCAACTGCTCCTGTGATCCTCCCTGAATCTTTTGATTTTGAAAAGGGAAATTCAAACCCAGCAAATCGGATTAGCAGGGCATTGAGGAAGTGCACCAGGGAGCAAACCAGGATGGTCCAGAAGGAATTTGCAAACTGTTCACTGTGAGTCTTGAATGTAAAGGTTCCCTCCTTGAAATTAGCGATCTTCTCTGAAAGGTGATGGATCTTCACCTCTGAGGAGAAGAGAATCATGATGAGGCAGCCGCAGGAACCTGAAAGGGAGGGGGACATGCTCGTCACCTTGGCAACCCCTCAGTCATGCTGTGTGTGTGTGTGTGTGCCACAGCCAAAGACCACACGCAGAGTGTTCTTGTGGCCACTGTAACTTAGCTTTAACAGGGATTATTTTTGGAATCCAAGCCAATGGCTATTGAAATTGGTAAGCTTTTCTAATTGAATTAGGCTCAGGACCAGCAATATTGAGCATGGCTGCTTTAGTGCCCCGAGCCAGCAAAATATCCGTGCTCCTGTTCAACTTTAAGCCACTCATTGTCCCGTTGAGCATAACGGAGCTGTCTGCACATCTAAAGATAAAGACATACCCAAGTCCTTTATTAAGTTATGATTGCAACATATAATACCTTGTAAAGTCAGGGTAAACCTACTTGTCAGCCAAGCCAGCAGCCTGGAGAGTGGGTGTTACCCTCCCTGGGGGCAGAGGGACAGGGGTGCTCTGTTACCCCTGGGGGCAGAGGGACAGGGGTGCTCTGTTACCCCTGGGGGCAGAGGGACAGGGGTGCTCTGTTATCCCTGGTGGCAGTGGCTCTCAGAGACCACCCTCACACCCTGCTCAGCCCTTCAGTCCTTGGCAAGGCCATGCTGCTCTAAGGGGTGACCTCACTTCCACTGTCTGGAACCCTCCTGTTGTGGGAGCAGTTGCACCACTGACATCTTTTGGCTGTTTTTCACCCGGTTCCTGGTTATGACTGTGTGTTGGGTGTCGGTGATGTAGCACCACCTCTGTGTCCCTGGGGCTTGTGCACCTTTCTGCAGCAGCTTGACTGTCCCCATCCTGCCACCTGCCCTTGGGGGGGTTTCCCCATTGTATCTCTTAACTCCAATTTAGAGAACATGTGATTTTACACAGCAGAGTCTTCCTGCCTGCCTTGACTTTGCTGGTTTAGAGTCAATGCAGCCACAGTCCTCAACCCTCCTATGTCAATAGATGGGTCACTGTGAGTAGCAAACTCAGAGCAGAGTCAGCCTGGCAGGACAGGGCTGCTGATACTCACAGGCAATGAAGCTCCAGAGGTACAGCCCGACAGGACCGTGCAGTGTTTCGTAGGGGCTGCCAAAAGCATTGAACATGAAGAACCCTGCTCCCACCAGAGCAAAGATGATCAGTACTGTACAGAAGAGAATGACACTAACATGGATACTTGCAGGGATAATTTTGAGCAAATCTGGAAAAACTGGAAACAAAACAACAACATTATTATGTACATTAGGCAAAGCTGTCTCTGAAATCAGGCTGGGGGGGTTCCTGCTGGTTTGTGGTAGCTGTTTTAATCCTGCTCTTCTAAATGCAACCAAAGAAGTTATTAACTAGAAACGGGTTTTCATGGATGTGTTGAGGCAGAAATATTCTGTGAAACTCAGAAGCAGAGACTGGTCAGGAAAGAAAGCTCCAGGGGAAGCCTCTCCTCCCCTTCCTGGAGGTGGTATTTTGGTTTTTTGTCCTTAATATGAATAGGATATTTTGGGGAAAAAAAGTGGGAATCCATATCTGTGGAGGCAGGTCTGCCTTGTGAGGTGGCCCAGAGGGCTCTCACCCCCCAGTATTATGGGCTTGGCCACCACCTCCTCTTTGGGGATGGGGGAAAATAAATCCAGAAACAAACTTCCTGTTTTCATTTATGCTTACAATGTCCCACGGAAGGATGTGACATTGGAAATGAATTTTTACTGTGATTATGAATGCACAAATTCAGGAATAATTTATTTTAAATATTTTTATGCAGCTTTTTAGCTACTATTTCAAACTGTGATCCTGCTTGGCTAGGGCGTAGGGGGACAGTCAGTCAGAGAGCATGAGAGAATGATTTTTAATCCTTCCTGTTTGTTTGGCAACAACAAGTATTGTGGAAGGAACAGTGAAATACACTTTACTGCTCCTGATCCATGGGGTAATAATGCCTCACATCAATTACTTCTCCTTGTAAAGGCTTTACCAGCAAACTGCTCCACAGCTGGAGCCCCTCTGCTCTGGAGCCAGGCTGGGAGAGCTGGGGGGGTTCACCTGGAGAAGAGAAGGCTCCAGGGAGACCTGAGACCCCTTTCCAGGGCCTCCCTGTGCAGATTTCCTACAAGGAATAGCATTAGTTCTGTGATACTACTTATGTTTGGGGAAAACACGCAGAACTGTGGATTTAATAATACAATTTTGTATTGTTTATTTTAAGAAAACAATTTACGGCATGGTATGGAATCCTTCCCATGGCACCTGCATCTAGAGCTGTTTGTCATTGAAATTTTATATGTGACATACCAGGAAAAATTAAATCTAGCAGCAATGTTGTCTTGAAAGGAAAACACTGTATGAACCTGTGTGTGGCAGCAACCTTTAGAAAATGAACTGCTGACCCAGAAACTGATGGGAATGAGCAGGAACAAATGGAGCAGAAGCTTTCCCCATCTGAACTGGGTTTGCTGGCAGAGCAAATTCATATTATAATTAAAAGAGATATAGTGGTCAGAGGGGAGCATTTAATGGGAACAAGCATGGAACTAAATCATTTAGCCTATTTTCTGATCTCCTCAGACATGCTTAAGTGCAGTGAGTGCATTAAGCTATGGCTATGTACTGTGTGTGTTTGTCCTGCTTTCTGGAGTGCTCCTGCCGAGCTCCTGGGGCACTGATGCGATGGGATGGGGCTGCTCCAGCCCCAGGGAGCGGGATCAGCCTGTTGCACTAAGTGCTCTCTGAGGTAAAGGCTCCTGCCTCGGCTGCAGGTTGTCCCCTTCCAGCTGTCACTGACCGAGCCCTGATGAGTGTCAGCTCCTGTGCTGCTGGTGGCTGGGCCAGCCCTGGGTCACAACAGTCTCCCAATCCCTTGGGATTGGATAAACCTCTTTGAAAATTCACTCAGGGTGAAATGTCTGCACGCGGTGATGGCACACAAAGCGACTGAGGAGGAATTTCAGCTGTGTAAACAGTAGTGATGGAATTTAGAGACAGCAAATCTTAATATAACACAAAATTAACTTGGTCACTACTTTGGGAAACTGTTACATAATAAATAATTTCTGGTACCTAATCTGGTAGCCTTCCCCAGCATTCAATCACTGGCGTGAGCAATTTGCCAGTGCTGTTGTGGCAGAAGCTCATAAGCTGTCTGCTGTAGTAACTTGGGCTGACACATTGTGCACACAGCAATGGGCTGTTCCTTACCGCTTGTTCCACGTGCTGCTGGATGCAAAGGTCTCACTTGATCATTTTATTGATCTTATCCTTGAAGACAAATAGATTTTGAACGTAAAGCAAAGCCATTGCTAATGCTTTGACATTCTGTGCGTCAGGTACCCAGTCAGCCAGCCTCCCCCAGCCCTTCCAATTAGTGCTGCAGATTGAGAACTTCAGGGCTGCTTTGTTTCTCGAGGGCAGCCGGTGCCCCAGCTCGTTCATTAGATCCCTACTGGTTTAGTTCATTCTTGACAGCACAGAGGGTGTAATGTTGACACAGAAAAAGATGGCAGAGGTTAATTAAAACCCCAAAATATTCTTTTTTTTTTTCTAAAGTAACAGTATAAAATATTTTGAAATGTGGATATCTGTGTAACTGCAATGTAGATTCTTGAAGACATTAGCCAGGCTTTACTAGCATCAGAAAATAAGTTACTTGGTTCTGAGGACCAGAGCACTGTAAGGGCAGCGTTGCTCTGGCACGTCCCGTGTTGCTGGGCTCGGTGTCCGAGCGAGGGGCCGTGCGGGCAGCCCC
>NW_021940571.1:416547-417591 GCF_001715985.3 Manacus vitellinus
TTGTTGTTGTTGTTTTTTTTTGTTTTTTTTTGTTTTTTTTTTTGTTTTGTTTTTTTAAGCTAATGCCTATTTAGAGGAATCAGATTTGTTAGTCCTTGCCTTTGGCAAACACAGCTGCATGTGTGAAAGTAATTCAGTAACCAAAGATGTAGTAGAAGATGTGTTAACAAATATGAGACAGTGTAGGCCAGTACCATACTGGTATTGTATGACTATTGGTATTGTCTAGGTCAACCTCAGCTTTTAAAACGTGTGGTTTGCCTGTTCTTGTCTATGCTACATAAGCTCATTTGGAGAGTATGGTTGTTAATTTTATTTAGACTTATTTGCAACCCACTATCTAATCTTGTATTTCCAAAGAACCTTGTGTTTGTACTGTTCGGGAGATGTAGCACAAAGGGAGGATCCGGCACAAGTACTAGGTAGAAAGGGGAGAAGTTCTCGTGCTTTCTTACTGTAAAGCTGATAGAGGAATGCACCCACCGCTCCAGCACCTGCGGAGAGGACAGCTCTGCTGAGCGGCGGGAAGGTGTTCTGTGGAGCAGGGTCGGTCGCAGGCTGTAGTCGCGGCTGCAGCCCCGCCAGGAAGGTGGGCAGGTGAGGGACGTCCACTGACGCTGGAAAAGGGCGCCCTGACGCTTTCATGTTATATTGCTTGTGTTTTGAAGATTCGTTAATCAGAAACTGCACTTCTGTTGACATCGCGTCTCCTGCCCTGCTTGCCCCACCCGCTGGGATCAGTGGATCCACTCGGGTGGTACAGATGGGCCCCTGGGAGCATCCTTCGGGATGAGCAGCGTGCCCAGTGGCAGCTGGAAGGCCGGGGCCGGAGGGACTCAGGCAGGGCCAGCCGAGGCTGCAGCCCCCGGGGATGCGGTCACTGCTGCCGGAGCAGCACCGCGCGTCCCCACAGCCCTTCGGTAGCTCCGGGAGCGGGGCGGGATCCCTCAGCCCCCGAGCAGGGAACAGAGGGAGAATGCCCTAGCTCCTCCGCTCGGCCTCAGGGCGCTGAGGCTTCACCCGGGAAGTGGGGTCTCTGCTGCT
>NW_021940571.1:418604-446200 GCF_001715985.3 Manacus vitellinus
GGGGTCCTGCTGAGCTGCCCACCATGTGTCTGACCTAACAGCAGTGACCCACCGTCAGAGGAATAAAAGGGCTGGAGGGTGTTGGAGGTCGGGAAATGCATCTGAAAACAGGGTGGAGGTGAGTGGGGTTGTAGGTTGTCCTCTTCCATGAGGCTGTGGCTGTCCTGCTCACGGGTACCACAACCAAACCCACGGAGACCTGCTGTCACTGGGGCTGGGGCAAGCGTGTAGCTCAGGTGGGTGCTGTGATGTGGCTTGCTGATCCAGCAAAGCCCCACAGGGCACTGCTCTCCTCAGCTTGGCTTCCCAGTCTTGCTTCCCAGCCGCTTACCCTCCACAGGGGGGTGGAAGGAGCCTCTGGGAAGGTTTTGTGAGTGGGATGTCTCCCAGTAAAGTCAGTGGGTCTCTCTGAGATCGGCCTTGCGTGTTGTGTTGTGGCTTGTACGCAAAGCTGTGTGTGCAGGTACCCCTGACCTCTGGAGTCTCCTATGCTGGTGTTCCTGGCTGCCTCGTCTCCCAGTGACTTTGGTACTCGTGGAAGTCATCAGGCTGGCAGTGAGGATGAGCTCTGGTTGAAGGGAGCAAGTACAGCAGGACAGCCATGCAGCCCTCTGTGCTCCGCTCTCTCCCTGGTCTGTTGTCATGTTGATGAAGCTTCCAGCATGGAGGCTAATTAGTGTAATTTGTTAGCTGTTTATGAGCATCATCATCTGGTTTACATAGGCTGGAGAGCGCTCATCAAAGCCACACTGTTGGTCAGTGCTGGCTGAGAGGGGCTTGGACAACAGGCAGTAGAAGATGTGGATTCAAGTCTGTTGCTGATCCTTGGAGACATACCTCAGTGTTTGTGACCTCTGGCATCTTTCTGTCTCATCACTCTTGTGCCACCATGCATCATACTTACAACCTTGATGGTAACAGTAACTGGAAATATTCCTCTAAGTGTAATTTCTATGCATGATCCTGGCCAGGCTTGCAGAACTGCATCTGGACTCGGCTATGATAATGTCTGGAGGTGAATTTTTAGCTCTGAACTGTTGAATATTTTTTGTCAGGTGGTGGATTGATTCTTGCAGACACGTTTATAAATATGCAGCCCATTACAATAAGAATGGAAGTGGCAAGTGCCCAAATGGTTAATATTTAAAATAGGTTTCATGGGTGCCTTAATAAGCAGAAAATAACTGCAGTAGGCTTACTGTTGTTGGGCATGGTGGGATTGATTGAGATGTAGTTTGAGGGAAAGTCTTCATTGCACCTGTGTTGGTGAGTTTAATGTGGACTTCTTTTACAGTTCTATTCTGAAAGAATATTTTTGAGGTTGGGAAGAAAAGGCACATCTGTCAGAGATCCAGGTAGTGGTGGTATAACTCTGCACATCGTCTGTTTGCACAGCTCAGATGTCAGAATGAACTGGCCAGTTCCCAGTTTCTCAGAACCTTGACACATCCTCAGCTCCCTGCCTTTATCTCAGTGGCCTGGTGCTGCAGTGAGCAAGTGTTACTGCAGACATGGGGAAGCAGGAGAATACTTCAGTTGAAAGAGCTTGTTCGTATTAATTAAAAGCAAATGAATATGGAATTATACAATCCAGAATAACAATAACCCAACAATAACACCATGGTGCTCTGTTCTAACACTGTGCCCATTTCTTCTCATGTGGATCTGAGTGCACTGATGCAGCTGGCTGGGTAAGTGCCACAGGTGACCTCCTTGTAAGTGCCACAGGTGTCTTGCTCAGAGCAGTGCTCAGAGCTAAGGACCACGAGCAGGCTGCCATCAGGGTCTGCTGCTTGTGGAGCTGGTGCTGCTCAGCTCCTGGGAACTTTGTCCTGAGCTTGTCGGGCTGCCCTTCTCTACAGATCCCATCTGTACATGTTGTGTTCACACCAGGCTGTGTGTGGGGCTTGCATATCCCCCATAAAACAAGTAAAATTCTTTCTGAAAAAAATTAATGCAAGTTGGGCCTGAATGTTCACTTGGCTGTTGAAAATTGCAGAAGGGTTTTAAGCCTTGACTGGGGGCACCTGGGGCCCTGCTTGACATTTGTAAAGGCAGCTCCTGGTCCGTGCAGGAGCCCGAGGAACCAGCGTGTGTGACAGCAGCGTGTGGTGCTGCTGTGCCTCTGCTTAGCACAGGGCCAAGTCAAGTGTGCTTGACCCTCGTGGGATCAGTGTGTACAGCTGAGCTGTGCCAGTGTTCCTGCTGCTGTGCCAGGAGCTTCCCCTCTGCCATGGAACAGCCGTGGTCTGCAGAATGATCCTGAGCTGATACTGGAGCTGGTGCGAGTGAGATGTAACGAGAGCTCCTGCCAACACCCATTTTATCATTAATTTCTTTGTAAAGGTGTCTCTGTGCCTTGTGTTCGAAGGGGACTTGTCTTCATTTTCAGGTGATGCTTGGTTACACAGCTGTGCCATGCCCCAAGTTCTGCTGCTGAAGCAGTAGGGGAAACCTGAGCTGGTGACTGAGCCAGACAAACCAAACACTGATGTGTTTGTGTTGTCAGCCCCTCACAACTTGTTCCCACAGTGGTGGTAGGTGCAGCAGCACAACAGACTGTTCTTGGTTATTTTTAGCATAATGCTATCTAGACAGCTTGTTTGAAAGAGGAAGTTTAAAGATAACAGAACGAGGGTCAGCCCTGGAAATGGCACTAATAGTAACATATGTCTCCATCTGTTTGCCATTTACCTTTTATTTATTTGCTTATAATCTCTTTGATCACTTTCAGCTCTCCCTGAGTCTGTGTTTTCAGGGCTGGCTGGGGGATAGTGTGGGTGGAGGAGTGTTCCCGCAATTCTGGTTGATTTCATTTAAAATTAAGATGAGATTTGCTAAGTTCAAAAATCCTGGAGAGCTTAGAGTTCTTCTAAATATGTTTCAATCTGCTGTGTTGCTCTCAAACTTTGGAAAAATACTGAAAAGCATAATGCATGGCAAAGCATAAGAGAAGAAACCAAATGGAAGCTTCTGGGTCACTGTTTTTGGGGAGGCATGTTGCCCAAAACTAGGAATAAAATCTTCTAGTAAAATGGTGACATTCTTAACTTTATTTTCTGTTCTTTGCTTGGTCCCAGCACAGTCAGTCTTTGCTTTTGTAGGTTATTTCACAGCCATCTCATGGGTTGTTCCAATAACTCACTATTGGTGGACCACCTGAGCTTGTGTAGGGTTCCTGTGGTTACTGCCTGTGGTGGCAGGTAACTGCTTCCTTGGGAGATCTGTGCCTTCTCTTCAGGGGGAGATCAAGAAAATCCAACAAGTTCCCATTCATCTGGTATAGGAAAACCTCTGTCTGACAGGCAGGTACTCCTGAATTATTGAATAAATGGCACAACCTCCATGGAAGAATATTAACTTTGGTGGAGGTATAGAGTGAAGACAGGGAAGGATGGGGCTCCCTGAGGAAGTCTGTGAAGACTCGGGTGTGTGTTTGTGCCTAATGCTGCTGATCCTACACCTGCCTGTTCTGTGTCCCTGCTGTGAACAGACCCAGCCAAGCCTGCTGAAGCATCAATCAGCAGCAAAACGAAGGGGAGTTGATAGTGTGGTAGGAGACTAGTAATGCTTCCACTGCAGAAGTAGCTCCAGAAGAAGAGGGTTTAGTTGCAGCAGGGGTGGATGTTCAGCTGATATTGCTTTTGCTACAGGTGGTCTCGTTCCTATTTCAGTAGATGTTTCCAAATGGGGGTTATGGGTCTGCAAACCAGAATAGTAATGTTTTAAACATCAACAAAACAATGATACAAACCTGTTATTGTGCTGGGGAATGGACTTGTGGATTCTGGGTGAAAGAAGGGGCACACAGCAGTGTTCTGCTGTGGAGTGACACAGCTGCTTCCCAGGGTATCTCAGGAGAGAAAGGTGTGCTGCTCTCCCACTGCTGCTCAGGGGGCTGTGGACTGGCACCACTTCCATGAGGAAGATTTCAGGCTGGGTGCTGGGGACTGCTCCAGGTTTCACAGAGGCTGCCAAGGTCTTGTTTCCTGGGCCCTTCTCCTGGGCAGAAATCTGTCAGCAAAACCAGCAGCACCCATGAAGTGATGGCCTCAAGCCTCACCTCAAGTGAGGGGAGCACCCGAGGGGGACAGTGTGGCAGCAGTGGCATCACGTTCTCTTCACCAAAGTCCTGGGAGTGTGCAGAGCGTGATGTACCAGCAAATGCAAAACATTTCCTTATAAAAACATGCTTTTCAGAATAATGAGACTTCTTACCTTGTCGTTTCATCTTTTGCACTTCCACCCCTCTTTGCAGGATGAGCTCACGGCAGTGAACGTGAAGCAAGGCTTCAGCAACCAGCCCACCTTCCCCGGAGATGAGCACGGCTCTGCCAGGAATATTGTCATCAGCGCCTCAAAGGTAAGACAGGGCAGTCTGGGGGCACTTGCTGAGACTGGAACCAAGCTGGCAGTGGTGGTACCTGGGTCTTGAATGCTTGACTTTCTAGTCAGAAATCTTGATATGAAAGTTAATTACACAATGAATATCAGAATGCTGAGCTGTGCTTCTGCTGCCTGCTGCCATCAGTCTTCACAGGAAAACATGGATGCCAAGGACAAAATGTAATAAGCACATTTCAATGCACAAGAGACATTAATTTTTGCTCTTATTCTTTTATTTGCTTGGCTTACAGAGACAGTAGTGACTCCTTCCCTGGAAGTCTCTGACAATTGCACATCTTTAGCTCTGTCTTGTATCTGTTTCACGAGACTGTTTTCTGCCAGGAGAAACTGGTCACTGTGTTCCAGGTCTCTTGGAAATATAGACTTGGATTGTTTAGTAAAACTTAGCTTAGCTCTCCCATGGTTCTTTTTGAGAGTCAAAGAAGTGTGAGATACACAAGAGCAATAAAAATCACTAAAATATTAGTTACTATACTCCAAACTGAAAATAATAGCTGTTTAGAAAGAAACCGTCCCGTATTTCCTCTAGAGATCTGTCCAGATTTATGTACTTTTTTTTTTTTTTTTTTTCCCCCTCTTTTGGGAAAGCAGGAAGAAAGGGTTTGGAGGGAGAATGTAATCAAGAAACTTGTTTTCAGACAAAGTAATTTTCTGGTATTTGATTCTGAAAAATCTCTAACTTTTTACAACTTATTGGAAAACATGAAATTATGTATTTAGTGATGCTCTTAGTAGAAGAAGAGATGCAAGTAAATGACAGGGTTGCTGGCTTTGAAATTTTTAAGGTTTTCCTGTTATATTCTTCAGAGTCTTTTTTTTTTCCCCTCAAATATTTACCTACTGGCATTTTCTGTCTTCTATATTAATTATTTTTGTTTTTACTATCGAATAGAACTGTTTGAAAAGTAGAGCAGAAATTCACAATAAAGTGCTTATAGATCCTTGGATATTTAAGTGTACAATTACCAAAACAAGTTCAGTATCTCCCAGAAGCTTCCTGTATATTTTAAAATTACCCAACTATGAATGTATTTATTAGAAAATCAAGCATTTTATTCTGACTAACAGGCCTAAACATCCATTCCTATTGTAGTCATTCTGAAAGTGAATAAGCTTACAATGGGAGTAAAACCTCTGGGGTTTTTTTCATGCTGTTTTGTGATTGAGAGTACTGGGAAAGCAAACCTTGCAAAGCTTTTCCTTGTGGAGGTGCCGAGTGGCAGTGGAGGTCTTTGGATAAAAGTTGGACCCTTCTGAGCTTCCCTGAGTCTTTGAAGCTTTGCCTGCTGTAGCTGGCGATGGACAGATGGTGGATGTGGTTCCTGTGACTGTGTGGTTTCATCTAAATGGAAGTGAAAGGTGTGCATTTACCCACTTTGTGCTCTGCTAAAGGGCAGAAAAGTGCTCTGAGAAGGAATCTATTCTGACCCGGGGCCTGGATCCCAGGCACGTGTTGGCTGGAGGCACGTGGCTCTGGGCATGCAGGGACTGTCCCAAGGGGCAGCTCAGCCCTGGTGTCACTGAGCCCTGGGCCCTTTGGCTGGTTTTCTGACCTGCAGCCTCTGCAGTGACAGTGCAGTTGTGTGGTTTGATCTCCTGAACCTGCCTTTGCTCCCTGCAGGGAGGCAAAGCGTGATTCCATCAGACTGCTGGCCTGCCCTGGAGTGAGCACTGCATCCCTTCAGCTGGAAATCCTCCTGCATTAATGTACAGTAGATACTTAATTACTGGCTTGACACGTGTTGTGCTTTCCCACACCCCCAGATCGGCGCTTACTTCAGCAGCATCCTGGCAGAAAAGCTCAAACTGAACACTTTGCAGGACACGGGGAAGAAGAAACCCCAAGTAAATGCCAAAGACAACTACTGGCTGGTGACTGCTCGATCCCAGAGTGCCATTCACAGCTGGTTCACAGATCTGGCAGGAAGCAAGCCCCTGACTCTCTTAGGAAAAAAGGTATCAGAATACTCCTTCCTCTGTTTCTTGGATATTAGATTGTGCTGAATTGGGCTGTAAGAACAGGGCAGTATTTTGGAATGTGCTGGATGAGGAGTGGTGCTGGAGGAGCTGCTGCTGTGCAGCATTTTCCCTCTCTGCAAGGAGGGGACCTGGGCAAGGGGAACTTCTGATCTAGCTGACATAAACTTCCTTTGAATAACTATTTCATCTCAGGCACGTTTATCCTATTGAACCCTTACACAAAGCCTTGCTCTGTTCCTCAGAGGTTCTGAGGATCAGCTCGCAGGATGGTTCCTGCACTTTGGATGTCAATGGCTCTCAGAGGTTTGCTTGTGGCCCTGTAGGCATCTCTGAGCAGGGGGAGGATGCTTCTGATGAAGCCTGGGGTACTGTGGGGCAGTGTCTCTCTTTTGTGAATCCCTTAGTTGCCATGTGCCTGGACAGTGGGTGTTGTTGGTGCAGTGGGTTCCTGGGCTGAGGAGGTTTGCTGTTCTGGCTGTGCAGGGTTGAGCAGAGGAGGCCTGGGCTGATCTGCCAGCTGCTGTTGGACTGTGTGCTGTAACTTGCTGCCTGTTTTCCCTCCAGGTTCCTATTCTCAGTAAAAAAGAAGATGTTTTTGCTTACTTAGCAAAATACTCTGTGCCTCTGCTGCGAGCAGCATGGCTGATCAAAATGACATGTGCCTACTATGCTGCTATTTCTGAAACTAAAATCAAGAAACGCCAGGCCACTGACCCAAATATTGGTAAATAAACTTCTTTAATGTCTCCATGCATGATAACAGCTCCTCTTGTTTGTAGCTTTGGTGTTACTGGGTGTTCAGAGAGGAATGTTTGTGGTAGGAACTGAAATAAAAATGTTTTTAAATCAGTTTCATTTAGAAATGTGTGTCAGAGTACAAAGAGCCATGGAGCATAACTACGGCTGCGTTGGCTGCTTCTGCTTCCAGCTGTTTGCTCCCAAAATGTCCAGGTGCAGCACCTGAGGAGCGTTGGCTGTGCTGTATTTCAGCACCCACACTGGTCACTGTGGGGCTGGCAGGAGTGGCACAGGCTGTGCAAGATAAATGTTGCCTGGGAAGGAACAGAACTGCTAATTTAGAAAGCCTGTATTTTATATCTGTGCCTCTGGTACCAGAAAGGTGGTTGCATTGTTTCCAACTCAGTGGCACAGACACAGTGGTAATTGCTTTTTGTATTTCAAATGAAATACATTTGAAGTAGTGGATTTGAATTTTTTTTTCCTAGAAGCAAGTGAATGTTTAATGGAAATGTGGTTAAACTGCTCTGTGAAAACACTGAACCCCACTAGCTTTATCCAGAAATTCCAGTGGATTTGGGTAGAAAAGCTTCCAATGTATAGTCTGTATATGTTGACAGAGCTGCCAATTACAAATGTAAGAGGAAAAAAAAGGAATGCACTAGCCAGAGTCTGAGGTGAGCAGTGAACAGTGAAAACAGTTGTGTTTGAGAGTGGTGGTTCCTGTAACTGACAGTCACCAGCCCCAGTTGTCAAAGCAACTGTGATATGGAGGCAGAAAAGAGGCTGCTCTTGTGTAACCTTCTGCTCCTGATACACACAGCTCTGCCAGGGGTTGGTCTCTGAGATGTTCACAGACACCTTGGGTTGTTCCAGTTGCTGCTGAGAGAATTCCTTTGTTACGAGTCCTCTTTTCCTTTCTCACTGTGCTGTGCAGACCTGCTCTGTCCTGCTGCAGAAACTGCTGCTGAGTTGCTGCAGCCCCATCAGAGTGAAAACCTGGAAGAGTTGGCAGTTTGAATGGTTATAGAAGGAATAGCTTTATATTCCACTGCTTATGCAAAATCCCATTGAGCTTTATGTTGGCTCTATTTGGAGGGGGAAGTGGGAGGGCAGTAAAGTTCCAGATGGAAGGAAGCAGTGCAGTATATTTATTTTATCTATTTCCAGGCTGTTTTGTGGCTGAATGCTGAAACCTGATGAGACTGGCAGGTGGTTCCCCAAAGGCCCCCCTGTCAGTGCAGGCTGCTTGCACACCTGAGAGCACCTGTGCTCTGAGGGCAGGGGCACAGGGAGACAGCCTTGAATTCACCACAGGTGCAGCACTGTGCACCTCGGGGGCAACATTTGTGATGACAAAGATAGTGCAACTTTGCTTTGAGTCCCACTGTGAAAGGAACCTTTTATCACTTGGAGTGTTCTAATTGCAAACTTATTTTGCAGAATGGACTCAAATTGTAACCAAATACCTCCGAGAGCAGCTGGCAAAGGTTGCTGAGTTCTATCATGGGACTTTGAGCCAAGGCAACGGCTCTGTTGTGATGCCTCCAGAGATGGAACAGGCCCTGAAGCACTGGGAATACAATGAAAAATTGTCATTTTATATGTTTCAGGTAATACTTTTAGGAGTGCATGGATTTTTTTTTTTTTTAAGGTTACTATTCTTGGAAAGTTCAATTTTAGGACTCAGTGGTAGCTTTTGTCATGAGTCTTGCATAAATTGTAAATGCTAATTCCTTTTAGAGATTTGCTGGCTGAAAAAGCTCTGATTTTTCTCAGTGTGCCTGATTGCAATTGCAGTAGTGCACTCAGTTATTCCCTCTTCTGTATTATCCCATCTTTTTAAGGGTGTTTTTAGTGGTTGTGGATCAGGCTGAGGCCGCTGTGGCACGAGGCCTTGGGTGTTGGAGTGGTGTCTGTCTGTGGGTTCCACGCAGTTCCAGCCCAGCAGAACTCTCTGGTTGTTTCTGCCCTGGAACAGAAGATGCAGGAGGGTTGCTGGGAGGGGGTTACCTGTCAGGGTTACCTGTCAGGGTTACCTGTCAGGGTTACCTGTCAGCTGCCTGCTGAGCTGGAGCTGTGCAGAGCAGGGGGCTGTACCCAGGTGCTGCCCTGCCTGTGGCACTGCCATGAGGGTGGTTGGCTGCAGGGCTGTGGCAGGCTGAGGGAATTGGTGTCTCTGTGCTGACAGGGGTAACGAGGGTAAACCACAGTGAAATAAACTGTGGGATTACACCCCTGTGTGTTGAGTGCTCCCAGGTAACGTGTGATGTGTTATTGGAAATCCTTTAAGGAAGGAATGCTCGAGAGACACGACTATTTGACGTGGATACTGGATGTTTTAGAAAAAATCAGGCCCACGGATGATGATCTTCTGAAGCTGTTGTTGCCGCTGATGTTGCAGGTACATGCATGTTTTAAAGCCAAAATCAATGTCAGCGTGATTCATACCTGTTAAATGGTTTTAATATTTGTGGTGGTAAAATCTACTTAAACATTTTTACTTAGGACATTTGACAAAATATATTGAATGGTGCATGTTTGGAGTTTATAAACACCTTTAAGATGTTCCTGCTTTATAATCCTTGACTCGATTTGGCAGAAGGATTCTCTTACTGTGACTGGTCCTGGAGGGCAGATGGAATTTTTAAGAGACAGAAGTACAAATTTGCATATGAGCTGCTCTTTTCTTTTATAACTTTTGGTGTCCTAAATATTGGAGGTGTTTCTTTCCAGTTTGTGCATGTCCACTGTTAGATTGCTAAGGAAAATGGATATATGGAGTGTAATAAACTGCATTTTTTTAAATTTCAGTATTCAGAAGAGTTTGTTCAGTCAGCATACCTGTCCCGTCGCCTGGCTTATTTCTGTGCCAGACGCCTGTCCTTGTTGCTCAGTGATGGGCCCAGCCCTGTCGCTGCCCACTCCCCTCCTCTGATCCTTGGACCAAGTACCCCTGCCCTGGCCGTGCCTAGCCCGAGCACCCCTGGCCCCGGGGTGGGGCTGGCACAGCTGCCCTGCTCCGACCTCCTGGCCTGCCCCCAGCACCGTGCCCTGGTGTATGGGCTCAGCTGTGTGCTGCAGGTAGGACAGTGCTCTGCTGCTCTTTGCTCTCAGGGCTGTAACCATTTTGCTTGTTGGAAAACACTGGGGTTTGAGTGGGACAAGGTGTGCTTGCTGTGGTTTGAAATGTGCCTGTGCCCACTGAGGGGTGTGGGGGCAGCGGGATGGGGGGTGTCTGTGCTGAGGTGTGATGGAGGAACCACCTGGAGAAGCTCCTGGAGCCAGATGTGTGTCTGCACCTCTGCTGAGGGAAGGAGCTGCTCCCCTGCCAGGGATGGCCATGCCTTCCCTCTGGGATGGAGGGTTTCTGCTCTGTGCATCTCATCCTGTTCTTGTCACCTGTGAACCCGTGTGGTCCTGCCACCCCCTGTGCCTGCTGAGCGTGGCTGGGCAGGGGCAGCACTGACTGTGAGCTCTGACCTAGAGGAGCTCAGAGCTGCTTCCAGCCCGGCCCTTGGTGCCACTGCAGGCCACCCTGGCTGCAGTGCCAAAGTAGTTCCAGGGTTTCTGTGTCAGCATTTCCACGCACTGGAATCTGGACATTTCAATGACTCCTTCGTGCTTTAAAGTCTTGACTAAGAGTTCATTTTAATTAATCTCTTAATTTTTCATATCTAGCTTCTTTCTGTAAGGTGAACACCAAATGACTTTTTTTTTTTTGTAAAGTCCCTTCATATTCCACAGAGAGGATCTGGCTGAAACTAACCTTTGGTGCTGTTCTTTGATGGTGTTATGAAAGCAATACAAATGGGAATTGAACATGTGTATAATGAAGTAATTTTTTTAATAACAAAGGAGGAAAATAAAACAGTAGTTGAATTTCCTCCAATGTAGTTGTGCATAAGCCTGTCTTCTTGTTTCTTTCACTGTAGCAGTTGTTTTTGTCTATTACATGTGTTTAGAAAAAGGAATTACTTCTGTTTTGTACTATTGCTTGCAGACTGTAACTCTTTGTTGCCCAAGTGCCTTGGTGTGGAATTATTCCACAAATGAAAATAAGAACGTTAATCCAGGCTCACCTCTGGATTTACTTCAAGTCGCTCCGTCCAGTTTACCTATGCCAGGTGGAAATTCGGCATTTAATCAGCAGGTAAGCTCTTTTTCTTGCCAGATTATTAAGGTCTGGTTTATATCCCAGTAATGATTTGTAGTCATTAGGACTGCAGCCAAGTTTGGATATTTCCATAGGCCTACTGTCAAGGCAAGTGCTGTGCTGATGTTTGATCTTCATTCTGGGACTGATTTTGGGAAAGTATCAGGACTTTTATTTATGTTCCAATGTTTTCTGTTATTAAACTGAAATTATTTTAAGATGTAATATGAAAAAGAAGAGGAAGCTTGATGTATATTTTGGGAGATGTGACTTTTCAGACATGTTGAGAGTTAAGTTTTGCTGGGTGGAATGGAAGGAAGAGATGTTTTACTGTACAAGATGATTCTTAGCAGACAAGACGATTTGAACAGAACCTTTTCAGTTTGTTGTTCCCAACTGTGGGGGGTGTTGTGGAACACCGTAGGGCCCCTTGCCCCTGCTGAGAAGGCTGTCACAGGCATGACAGGAACACTGACCCTTCCCCCAGCAGCTGATGAGGAGCTCTACTCATTGCAGGTTCGGGCCAAGGTTTATGAAGTGGAGCAGCAGATAAAGCAGAGGGGCCGTGCTGTGGAGGTGAGGTGGTCGTTTGACAAGTGCCAGGAGTCAACTGCAGGTGAGAGAACCCCAAACAAACGCTGGGAGCTTTAGGGTTTACGGGTGTTCTTCCTTGGGTCTAATCCTGTTGCACTGTGATTAATCCCAGCAGTAGATTGGCAGGTGAATGTGATGCAGTGTCTTCTAATGCAAACCTTTTTGTTTTCCCCTCCTCTCTGACTCCTGTCTCCAGGGGTGACCATCAGCCGGGTCCTGCACACCTTGGAAGTGTTGGATAGGCATTGTTTTGACAGGTCAGATTCCAGCAATTCCATAGAGACACTTTATCATAAGATCTTCTGGGCAAATCAGAGTAAGGATAACCAAGAGGTAATGGCTGCAATCTTCTCTCAATTTGTAATCTATAAACCATTTTTATTTATGTAAATTGGGTGTGTGTATTTGATAGATATTTTGTGGGAATATTTTTTTTCTTTACAACTGACAGCTGGTTTATTAGGAGACAACAGCTCTTTGCTGTTGTAATTGTATTCTTCAGTGTACTGCATTCAGGAGAAATGATCTAGACAGGTTTGTTTTTTGGGGTGATGCCAAGTAAAATTCCAGATTGCTTGATGACAACTTTTGCATATATTGTAGCAAGTGCTAACTTACTAGGTTATTAATATAGAAAAATATTCTAAAACTACATATTCTTGGGATTTTTGATATTTTTGCCTGTGCTCCTAAAACCATTTCCAGCGATCATGAAATTTAATCAGAAATCTTTAGCATTTTTAAATCCTTTTTGTGTGTGCACAGTGCAGATGATAGTATTACTGGGTCTGTGTATAATGTCAAACTCCTGAATTTCCTTGGGAAATGTTTTGGAAAAAGAAGAAATATCCGACTTCAATAATACACTGTTGGAGTAAAATTTGAAAGTGGGAAATACAAGTGGATCTGTCATAGCTGCTTATGTTAATACTTTAAAATTTGAGTGCAGAGTGGCTTGTTTTGTGGCTCCACCTGTGTTTTGTTGGTGGCTGCGAGCTCAACCATTGATGGTCAGGGTTCAGGACCCTCTTTGCACAGACATTCTGTGCAAAGTCATAACTGCCAATCAGCATTTTAATGGCTTTGCATTAAACAAACAGAATGTAGTGTTGGGGGAATGACAGCGCTGGAAGCATCTCCAGAGACAGACCTGGCAACAAACTGGAGCTCAGAGCAGGTAGGAAGGAGTAGAACAGTTGCCAGAGTTTTCTTTGTGTTTCCAATACACTTTTCTGGTATTGAGGGAGAAATGGAGGAAGGAGAATTGTAACAGCAGGCAGGACAAGTCCCTAAAAGTTCTTAACCCTCGAATGCCCAGGTGCCATCAGGAGTTCAGCACACAGGTGTGCTGTGTTTTTGAACAGGTAGGGTGTGATATTCTCTATCCTTTGGGTGCTGGCTTTTTGTATTCATTTGCTTTTGGAGTTGAATGATGTGGTTCTGTGCTGTTGCAGGTGTATTTGTATCTTTTTTTTTCATTCTTCCTGTCTGTATTCCAGAAGTTTTCCTGACTTCCAGCTACAATTGTAGTAATAGACTCTTTCTTTGTGTTTCAAAAGGCAGTGTTGATAGGGAGACTTCTGAAAGTTATTATTCTGTTCTCACTGCAGGTTGTCTGCCATTATTGCCTTTGTTTTATGGTAATTCATGATTCGAAGTTGGGTTGCCTTGAAAACATGCTGCTTTGGTTGCTAGAGAGCTCTTCAAGCCGTGCTCCCCAGTTTGGAGTACCAGACATTTTTATGAAGGTCTGTCCGGTTCATTTGCAGGGCATCCTCTGACTGCATCTTTATCACACTTTGCCCCGAGGGGAAGAATGCCGGGTGGGAATAGAGCACTGTCGGAGGTGAGGTCAGTGTTTGCACAGCAGGCACAAGAGATATAGGAGAGGGCAGAAGCAAAGAAGCTGCTGACTTCTTTCTGAGAGAACTTATCTTTGAAACTTTCAGCCTTACCTTACTGCGTTTGGAGCTGATAAAAAATTAGCCGTGCCCGTCCCGGAGCCGGGGGCCGTGCCCGTCCCGGAGCCGGGGGCCGTGCCCGTCCCGGAGACCGGGGCCGTGCCGTCCGCAGGCCGGGCCTGCCCGTCCCGGAGCCGCTCCCGGAAGCCGAGGACCGGGCTGCCGATGTGCCACTGGATGTCGACGCCCGCCCGCCCCCGCCGCGCTCCGGTCTCGGCACTGCGGGGATGTCACCACGTGCAACGCTGTTTGTCTTTTTTTGCCTCTTTTTCCTTCCCAGTTAATAAACTTCTGCTTTTCCTTGGCAGAAGAGGCCATAAGTCACGAAGCTGTGTACACTGTGTTTAGCTGGCACATCGTGTAAGCCTAGAAGAATTTTGATTTTGTAAATAGCATGTCCATCACTAGGATGTCTGCCTACTGACATAATTGTTTAAAGCACAATGCTCTTTGAAGGACAGCTATCTGCTGCTCATGCTTTGCTGTGAACCCAGCTGGAATTTGTTTGGAACCTGTTTCCTGTCCATTTTTCCTGTTGGATTGCAAAACCTTGTCCTGAAGGCTGCAAATGATGCCAGAGGCAACTGGCATCAGTGTATGAGGCTGGCACTCCAAGGCACTGGCACATGCTGGAAGGGAGAGAAGGTGGCTTCTGCTACAAAATACTTGGGTTCTGACAGAGACTGAAAAAAGACACGTGTTCTCTGGATGCTGTTTGCATACACAGTACTGATTCCTTTGAAATTGTTTTAATATAGAACTCGTGGCTTCCAAGCCTCAGAGCAAAAGTAGGACTTGGGGAAAGGGGCTGAAATGAGGGAGGGTAGGTGGGTAGACAGGGTAGCTGCAAGGCCAGTTGTCCTGGGCCCTGCAGGGGCAGGAGCTGCTTTTCATCCCATGGCAAGATGCAGAGGAATGGTGCTGAAGGCTGGAATCTGGTAACATTAGTGAGAGAACATGAGAGAGCAGCACAGAAAAACATGTCATAATAGCAGTTTTTGTATTGTTCTGGTGGGAAAGTCTGATGGCCCATAAAGATGTCACATCACAATGATTATGGGAAGAGTGGTGCTACCTGGTGAGCATGGCCATGTGCAGTGAGCAATGAAAGGACCTCTCATCTCTGCTTCTCTTTGCTGACTTGTTTAGAATCTACGATGTGACATAAAACAGTAAATTCACTTTCATTTGAGATGGGATTGCAGAGAAAACTACTGACCTTTTTTCTGACCACAGGTATTTTCCACCTGACATTTCCTTGACTCAGCTCATCTCTTGTGCACAGCTGCAGAATGATTATCACTGTGGTGGTTATTGTGGAGGTGTAAATGCAGTAAACAGTCTGCATTGCTACTATACAGCTTTAAATTGGAGTAAAATTGTATTACACTTATCCAGACTTGGAGCACCCGGGACTCCTCTGCAGCCCCTCTGAGGGATGAGTCCCCTGAGGGCAGGAGTTTGATTTGGGCAGAAATCTTTGGCAGGGTGAGCTGGAGGATGCAATAGTGACCTTGTGATGTCTGTGACAACTTGTCTGTGAGTCACTTACCTTCCTGGGGTTTAAACCCACTCAACTTTCACCTAACATTTGAACTACCTGGATTTTATTATCTGTCATTGTCTGTCACAGATACCACTAAGGAAGGGAACTGAGAAAGGATTGGGTTTTTTCACCTCCTTATTTGTTTTAGTTTGGAATGGTTGGTGAGACTTTTTAATTTGTCAGTCTCCTGTGTAGCAAAATACAATTTGTTTAAGTATAACTTGCAATACACCTCAGCAGTTGGGGGCATACTTGGTAAATGCGACTTGGTACCAGGATTTTCCAACCAGTGTGCAGTAGTGAATGGAGGGAAGGAGTGAGTGCTTGATTTTTAAGGCCTAATGTTGAATTTCTTGAAATCACTATGTAGAATCCTGAAACTCTATGGATATTTTTGCACTTGGGTTGCTTTTAAAGTTTAGGGTTCTATAGTTGTATTTAGGTCTTGCTTCTCATGAAGCATGAATTCTCATGAATTCAGTTCAGCTGAATTCTTATGATGCCAAGAGATGCTTTTCATTTTAGAATGAAAAACTCCTGTTTTGAACGCAGTTCTCACGAGTGGAGCTTGTGACAAACGCAGAGAGTTGATATTTGTCTTTCTGAGATCACTTTGCTGGAAATGAAACAAACAAAATCCCCCACCCCGCTGTGGGAAAGCAGCTCTGGCAGGCCCTGGAGTCCCAGAGCTTGGATTTAACATTTGTGACTATGTGAGGGACCCAAATCTGAATGTGTTGGGCTGCATGACAGGAAAGAGAGACAAGATGAGCAAAACAATATCTGCAGAATCAGAGTTTGTTTTCCCAAGCACTGAGAAAATAGAGCACTTTCTGAGTGGTCTTGTAATAGTTTTAATAACGAAATTAGCATTGGTTCAGTTGCTCGAATTGCTTAGTTGCCTGTGTGGGTATTTTCATCCTTTATTATTTCAGTAGAGCCAACAACAGATTCTTGCTCATCTTACTGTCTGAGGGAGTTAAAGTACAAAATCTCTCTGGAAGGGAAAAACTTATTCTGTGACCGAAATAACTGATGGGGTCCTTAAGAGGAACACAGCTTGCCTTCTGTGTTTATATGGGACCATTTCAAAGCAGGGGTTAATGTTTCGTTGAACATGGTCTCATCCTTTAAAGAAATGTGGAAGTTGTGCTCCAGTACCAGGGTTTCTCTTTGGGCTGGTGTCAGGGCTGCTCTGTACGTGCCTCTGTACTTGCTCTGTACTTGCCCACCTGCCTGTGATGCCCTGGGCCCTCCTGGGCTGCAGTCAGGGGTGGTTCATACCCCCTCTTTCACTCTGCACTGCTTGGGGCAGTGCATGTAGTTGATTTTAAACCCCCAAACACTTGAGAGCAGTTTATCCATAGAGCAGTACACACTGAGAGCTCCGGTGTGGTGGGGATACGCAGATGTGTTTCCAAAGGGAACGAGCTGGCCTATCTCCAAACCCATCAGGAGCAGAAATGTTTAATACTATCCTTTTAATACTTTCTTTTGTTATTGTGTAGCTTTTTTAAAAACATCCAAACCAAGACTTTTCTATGTCACCCATCTTCTCCTCCAGTTATAAGCTGGTAGAAATGAGGCCTTTGGTTTTCTCTGGAAGGGTCTGACTGGGGCTTTCAAAATCTTATGGCTATTTTGGATCATGGCTAAATGACAAACGTTGGCAGTGAGTTATCTAAACTTCAAGTCTTACTTCAAAGGTGTGTGTGCTGCATGCTGTAGATAATTTCTCCCATTTGATGCCACCTCGGAGTGTTTTTGTCACATTCGTACTTGTGGAAGGTTCGAGAATCTTGAGGAACAGTCTTGTCTGTGGGAGAGGTTCCTGCCATCCCAGAGCTGCAGTTCCTGTCTGCCCACACCTGCTCCAGCACCTTGTGTACTGGCTTTCCTACAAAATGTACCCATTAAGTAACATGTGAACTGATCTTTTTGTTTTCTTGCCCCTGAAATTTTTGGGGTAGAAATATGACCTTACTATGTGTCAAACCCAGAGCCTGGTTGCTCGATGCACTCTGAGTGTGTGACTGAGCACGGTGTCGGGAGGGAGGAGGCCCTGAGGTGCAGCTGTTGGGGCACAGGAGGCTGTGTGGGTCCACATTTTGTTAGTTCAAAAGCAAAATAACATATTTGATGGTCAGACCCCTCAGCTTTACCTGTCTCAGCTGCTGCAGGACCCTGTGCTCCAAGAGTCCAGTGTGTGGGAATGGCTCTGGGGATGCCAACTTGCCCAACAAAAGTCTGCATCAGTGGAGATCAGACTCTTGGGTGTTCTGCATTGTCTTCAGAAATCTGTAGCACCTCCAGCTCTGTGGGTAGCTGAGTGCATCTCACCACAGCAGAGGTGACGTTGCTGTGTTTCTTCATTTGGGTAAGAGAAAAGCCTTTCCCTCCTCCCTCTGCTCCCCCCCAGTTGGGTAGAATTTCTTGCTCGCCATTGAAACGTGTTTACAGGAAACCTCTCTGACGTGTGTACACAGCAGAGCAGCCTTGTTCCACACACCCCTGTGTTCTGGTTTCCTGAGAGGGACAGCTGGGACAGCTTTGAAGAAGGAACTTTACTTGTGGGTCTGTAATTCCCAATCACTTTGAGAAAAGTGTTCATTTTTTGAGGGTGCTGTGCTTGGCTCTGGCCCTCGTGATGGTCACTGCTCAGTGTAGCTTCCACTGACCCTGAGAGAAGAAGAAAAATCACAACTCTTTAATTTGCAGGTCGGTATGTTGAAGTGTTCAGAGATGGTGACCAGCTTGGGAGGGATGGGCAAGTTCAGCAGAACCAGCTCAGGAGCACACAAGGCAAAAATACTTCCAAAGTGTGGGTGGTTAGTGAGAACAGAGATGGGATGAGCACTCACACTGCATCCCATTGTCCTGAACAGATGGGATTCAAAAGACATATGCTGTTTCTTAAAAATGTCAGAAAGAAACAGAGCTTTTTGGGAATTTTTTGACCTTGGTTATCTGACAGATAACGCCTTTAGATGTGGGAGGATGTTTGGTTTTGTTTGTTGTAATGTGTCAGTGGGATGCAAGTCACAGTCTGGAAACAGATGGAGGAGGTCTGGAGGAATTAAAATAAGGAGCACGTAAATCCCTTGTGGTTAGTGGGCTGGGAGGCTCTGTGGGTGCACTGCTCCTGTTCCTCTTGCTCACACAGCACATCACCCTTCTCTGGTTTTGTGAACTTGATGATAAAGTGAAATTTTGATTTGAGTATCAGCAGTGTGAAAACTGGGATTTCCTTATGTGTCATGTGCAAACACTGTGAATGAAGCAAATGTGTGCAAATGAGAGCAAGTGTGTGCCTCTGTCAGTAGGGAAGACCAAGCTGCAGCTCGTTTGGGTTTTCCTGCTGCAGAGCTCTGGCTGTGCAGGCTGTTTGCTCCGAGCTCAGCCTGGGGCTGTGTGGGTGAGCTGCTTTCTCTCTGTTCTGCCCTGCACAGGTTGCCCCAAACGACGAGGCCGTGGTGATGCTGCTCTGTGAGTGGGCTGTGAGCTGTAAGAGGTCCGGGAAGCACAGGGCCATGGCTGTGGCCAAGCTTCTGGAGAAGAGGCAAGCAGAGATTGAGGCAGAAGTAAGTTGTTTCTACTTGTAGCGTAGTGTGACAGTTTGCTTAAAGAGTAAGGTGTTTCTGAGGAAGCCTCACTTTAATCTCATCTTGTTACAAAAGGAGTGAGTTTGGAGCACTGGTCATCTTTTCATCAATTAATATTTTTAAAATTCTAGACAAATTTAGAATGAAAAAGCCTTCTATTTAAAGTAAGTGACTTCAGCCTGATTCAGAATGGTCTATGGTAGCCGACTTACGTCTCTTTGAAGTCTCTCACTTCTGTGAACTACTTGTCTGACTAAAGGGGTGCCACAGGAACTGGAGTCCCCTTTTAGAGGGCTGTGGGTCTGGCAGGTGGGACAAGGCCATCAGCTGGAGCAGGGCAGTGTGTCCCTGTGGGGTCACACAGCTCTACATCCCTGGCACTGCTGGGAGCCACTGCCTTGACCTCAGGGCAGGGCCAGCTGGGTCTGCACCACACGGGGCTCTGCTGGGGAGGTTTTCCTGGCAAAAAGGGTCCCCAGCAGTGGTGTGTGACTGTGGTGTGTGTGACTGTCAGCCGGGTGTGGGGGGAGCGCTGCAGCTGCTGAGGACACACGGACAGGATGTGCAGAGAGACTTTCGCTTTGCAGAACCTCTTTGCTGTGTCTGCTCTCATCACAAACCAGAGACTGGGGGAAGGGACCTGCAATGTTCCTGCCTCACTGCACCCAAATCCACTTCAAGCAGAGGGGTTTGCTCTGCTCATTGTTCAATTTGGAATTTACACAGGGGAGAATTTTCCTTTTGTGTTCACAGTGTCCTGGAAGTTCTGTATCTTGAATTTTTGGTTTTCTGTGAAACTGTGTCGTTGCAGCTGATGGAATATGTCTCAGGCGTTCCTTTCCACTCAGTAAATACAAAGTGATTAAATAAAACACCTTAGAAATAACCAAAGTAGGTAATGAGAAAAGCCTGTTGTTCTAGAGCGAGTCTGGAGTTCGTGCCGAGGTAGGAAACAGGCACACGTGTGGTGGCCTCAGATGCAAAGGGTGGGAATATTGTGTGCATTTGGGTGCAGAGACATGCTTTTCTGTTTATTTAACTGTGCAGAGATGTGGCGAATCTGAAGTCCTAGATGAAAAGGAATCTCTGTCTTCAGCCTCCTTGACAGGTTCCAGTCTTCCTGTTTTCCAGAATGTCCTGCTAAGATTTTTGGATACACAAGCTCCCTCGTTATGTGAGTATGAACTAATTTATATTCCAAAGTAGGTCAGAAGCAACTGGTCTTCTGCCTGGCTGCTGAAGTTACTGGTTTGCTGTTGGGGGTGTTTCAGTTTCTGTGATTATCAGCTCATGTGCACACTTTTTAAATCTCTTATCTTGTTTCTTTTAAATCTCCTTGATCCTTGTTATAGGATCCTTCTATGATTTTTGATTTATTTTTTTTCCCCCAAAAGGAAAATTAACAGAAACCGTGTTTATTTCTGTTTAAGCTGTTTGAGATTTGGGGAAATTACTTGCACTCTGTGCATATTTAACACCAAACACTTGTCTCTTTCTGACACATCCATGCTCTAAGTGACTGGCTTAGAAATGACACTCAAGTGTTGCAGCTGAAAGCTGTTGGCTGACAGATAGTGGATTGAAAAAAGGATCTTTGTTCATTGAGGGCTGCTCCATGACATGTCTTGGTCTGATAAAACTGATAGCATAGCTTGTGTTTCTGGCACCTCCAGTACTGCTGGTTAGGGCAGATTTTAAGAGGTTTGAAACACAGTACTGAAAACTCTCAATGTCCGAAAAAGGAGAAATTTCTTAAAATGTGTTTCAGACTCAGAGATATTGGCAGTGCTCTGCTTTCGTGCCAGTGATGACCCTGGTTTTAATAAACCATCCAACTATTTGTGTTACTAAGCCTTGTGTTTCTGCTGTGCTTCCTTCAGATGTGGTATTGTTCTCCTTGGCCCAGGGAGCTCTGAAAGGCAGGGGAAGGAGCTGGGGATGTTTCCTGTGTTTGAAATGTCCTTTGGTGTTTTGGAACACTGGACAAGTTTTGTGCTGTTGTGTTGGTTCTGCAGTGGTTGAGCTCCCGAGTCTCCAAAAATGAAAAGCAGATACTGGTATTTTTTGAGGAGGGCAGCTCACCTGGGCTCAGGTGTGTGTTTGGGATGCTCCACCAACCCCACACCTCATTCCTGAGGGGTGTTGGGGGAGCAGGACCTGGGGCTGCGGGGGTGGTCAGACCCCACTGCTCCTGGGCAGACTGACAGCTGCTGTGCTGGAACCCAGTGAGGATGGCTGAACACACTGTTACATGCTGGGCTAATTTGAACTCTAGAGCATAATTTGCTTTTAAATAAATGGTGATAATTCAGGTTTGGTAGTTCTTTTGCTGCCCAATAGATTTGGCATGATATAAAGCTATTTTCTGTTAACCACACTGTTGCAAACCTTTCTGTGATAAAGAACAAGTCAAATTAAACAAAGCTGTGACAAATGAAAACTTAGTGACAACATTTTATATGTTGTACTTCTCTAGGCTTTGCTTAGTCCTGACAAAATAACATGCATTTATTTTAATTATTGTTTTCCTGACGTGCATGAGCATCTCTAATAGATAAACTACACTACACTGCCCAGCTTTAATGAAAATATTGCCTTTATATCTTGGAGGCCTGGCATGCAGATCCTGAGTTCTCTGCAAATATTTTCTAGGATTTTCTGCTATAAATGCAAAAGTGTTGTAGGTAAGACAGCACTTGGGAGGAAAGGCCAGCTGTTTGAACAGTTCAAACCCAAAGATTTATAAGCTGAAACTACAGTTTAACTTCTGTTTTTTTCTTGCTTGTGTAGCTGACTCAAGCAGTGACCATGAGAAGACAGAGTTTGTGAATTTGGTGCTGCTTTTCTCGGAATTCACTCGGCATGATGTTTTCTCCCACGATGCCTACATGTGCACTTTAATATCTCGTGGGGACTTGTCCATCACTGCAGCTCCCAGACCACGCTCCCCTAATGGGGAAGCTGTAGATGAACATTATTCAAAGGGTCATGATGTGAAACTGGAGGTAATGCTTTGTTCCCATGTTTGGGAACATGGTGTTCCATGCTGTTCCCATGTTTGTTATTGTGTTTCATTAAATGTGGTTCTCAGCGAAGCATTAGTATTTCAGGTGTGAGATACTGGGGGTCTTTGTGTCTCCTTGTCTCTTCCTCTTTGAGAAAGCTGAAAAGGATCCCTTAACTTCATTGCTGTAACTGTAAATATTGCTGATTTGGTGCAGATGGATCAAACTAGCAGCTGTCTGGTGATCTGAATAACTTGGGACAAACTGAAAGACACAGTTCTTAAAGAGGCACAGTGCTTGAGTTTGCTGTGACTTATACCTGTTTTTCTCCCTGGCAATTATTAGGATCATGGTATTGTGGAACATATGGGCATTGACTCAGGAACCACTGGTATTTTTGATGATGTAGAAAAGAGTGACTTTAAGGCAGATTTTGGTTCAGAATTTCCAGTAGGTTTGCCTTTGATTTTCTGCATGCCTGCGATGCCTTTGCTGCCCGTGGCTGCTGTTGTGTTGCCACTGAACATCCCTCCATGCCCCAGCACCACCCTGCTCCTTCCCTCGGCAGCTGATGGCCTTTGGCATCGTCTCTGTGTCTGTCAGTGCCTCACCTCTGTTCTCTGCATTCTGCTGCTGCTCCCCTGTGCTGCCCTGCTCATCCTCCTGCAGGCACAGACACCCCTGCTCTCCCCCCTGCCCCATCCCCGGTGTGCTGAGCACTGTGTGTTACACTGAGGATGAAGAAATGTGCAGAGCTCCCCACTTGTTTGACATCAAGGACCCTCACTGATGCCATCTGCTTCTCCAAGGATGGTTCTATGTTTTGGCTCTGTTTTCAAATCTGTTTCCCCTCATTTTCCTTTCTGTTCTGCATGAATCTCGAATCTCCTGTTTCTTCCTTTGGATTTCCCCTTGTTTTGCATGGACTGCCTAGACTTATCACTTGCAGGATATTGGGACCCTGTTTCTGCCTGATAACTGTCATGTTGGTGGTTTCAAGCACGTCCATGCCTACCTACAGTGTCTCTTGTCACCTCCCACTTCCCCTGTCCCATTATTTTCCCTCAGTTGCTGAAACAGCTCATTGTGGTTTCTGTGTCACAGCAACATGAGGAGTGTGCAGATTGCTCCAGATCAGAATGCTTTTTCCCCTGACTGAATCTCTAGGTTAAAACTTGTCTAATAACCACGGAGATGTGCACAGGGATATAATATGTACATTTATCTTAAATCTCAGGCTTGAATGCAATTGCCTTGCTTTGTCTGTCTCTGAAAAACCTCAGATGTTTGACAAGTAGCTGCAAGCAAGAGCAAATCCTGTCTTTGTCTGCAGCTGCTGGATTTCAGAAGCTGGAGGTTACACTTACCTTACACCTTTGCTTTACATGTCTCAGATCTCTTCTCCGACGCCTGGGGAGTCTCGTCAGAGTGTGACCCCTTCCCTCGAGAGAAGGAGCTCAGTCCCGAGCGGGAAGTCAGCCAAGAGGGAGAGGCTGAGAGAGCTGCTTGTGCCATCCAACTATCACCTCCTTCGGCACCTGCAGTACGCCACACACTTCCCCATGCCCCTGGTGAGTGACCAGTGACCTTGCCCGTGCCCCTGGTGAGTGACCAGTGACCTTGCCCGTGCCCCTGGTGAGTGACCAGTGACCTTGCCCGTGCCCCTGGTGAGTGACCAGTGACCTTGCCCGTGCCCCTGGTGAGTGACCAGTGACCTTGCCCATGCCCCTGGTGAGTGACCAGTGACCTTGCCCATGCCCCCGGTGAGTGACCAGTGCTCGTGTGTCGTGGTGCTGCCTGGTGGGACAGCAGAGCATTTCCAGGGAGGGAAGTGTGGTGGTCACTGGGGTTCAGGGACAGGCACCACAGTAGCCCACCATGACCCAGGCTCTAACAAAAGCTTGCTAAATAGAACGTTTTGGGCTGGAGCTGGGCAGATGGATGAACACCGAAATATCTGAAAGAAGTAGCTCTGAACTGTGTGACAGGAGGTGTCTCTTCTTCCTGCCTACTTGGTGCTGCTTCCAGCACGGATTTTTGGCTGCTGCTGCTGTGCTTGTCTGTAGGCTCATGAGAACTGGAGGAAGCCCCATGAGTAACACTCTAGATCCCAGCCCTCATGCAGATGGGTTCTCATGTTTTCCCCTGTGCTGGAAAAAGGCCCCAGACACTGAACAGGCCTCAAACTGGACTGTACCTACTTAAGAGTTATTATTATATTTAAACAATGACAATTTTTTAACAATATCAAGTCCTTTCAGTCCATGAAGCTTCATGTGAGTATCATGTGATAATTCCAGTTTTCTTTCCTTTAAATTTCTTAGCCCACAAAGTTTGGGTTGTGATTTATTGCAGGAGAATTGTTATGAAAATACTGAATGAACCATTTTGAATGCTTGCTTTGAGCAAAATATGAATCATGTTTTTTTTTTTGCTCAAGGATTAGAAAAAAGATAATTTGGTTTTGTTTCTGAAATAGTTTTGATTTGCAGATGGAGCTAATCTAAGTAGCTGGATTTTGCCAGTGCAAATTGATTTTTAAATTGATTATTGATTATTGTGCATATGCATAAGTTTTGGAAGTAAATATATATCAGAATATTAATAAACTTAGCTGCTGTTTTATAAATTTTTATGAACAGAAAACAAGCAAAGAGAACAAGCTGGATACTTATACTCTATCTTTGTTTTAAAACTTGCTTGAATTTTCTATAATAACATGTTAGGTTTTTTCCTATTCACTGAAGCAGCAGCAAGGAGAGGCAATGGAACTTGGTAAGAATAAGAAATTTATGTATAAAAACTGCAGGTATGATATAGGCAGATACAATAATTTTTAATCAGTGCAGTTTAAAATCCCTGTCTGGAGTAAATAATGCCCTCTGAAATGCTTTTGGGTTAATCATGTGTGTGAAAAAAACTTTGCAGCTGAAAAACTTCCATTCAGTAATTTCTTCACTTGATTGCACCAAGTCATTTAATATAGTAAATACACAATATTTAACTTAGAAAAGGTGAGTTCAGGTGTTTGCCATAAATAATTCTAAAGTACGTTTGAGTCTGAACATGTGTTGTTACACACTGCTGATGATCCCTGGTGGGCCACCACTGCTCACTGAGCAGAGTGGAAGGCTCTGTGAGCTCAGACCCCCTGTGTGAGTGTGGAACACAGCCATGGGCATTTATTGATCAAGTATTTTCCTTCTGCTCGGGCTCACGAATCGTCAGGAGCGTCGTTACCCGCGGTGTCTGCGCGCACAGTCACCGAGCAGCTGTCACTGCTGCTGGTGGGCTCACTCTGTGCCCGTGTTTGAGAGCTGGGGAGGTGTATCTGCTGTTCACTGCTGCAGGTGGGCTCACTCTGTGCCCGTGTTTGAGAGCTGGGGAGGTGTATCTGCTGTTCACTGCTGCTGGTGGGCTCACTCTGTCCCCGTGTTTGACAGTCAGGGTCAGGTATCTGCTGTTCACTGCTGCTGGTGGGCTCACTCTGTGCCCATGTTTGAGAGCTGGGGCCGTGTACCTGCTGTTCACTGCTGTGCTGCAGCTCCACGTCTGTGAGCGCCTTTGTCTGCTTGGGGGCTGCAAACGCCTCTGTGAACTTCAGCCGGAAGGATTTGGAAAGGTGGTAATAGAGAATGGGGTCAAAGCAGAGGTTTGAGACTGCAAACAGCAGGGTGCACTCCTTGGCTTTGAAGAGGGCCCGCCTGAGGGGGCAGCTGGCCGTGGCGTCCCTCTGGCTCAGCGTGTAGGGGATGCGCACGGCGTGGTAGGGCACGAAGCAGAGCAGGTACCCGGCCGTCACCAGCAGGATGTGGGTCAGCGCCGTCCTCACGCTGCCGTAGCTCTCGCTGTACTTGTGGCGGTAGAGCTGCCTGACAACGAGGAAGTTGGAGATCAGGATCACGGCTGAGAAATTCAGGAATATCGCTGTGCATATGAAGTTAGTGAACACGTGCCAGTCTCTCCCAAACTTGGTTTTGAAGTCGATGCATCCTGCGCCGGGCCTCTCCTCGATGTGTTGTATGGGAATAGCCATGTTAGGCACGGTTATGAGGAGAATCATGAGCCACACGACCACGGACAGTGTCTTGGCAAACCCCGGCTCCTGGATGCGGTAGATCTTAGAGCTGTGCATCAACTGCAGGCAGCGATCCATGCTCACAAATCCCAAAAATATGATTGATAAATACATGTTCAGATAGATGAAACAGGCTGTAACTTGGCAGTGGAATATTCTCAGATTCCAGGACGCAATTCCTAGGTCAACAATAATCTTCATTGGCAAAGTCAAAGTTAATAAGAAATCTGCAGTGAGGAGGTTGATTAAGTAGATGCTCATAGGCTTGTGTTTCTGATGCTTCTGTGTGAATGCCCACAGTGCAAAAAAGCTTCCAATAATTCCCATAAGAAAAATCAAGTAGTAAAAATAGGTAAAAGGTTCCATGTCTTCATAGATATGGCATTCTGAAATATTGCTTGACATTGTAAACTCCTGTGTGAGTTGTCTTTGCTGACCTGAGGTATCAAGGACCTACGAAAAGAACCGAGAGGACATCAATGACATCTGCCTTTCCTAAGAGACAGTTGTTATTCTCTTAGAATTTTGCTTGATTAATCTCAAGGAAAAATGCAATTAGGAAGAAATATTTTTCTCACTCTTCATGCTGCTTCCCAGATACTCAGGAGGGCTTTGTTCTCATGTTGGAAGACTTAAGAATATATTAGGATTTGTTCCTGAGCCTTCTGAGCAGCTTTTCCACTAGAGCAGCCTTTCTGGGAGGGTTTGGTTCGACGCTCGCCCTCAGCCAAGGTGCCAGAGAAAAAGGTTTGAATCTATTTAGGCATCTAGTTAATAATGCTAAAACTTCATAACTTTTTTTTTTTTTTAAGGATTGAAACTATGCCTATAAAAAAGTAATCTTTGTACCAGCCTTGTTCTATAAAAATGTGTTGGGAGTTCTGAGTGAGTGCACTGGCAGACCAATATGGGTATGTCTAATGGGTGAGCAAACGGTTCTGATCAGCCCTGAGGTTTGCACACTGCTCTCTCTTCCCACTTGAACAAATTAATTGTATGTTTTTATGAAACTTTTAGGAAAACCACATTTTGAAAGAAGCAGATAATAAGTAATGTTGCTCACTACCTTTGTAGGCTTCACTAGAAATTAAAGGGAAGAAAAGTAAAAAATATTGGTCCTATTTCAACTAAATATATGACTCTATGACTGAGGGGCTTGTTTGATTGCCACACTGCAGGCTGCTGCATAGAATGGCTGTGGGAAAAGCTGTTCCTTCGAATTTCTTGGAATGAAAACCAATACATTTACGTCTTGAGTAGCATCAGAATGCAACAATTCTATTTCTTTATATTGTTTCTAATTTTAATACACAATATAAGAGAGCTACTGCAACTGCACGTATGATTTCTGCTGTAAAATATGTATGCAAAATTTGTAAAGCAAAACGATTGCAGATACTCCAGTGGTTTGAAAGGGGGAGGAAGCAGTTTACTCCTTGCAGTTGGCTTTCTGCAGGCCTCTGTTGTGCTGAGCACAGGTACCTGGGTGGAATGGAGCGTGGTGTGTGTGGTGAGGAGAGGGCAGGCGG
>NW_021940571.1:446691-584602 GCF_001715985.3 Manacus vitellinus
GTGGCCTGGGCTCTCCTGGGCATCGGTCTGCAAAGGTCTGATGTGTCGCAGCGACCGCTCCCCCGGCCCGATGGTGTGACCTTCTCCTCCGGCTGCCTCTGCGGGGATCTGAAAACGTGGCTGTGGTTTTTAAATGAGGCGACTGACGCAGTTTAACCCAGAGTTCAAATGGCTAAATCACGTGGAAGTTACCGAAAGAGTGGGACAGAAAGACGTAAGTGCTCACTAAGTGCTCACGGAACAGCCCCGGGCCCTCTCTTTCCTGTTCCTGGGGAGCGGCAGGCGAGGCTGTGCCCCGACACCCACCCTGCTGCCCACGGGCACTGGTGGGTGGGGAATGGGCTGGGGAACAGCCGGGTCAGGCGTGGTGCTGGGCCAGTCTCAGAGGTCTGTGTGATTCCCATTAAGGTTTTGTGGAGGGCAGATGGTCAGAGGTGTTCGATCTGTAGGTGCCAGGGACAGGAGCTGTCCGGGATGGAGGCTGGAGCTGTGGCCTGGCTGACCCCTGTGGGCACTGCCCTGTGCAGTGTGTCCTGCTGCTTTCAGGCCTGAAGGTTTAAATGTTTATCATGTGTTTACATATGTAATGGTCATGAGATGTGTGGCTGGGTCAACCTCAGTGTGTGGACTTTGTTGTGTGGTTCCCAAAAGTTCATCTGCTCAGTCCCAGATCCCTGACGTGGAGTTGTGAGTGTGTGACATCAGTGGCTGTTTCTTTGCTTTTGTTTTTATAAATCTGAAACTCTGTTGCACCCTGCCTCCCCTCCTCCATATATTTTACATTTAAAATCTGTCTGGAATCAGGATTTTGCAATGTAGTTGGTCCTCGCTCATTGTGATATACCTGCATGAAATTCCAGGTTTTGGGAATCTCGCGAGTGTTTGCTTTAGAGTTCCACTCTAATTTGTGGATTTTAAGGCATATAGGGATTCTGTTGATCTCAATTAATATTCTAAACCTTTGGACATTTACCAAGCACCATTAAAAATAAAAATGACACATTAGGGAAGTAGGGGAAATATTTTTTTTTTATTTTTGGTATGCCATGGGAAAAGGTCTGACACCATGCTGGGGGTGAGGGACTGACAGCGACACTGAAACTCTAACTGGTGGCACTTGGTTGTAGTTGAGAATCCACAGGAATTTACAGACCCCGTACCAGAGCTTTGGGAAGGAACAGATGAAGAATGTCTGGTTTTATGTTTAGTCATAAGCTGAAAGTTCAGACCATATTTGTCAAAATGTTTGCAAAACGTCGTGATCCGGCATGATCCCATGTCCAGTTGTGAGCAAACATGGGCTCATTTTATGGTGTTCTGCTTATGCAAAGCTGATCTTGCCATACTTATAGGGGTTTTTTTAAACCCAAACTGCAGCAGTGTTAGTTGCTTCTGTCTCTGTGTCTTTGTTGTTCTCCCCTTTTCAGTAGTCAGTTTACAACTCGGGAAACTTCCAGGTCTAAACAAAGTATGTGATAGTTGGGTAAACCTTTAGTGTGAAATGGTCTGCCCTTTCCGCAGAGGTGTTTTAGGAGGAGAACAGATATGTGAATATGAGTTACCTGGGTGTGTGAGGAGCTGGCTTGGGGTGTCTGAGGCATGATGTGCTGGGAAAGATGTGAAAGGATTAATTTACCCAGTGCTGAAAAAAATTGGCTTCAGTTCATCCAGCGAAGTGAGGAGCAAGGCTGGGGAGATGGAGCAGGGGCTTGGTTTGACACTGGTCTTATTTGGGACTTGTCACTCACAGGGTGGGTTTGTAGCAGGAGAAGGGGCACAGGAGCGTTTCTTGACTAGTGAAGTTCTTGGAGGAGGAGTTTTTCAAAGTGAATTATAGGTAGCATTCCTTTGAACAAGGGTGTTGATCACCACCCTTTCCCTGGTGCCTGCATGTAGGTTCTTGTTGTTCTAATATCAGTGATCTGCTGGGGTGAGGAAGCAATATAAATGTTTTCAAAGCTTGCAAAGCAATTAAAAAGTTATTCAAATATATATTGGGGAAGAGTTTTCATCTGCCTATGCCAGTGATCTTTCGCGGCCACAATTATGTAGATTTACGTAGGCAAATAAATACCAAGCCCTGCCATGCAGGGAACTGAATGTTTTTGCCATAAATGACAAAAGATCTTCCACAAAGCACCAGATTCCCTTTCCCAGCAGGTTGGCTCCCTTGTTTAGAGGGCAGAGCCTTCAGAGTCTGTTTAATGGAGTTGGGGAGCTCTGAAAGAACCACATAAATAATCTTTTATGTATTTTCTTAACAAACACAACCAGAACACAGCCTTGTCCTGTAGTCCCTGTGGGCAGGTTTGGGCTGGGGACCCCCAGCCCCTGCAGTCCAGTGAACACCCAGGCTGGGGTGCTGGTCCTCCCTGGGACAGCTGGGACTGCTCTCCAGGCAAGTGAGAAACACGTGGAGGTGGATTTGCTTCACAAAGGTGTGTGTGAACCCAGCAGAGGTGTCCAGACCTTTAGCTGGAATACAATGCTGTGGGATAGTGGAATCCTGCTGCTGCAGACCAGTGGTCTCGGGCCAAGAGAAGTTACCCTGGTCTTGGAGAAGGTGCAAGGACCAGATGTTTGAAAATTTTTCACTCTTATCTGTTAGGACTAAAATGAAACACAGTGACAGAAGGGTGAAGCACATGTTATTTCTCTTCCTGTAGTTTCTTTGTTAAGTAAAATGAAAGCATTCAGCCTCCAGAGCTGCTGCCTGAAAGCTTTAGTGGAGACTTTATGCCCTGGTGGGTTTTCCCTGTATGATGATAAAATCAATTAAAAAAAAAAAGCCGCACTGAAAAATACAATTATAAAAGATATTATATTTGTACAGAGCAGATTGGTGGCTTCCAGCTGTTACCTTGGTACAGACAGAAATGCTTTATCACTGTGTCAAAAGCATGGGAAAACCAACGAACCATTCTTTCTGGATTTAAATGCACCTGGATTTTCTAGACAGTGGTACCTGTGTGTTCACAGACGGCTCTGGGATGTTCTTGCCTCTTCCTGCACCAGCAGAGTTTCTGCAGTTTGGTGTGGATGTGTTTGTGTTCATGTTAGTTCAGGGAAGTCCTGAGGAAGACTGTACAGTGTAACTGTGCTCCTTACTTTATAGAAGGATCCTCTTGAAACCCTTGCTTAGATTGAACATCACATCTTATAGAAATATTCTGACATTTTTTGCCCAAGGGTGACAAATAGTTATGTTTAGTTCTTAATTTTATAGAATATGTCCCTTAAGAAAACTTCTATATGTTTATATGTGTATATATATATAACCAAAGATATTTCAGGCTTTGTATGTACCTGTGAGGATTTGCTGTGTGGTTTTTTGATTTTTCTTTTTAAATTTATTTTATTTGTCATCTTCCCCCCCACCAGTTGTTGTCATAGAATCCTTCCTTAAGCTGTGCATTGCCACCAACCCTTTGCTCTGTGACCCAGGAGATACACGAGTGAGATTCCCAGCACAGTCTGGGTCCCCTTGATTGGGCTGGTGGAGGCCAAGTCTGAGAGACTGGTGCTGCCCATCCTCGTGCTGCCTGCGAGGGCTCTGCCTGCTCGAGGGGGAGCTGTTGGATGTTCCCAGGGCTGTCAGGCTGCTCTGGTGGTTGTCGTGTGTCGTGCCTGGCTTTGTGAGAAACAGCAGAAAATTGGTTTGGGTTTGGGTCTTTTGGATGATCGTTTCAGAGACCTATGGCCTGGAGCTCTAGAACATGCCATTCCAGGTACTCCTCTGTGTGTTTTGAAGATCCAGGTGGGTTGTGTCACATCCTAATGCAATCACAGCGTCAGTGAAACAGCACATAGTGAATACATTGGCACATGCAATAATGGTTATATACAGAGAAAAGAGCACTTGGTGTTTTGTGTTGAAACCTCTTTTGTTTGTTGCTGGTTCTCATCTGTTGTGTTTCTTTGGGACATTTGCATTCCTGAATGACTTCCTGAAACGTGCACAGTTGTACAGACCTGAAACTACAAGATGTTTATACTTTCCCGAAGTGTATTTGATCTTCTGGATTTAGAAATTTCAACCTCACTCGAAGCTTTCAGCTTGAGATGCAGTTTTTGATACAGCTTTTCTTTAAAGGGGAGGCAGAGGAAGAAATAAATAATGGGGTCAAGGCAGATGTTCGCAGCAGACAGCACCAGAGTGAACTCCTTGGCATAGTACAGTGATTTTTGGGACTGGCAGGTGAACTGGGAGCTGGTCTGGCTCAGGGTGTATGGGGTCCTGCAGAGGTGGTAGGGCACAAAGCAAATGACAAACACAAACATGATGCTGAATATATTCCGGCTGGTTTTTCTCTTGGCCGTGTCTGAGCTCCTTCGGAATTTTTTGTAAGAGCTGTATATTTTTTTGGATATAGCAGTGTAAAATATGATTAGCAGAACAAAAACAACCCAGAAAATCCCTGTGCAAATATAAGTTGTCGCTGTGTGCCACTGTCTGCCAAGCTCACTTTTAAGACCTATACATTTTCTGGAATAATTGTCTTTAGTGATTTCATTAGTTAGAATCATATTTGGAAATGATATAAGCATTAACGACAGCCATATGATTATAGAGACCACCTTGCTGTAGTTCACTGTGTGAACAAAGGAGGTGAACAAAGGTTTTACAATTTTGTAGTATCTGTCAAACCCTATGAGGCCGAAAAAGGTGATCCCAATGTACATGTTCATGTAGAACATGACTGCAGAGTATCTGCACACAAACAGGTTGAGCTCTGGAGGTGCAATCTCTGAATCAGCCAGGATTTTGAAAGGAAACGTCAGGCTCATGAGGAGATCGGCCACGGCGATGTTTTTGAGATAGACAATAAAACTCTTTGTGCTGGAAACGTGCAGGAAGACCCAGCCTGCCAGGGCGTTCAGGGAGAGCCCCGTGAGGAAGATGAAGGAGTAGAGCAGTGGAATGACTGTCGTGGTCACTGCTGTGCGGGGGCTGCAGTTGTTTCCCGAGGAGTTTGTGCTGGTGTTGAACATCCTACAGCGCCTTCGTTCCTAGAAGCAGAGAAACAGTATCTCAGTAGGACAGAGTGATGCTGAGCTTTCTGTTAGTTACTGTAAGTTTTCTACTCTTGCTTCCAAATAAACGTGGCCTGCCTCTCAGAAATGACCACGTTCCCACACCACGGCTCCCAGCAGTGGGGCAGAGTATTTTTCCAAGTGGTGCCACTTCACTCACTGTCTGGTGATGTTCAAGGGCATGCTGCTGCTTTGAACAGAGGATCCATTTGCTTCTCTGTTTGACTTTAACCCATTGCCTTCCAGCCCTGGGCTGCCTCTTTCCTGGGCATGAGTCCAATTTGGGGTGATACTGCTGAAATTAGAAGGACCTCCTGAAAAGGCACCAATAGCAAATGGCATTTTTTATTTAAATAGTAACACACTGTGTTTAAAAATTATTCTTTCTGCTGTGTCCCTGTTCTTTTCCTCTTGCCAGACTGTCTCAGCAGGATCCTCTCTCTGCATGTGGTGTGTTTAGAACTTGTTCCTGCTCTGTAGGGTTTTCTAAAGTGAGGAACCCGTAGGTGGGTCTTTCTATGCTTGGATTTGGAAGCAGATACTTAATGAACTTCCTAAGCCATTTAATATGTTTTGTGCTGAGATTATTTCAGAACTGTGTCATTAGAGATGTGGATATGAAGTCTTTGTAAAGTCTGTTGTGTCTGTGCAGCATGGAGGACACCCCAGGCAAATTTTACGTTTGATACCAGCACATTTAGCAATGTCTGTTGTTGAGAGGCAGCCACAGTCCCAGCCAGACTCTGCACATCTTTCTGTATCATTGCAAGTCCTTACCTTTTCTGCCTTGCCTGCTGTGGAGCTTTGCTAAGGGTCTAGAGCACTGTCCATTCTTGGGCACGGGGCCTCTGCTCTCGCTGTGAGTCCTGTGGGAGAGACAGGAAGACAGTGTTTTATTGTGACACAGGACAGTGTGACCCCACGGTGCTGAGGGGCTCCTGCAGTGCAACACTTGCTTAGACCACCTCAGAATCAGCATTCAGCCAAGGCTTCAGACCTGTCAGGACTTGGGAACTGTTGGGGGCAGAGCCATGGAGCTCACACCCAACCTCAGCCCTCACTGCGTGGGTAAGGCTGGAGGCCCCTGTGGCCCCTTGCAGCAGTTAGGTTCATGGTCAGTGTTACCTGCTCTCTTTGTCACCTCGCCACACACTTGGCTCTTTCTGGAAGGCCTTGTCCTGCTGCTGTGAGTGGTTCAGGGGGCAGGGAGCACTCTCCCATCACTGGCCTGTCCCCGTTAGCCCACAGGGTGGCTCCTGTGGCTGCTGCTGGTGGGAGGCAGAGGGCACACGTTAGTGCCAGCTTTTGGGACGGGTGTCACAAACAGCCTTTTGTACTCGAGCAGCAGTTCTTGGCCCAGAATGCCTGGGCCAGCATGAAGTGTATTGATTTGTGTAAATAATGTCGACTTGTTGTGTGAACCAGCAAACTTGATTCACTGGATGAACGAGATTGATTTGGTAAAATATAGAAAAGCTTTGAACTTCCTCAGCTTGCAAATGGTGTTGTCTTGGCAAAACACACAAAAAGGGAAGTAGCATAAACCATTAGAAGTGCTCAGTCCCCTCTGAGCTCAGACTCTTGCACTGTCCCCTGACTGTCTCCAGTAGCATTAAGGCAATTCTTGAATTTAGCTGTCAATTTTCAAAGTTCATGGCTGATTTACTGAATGTAGGAATAATCTTTACAAGTTGTGTTTCTTTTATTTTCCCTGAATTTACCAAAGATTCTGTAGTACCAAGTGCACATCTGAGCTATTTATGGAAATGAATGCAGCTGCTTGATAAATAAATAAGCAATGCAATTAGGAACTGGTGACAGTGGTGAATTTCACCAGAAATCTTTTTTGAACTTCGAAATGGAGTTAATCAGGGCAGATGATCGTGCCTGATGGTACCTCTGATGTTAGGAGGAAGCTAGAGATGGAGGAAGCACAACACACACCGCAGCTATTGCAAATTGTGCTGAGTGTGCTAAAAGAAGAACCTTGGTTTAAGATTTTCTCTCTAGTGTGGTGGGAATGTGGGTACTGGGCAAGCTTGCAGTGCTGGCCATGCTGGTGCAATCCAGTGAGAAAGCTGCTGTGGGTCTCCCTGGGGGTCTCAGAAGGGGCAAGGCTCAGGAGCACAGGCAGGGCCAGGGAGCTGTGCTGTGCTGTGGGTGCTGTCCCCGCTCCCACGTGCCTGGCTGGGTGTCTGGGGCTGGCTGAAGGGAACCCTCTCCCCCAGGCACTGGGACACTTCTCAGTCTGTGCTTGCTCAGGGCTGCTCTGACCCTTCTCTGCATCCCCACAGAGGAGCCCTGCCTGGCAGCCTGTGGGGCGGGTGCCAGGTGGAGCCGCTCAGTTTGTCACAGAATGTAGTGGAGGGAAATGAGATGAAGAGTGGAATTAGGATGACGAAGGATGAATTAGGATGAAGAAATAAAGTCGTGTTCCCACTGCAGGAAGCAGTAAGGGAGTAACTGCACTGGCACCAGACGTGGTGCTGGTGCTCCCTTTCTGCATGGCTCTGGGGAGGGGGGTCAGTCAGTGCAGTGTAACCTCTGCAGTGCCTCAGTTCCTCACTGCTGTGCCTTCCAGACCCCTCGGGGCTGGTGTGTAAGGACAGAGGGCCGAGCGAGCCGTGTCTCTCCTCAGCTGCTCCTCGGGGTGCTGGTGAGGACCGTGTCCCCTCTGACAGCAGCTGAGAATGGATGTGTGTCCTGGGAATGTCACTGTGGCTGTGGCCCTGCCAGCCTGGTGACACTGTGGGTGTGTCCTGTCTGCAGCTGCAGTTAGTAAGGGGAAGAGCAGAAGTGTGAACAACTCTATACACATTAACAGATCACTTTGAATCCAAAAAGGCAAAATCCAGGATGCTGTAGTGAGGAGGCAGCAGTCGGTGACCGCAGGTATTGCATTGGCTGGATCATAGGGGATGTTCTCCTGGCACGTGTTCTGGAGGACATGGCAGGAGAGCCAGCAGGTGCACAGAGCAGAGCAGATCTGCAGGTGCACAGAGCAGTGTGTGCAGGTACATGCAGCAGTGTGTGCAGGTACATGCAGCAGTGTGTGCAGGTACATGCAGCAGTGTGTACAGGTACATGCAGCAGTGTGTACAGGTACATGCAGCAGTGTGTACAGGTACATGCAGCAGTGCAGATCTACAGGTACATGCAGCAGTGCAGATAAGGGGGTGTATTTCCTGTTAAAGCTCTCAAGGGCAGCGCGGGCTCCTTTGGCCACAGCGTCTGGACACCTCAAGGGCAGAGTTGTATTTCTGTCTTGCAAAACCCTCCAGTAATTGTTTCATTTCTCTTTACTGTCTAGCAGTCCCTGTGCTCTCTTGAAATCTGAAATTCAACAGCTTCATTTTTCTGATAAGCTAAATTTTTCATTCCCTTTTTGTTTCTGATTTTTTAGATGAGGGTCTGCATTATTCTGACCCCATAAGCTTTTAGCATTAAAAGGTTACACTGTGAAGTCTCTGTGCAAACCCTGATACTCACATGGAAACTCAGACAATGCTTTGAGCTCTTTGCATGTAGTATCATTTTCAGATCTAGCTTAAATATTAATTTTTTTAATTAAGCCTCAGAATTTCCCCACGGAGATCCTTCCTATCTCCAAATTACCATGTCGGAGTGGTGGATACGAGGGGAAATGTTAGGATCAGATAAAAACAGTTTAAGAACTGAAATATAATGACAAAAAGATTGCAATGAAAAGAAGAATAATAACCAAGAGAGATAAATAAACCCCAAGAAAAACAAGTGGTGGGTCAGCTGTCCTGGCAGTGCCCACCCCAGCTCCTTATGCCCCTCTGTGCTGGCAGGGCATGAGAAGCAGGAAAGTCCTTGACTTGGTGCAAGCCCTGCTCAGCAACAGCTAAACCATCAGGATTGTTCTCATCCCAAACCCAAACACGGCTGTGTACCAGCTACTGGGAGAAAATTCACTCTTCCCTAGCTAAAATCAGGGCACTAGGTAAATAAAACATTTTAACAATCAGTAATTTTGTTGTCCTAAAACTAGATTTTTAAAAGTAGTAAAATGTGTTTCAGATAAAGAAATTGTTCCCTTTAATATTCTATTTTAATGGTAAAATTTGTCATTTAAATATTTTACTTTAAATTCTATTTCTGATGTTTTAAACTATGAGTTTTATATAGTTACATTTCGTCAGTCGTAAATTAAAACAAAAGTAGTTGCTAAGAAAAGATACTTTTCTTAAGACAGAGAAGAGGAATCCTTGCCTGTGTGTCCTCCATCTGTGCTGGCTCAGCCTCACAGGTGTGGAGCAGTTTCTGTACAGCTTTCTGTAGTTAGTTACAGCTGCTGCTTTGTGCTCTGAGTTGCGAGTGGTTTGCAGAAAGTATGGATGTTCACCTTATTTGCCAATTTAAGCAATAAAATCGCAGCGGCAGTTAATTGAGAGCGTTGGCGGGGGGCAGGAGCAGGTGATGGAAGGCAGGGTCTCACCTGGACAGAAGTGCGGGATGGCGCCTGTGGTTCCTCCTCAGCTGCGACACACGGACAGACGGACAGGACGAGCCCTTCGCAGCTGCCCTGGCACGAAAAAGGGCCGGGGAGCTGCAGCCTGGGAATGCCAGGTCCCGGTCCCTGTCCCTGTCCCGGTCCCTGTCCCGGTCCCGGCCCCGTGCGCGCTCCCGCGGAGGCTGTGCCGGGCTCGGCGCTCCCGCCCGGGGGATTGGGCAGATCGGCGCTCCCGCCGGGCGGGGGATTTCGGAGCGGAAGGGGAAGGGCTGGGGCCGTGCCCTGCCCTCCCAGCTGGTGCCGGGCTCCGGGAGCTGCCGCTGCCCGGGCCGGGCCAGGGACGCTGAGCGGCGGCCGGGAGGGACACAAGTGCAGCTGGCACCGACAGCAGGGAGCGTCCCAACTGCGCGGCTGGAGCCTGCTTTTCCTAAACTGTTCCCAGGGCTGGCTGCGACCTTTCCTGTGACGCATCCTGCCCCGGGACTGCTGCTCCGTGCATGGGAGGGCTCTGAACTGGAGCCACGGGCTTGCGTGGTGCCTGCCCCGGGCGTGCTCAGACTGGGAGATGGATGCTGGGGATACCTGATGGGTCTTTGGTGTTTGGCTGCTTTTTTTCCTCTTCTTCTTCTTTTTTTTTTTTTTTTTTTTTTTTTTTAATCCTACTCACCTGCCTGGCTTCCTCCTTTTCTATTCCTCCCATAGGTTTACTGGCAGGCTTTGAAATCAAGCACAGAATTAGTGAAAATGTGTGGTAATAGAAAAGCTAATATCTTTGTGGATGTGGTAAAGGAGTATATTCTGAGAGGGAGCTGAGGTTGGGGGAGAGAAATTGAACTTTATATGTTTATTTTAAAATAAATGAAATATGTAAATTGTGTATCTTAGAGCTCATAAACATCTAGTGCATGACTTGAGCTCTGCTTGACAGTGTGTTACCCAAACCCTCCAGTAAATATACAATTCCTCATGGGCATTCCTTTTGTGAGGATTTATCTGTATACAAGGAGGGCCCAAAGGCACAAAGAAATGAATGTACCTTCTGTGATGTGTTGATGTCGTGTGAAGTCCTTCCCTCAGGGCCAGTGCGTGTCAGCCTGAACCTCCAGTTCCTTCCTTCCCCCCAATTTCATTGAATCTCTCAGTGCAATGGGGGATATCTTGAGAGGTAAAACTGTCTGTACGTTTTTGTGAGCACTCTTGCCCCTCTCTCATTTCTGAGACTCCCAACTCGAGCTGTGGTGGTCAGTTCATGGCTTTGGGGTGATGGATTTGGTTGTTGGTTTATGGGTCAGGCAGGACAGTGCACGAGGCTTCTCAGGTCTTCCCCAGAAGGCACCAGTCAGCCAAATTTTCCATCTCTTTCTGTCCACCCCATGGTCATTTCTTGAAGTGAGGACAAGAGGAATAGGTCAGGTAAGGCTTTGTCTTTAAAAACCTTTGGCCCTCTGAGACAGAGTTTGTAATTAATTCTAAAAACCCCAAAACTTTGACTTTTTTTTTTTTTTTTTTTATTTCTGTGCTTCCTTTCCCCAGAAACAGCAGCAGAAGCCTCAATATCCCTTTTGGGACCAGGGTCAGCTTTCAGAGTGTGACCTACAACAAACTTTTTCCAACAGCTTCCTCATCTAAGCCTAAAATTAAAATAAGCAATGTTCCAGTTGTGTCCAGATGGAATCCTTGCAGGAAAGGAAGAGAAGTGCAGTTTGGCCAAGACAACTGAGTTTGAAAGAGGAATATAAAATAAAGGGTAAGAGGAACTTCTGGCAAAGCAGAATTGTCCCCCAACCTTGATGGAATCTCTCCCTCCCATGGGCACTTCTGTTGAAGGTCATTGTTCAGAGACTTAGTGAAATTTGGAGAAAATAACTGAAACATTCAGAAGTTCTTGCCATTATTTCAAGTGTCTGAGAATTTAGCCAAGAGCTGAATATGCTTTTTTGCTGATTCATCAGAAAAATCATGACTTGACCCTGCAGCCAACACTTTGGGTCAAACTGCCAACCTCTGTGTGATGGAAGTGGCCTTTGCTATGGTCTAATATGGTAAATGTGTCGCTGCAGGGCTGGCCTCTGCTGGGGTGACATCCATGTGTGGTACATCTTTGGGGTTTGATTGCCTGTTTTTTATTCCCTGTTTGAAAAACTGGATTTGAATGGGGAGTCTGACTTGGAAAATTCCACCTGGCTTAAAAGAGGTTCTCAGTGGTCTCTGATACCCAGTTCCTTTCCCAGCGTTTTAGATCAGATTCTGAGTTGCTCTTGTGCCACCTAGAAATGGGGCTGGGAAGTTGTAAAGTAGATAAATCAGTTTGGATCGTAGCGGTTTGGATGTTCTTTTCTATGCCTCCCCCTGCTGCACTCTCCGCCCAGGAAAAACCAGAGAATGCTCCGAGACAGAAAGTGTGGCCTCTTGTTCTTGTCAGCCCTGGTAACCTGTGTGGCTGGGCTGGCTGCTCCTCTGAGCCGTGGGACAGCTCGGGCACATCCCTGCTGCCTCTGCCTGGCTTTGTGCTGGAGCTCTGGCAGCGAGCACTGCCAGGGGTGAGCGCTCCTGGGGCTGCTGCATGGGAGCCCTGCTGGGGCTGGGGGGTGGGAATGTTGAACAAACTGTCCCATTGTGCTGACGTTGTTCCTCTGAGGAAAACACCACCAGTGCCGTATTCATGGCTTCTTTAGAATGTGATGTCACTCATTTACCTGAGTAACTTGGATCGACGTCAGCATGTGCTGCAGTGGATTCCCAGCAGTTGCTTTATGGGGGGCTCAGGTTTGTGCTGGGAAGGCTGACTGGCTTTCCAGGGGCTCAGGTTTGTGCTGGGAAGGCTGGCTGGCTTTCCAGGGGCTCAGGTTTGTGCTGGGAAGGCTGGCTGGCTTTCCAGGGGCTCAGGTTTGTGCTGGGAAGGCTGACTGGCTTTCCAGGGGCTCAGGTTTGTGCTGGGAAGGCTGGCTGGCTTTCCAGGGGCTCAGGTTTGTGCTGGGAAGGCTGGCTGGCTTTCCAGGGGCTCAGGTTTGTGCTGGGAAGGCTGGCTGGCTTTCCAGGGGCGCAGCAAACACCGGAGCCGACGCTCCAGGGAAATCTTGTGCCCCTTCTCTGCACGCCTTCCTGTCAGTCCTGGTTGCTGTGCCTGGTCCCGTGACTTCCAGAACAATTCCCACTGACATTTTGTGAGATGTTTTTAGAACAATTTGTGTTTGGCTCTGCTTATATAATGGTGTTGCCTGCCCAGGATGAAGGGTCGGGGCAGCTGCTGGGCACAGCCTGCCCCTGAGCAGAAGGGTACGTTCCTTCTTCCTAGAGGGGAAATTTCTTTAGGTTAAAGTCAGAAGTTGGTATTTAGTTCTGGCACAGTCCAGCATTGTTTTCTGTGCCTTGCAAAACAAGTGGAACCCAGTGTGGAACCCAGGCTATTTTGAAATAAATGGAGTTGAGGTCTCTGAATGGGCCATGGGACCCTGCTGATTAGGCTTGCAGCAACTCTGTAACTCACCAACTTCATTGCCCAGGAGGAAATACAGATAATGGTGTTTGCTTTGAATGGTGTGTGAAGAACACAACTTTGTGTGTGTTAATGCATTGAGGTAGAGGAGGAAAAGCTTGAAATGCACCTTTCCATGTTAAATGTCCGGGGCTGTAAACAGCCATCCCTTGCCTGGCCTGATGGGGATGTTGCCTGTCTCCCTCACACTGTGCTTTCATCTGACATATTATTTTTCAATTTTTGTTATAGTTTGGTTTTTCTGATGACAATCCTTTTACTTGAAACACAACCCAAATACAAATGAAACAAAACACTTCATGTACTCTCAAGCTGGATACCTGATTTCAACAGTGCATTGTCTGGACAGACTGTTGGCAGTGGAGTTGATCAAAAGTTGTGTGTGTGTATGTGAGTAGTTTATACTTGAGATGTTCATCCTTTATATTTTGAAATTCTGTTGTTGTAGGATTTCCTATAGTATGGCTGTGCTTTTCGGTTTAAAATGGCATTCTTGGTTGAAACTTTTTCAGAATTGTTGAACTAAACCCAAGTGTGTCAGTCAGAGTGCTGCCTGCAGTGAGGAAGGGAAGGGTGCACTCTGAGCAGCGTGGGGAGCCCCAGAGGAAGGGGCAGTGCAGTGTTTGCCAGTGTCAGCTGCCGTCCTGTGATGGATTAAACATTGCAGCACAGATAATTTTTTGCAGTGAGAAATAAGCAGTTGTCCAGGGCAGAGGATTAAGAGCTTAAGGGGCGGGTGGGGCTCCTCAGCTCTGTGTACAGCTTCACCCTGCTGGAATGGCTCTGGCCACCAGGGCAAACCGTGGGCTCGCTCTGTTATACAAACATGGGATTTTTCCAAAATGCCAGCCAAACTGAGTGTTTAAGGATCTAAAGATACTGCTGCTGTTTCCAAAGGTTTAGAAAGCAAGCAGTGAGGGGGGTTGCCAGAAGACCCTGTTCTGTACCATGTACTTTTGGTGGCTTAAGAACAAACTGATAAGACATTTTACCTTCAGCCATACAAGTCTGCTTCTTCCTCCAAAATCCAAAATTCCCTTCTGCTGGTTGTTTTAGTAAGAGAAACCTTTTAATGCTTTGTCTGAGCTCAGGGCCTATGAAACAAATCCTTTTGTATGGTCCTGCTGATGGACTGCTGTCCCAGAGCCTGAGAGGGAGAACACTGCCAGTGTGTCAGAGCATGTCTGGTGACAAAAGGGTTGGGGGTGATTTGGTTCTTCACACGTGGGGTGGCAGCTCTGCAGCCTTTGCTGGCAGGAGTGGGGCTGACAGGTTCTGGCACAGCCAGGTGTGAGTGATACCTGTGCCTGGGGGTGTTACCTGGGCCATTGGCAGACCTGCTAACAGAGCTGGCAGTGCTTCCAGCCCTGCTGAACGGGAAATCACAGATCCTATTGGGTTGGTGGCCAAGCTTTGGGAAAAGCAGGATGAACAAGACAAATATTTTACTAGGATAATCCCCCTAGAAGGCTGGCTAATTACAAAAGTATTGCAGGACTTCTGGTTGGGGTTTTTACCCTGCCAAACCTGCCAGCAAAGCTTTTCTGCTCAGTTTTGTTTGGCTGATGAGTGGATGTCTGTGCATCCTTGTGGAACAGCCTTCTGGTGCCTTACAAGGATCTGTCTGGAACTCACTCACCAGGCCTGTATCTGTGTTCAGATGGCACCACTGCCACTCCTGGAGCAGACGTTCTGCCTTATGGGGGGCATGAGGTGCAGCAGGGTGCTGAGGGATGAGGCTGTGCTGGTCTGGGTTAGAGAGTGCTTCATGTGGGATTTGATCAAGTAATTTACCTAGCCTTTCCTGCAGCTGTTCCTCTTGTCTTTCAACCACAGACAGTAGTATTTCTAGTTGCTCATTTTGATTTAGAAGAATATCTATATAATTTTTCAATTTCTCCCATGTCTCTTTCTTGAAAGGCAATGATGTTTTAACTACCTCATTTCTGACTTCAGAGTCTGATATTCTACATCTGTAACCTTTTCAGGAAATGGAGAACTTCTGATTTCCTTTTGCTCACAAGATAAACAAGCTCCCAAAACTGCACAGATAACTCCTTTATGTTTTCTTCTTTCTATTTTCAACTGATTTATACAGTGTTTTATTTGCTCTAATATATTTGTTCTCATCCTTCCAACATTTCTGGGCCTGTTCTATCCCTTCCTGGGTCGGTGCACATTTGTAACTCTGCAATAATTTATCCTTGGCAATCCTGTGACTGTCAGTTTAATGCTGCAAGAACAAAACTAGGTGTGACAGCAGGTGGATGAATGGTCTGTGAACTGCAGGTCTGGTCACATTCAAAAGGGCCACTCGAGGTCACCAATAGCACAGGTTACTGAATGCAACATATACAGTTCTTTTAGATTGCTGGTGATAAATACATTAACTGCAGAGTAGCTCTATGGAACACTATCAACACAATTGCAATCACAAGTTTAATAGCACAGGTTTAATATTTGGCAGCACTTACCAAGCAGTGTCTCTCCTGGGGAGGGTGAGCAGGACAAACTCAGAGAACTGTCCCAGCAATTTCCTGTCCAATTCTTATTCCCCAGTCAGGTGCAAAACTGGGATACTTTTTGTACCTTATTAACTACTACTGTGCAAAGTGCTGTGGGTGGGATTGTGGTCCAATCTTCTGTTCCTTGTGGGTGCATTGTACAGAATATATTTAGGTGAGTGGTGGACTCGGTTTGTACAGAACATTTCTGGGTAACACAAGCCACAAGACCTCCACCCTGTTGTCATGTTTGCACCATGGGCTCTGTCACATATTAAGTTCTGCATTGTTTTCCCTGTTTGATGCTTCCAACACCAGTGCCTGGCTTGCCTGGCTGGGTGAGCCCGTTGTGCCCACGCTGGTTATGGTTCCCTCTGCTTGATCCATCAGGAGAGCCTGGTCAGCGCCACTGCAGAGATAGATTTTTTTTTTTTTTTTTTTTTTAGAACTTTGGGTGGGTTTAATTTCCTTTTTTAGGATTTCTGTGAAGCTCCACTGGTGGAAAGCCACAGGAAATGTCATTTCTAGAGAAACCCCAGAAGTAGAGGGTATAATGTATGTAGTGACAAAAGTCCTGCACCAGTTGAGGTCTGGAGCTGGCTCTGAGGACGAGTTCAAATCACACTTCTACCACAATAACCCCCTGGTATGGAGAGTTCTACCTGGGCTATTCAATCAGTGTATGTGAAATATAATTAAATTTGAATTACAAACACTGTAATGCCAAGTTTACTGAATGAAAAAATCCCAAGTGTCCATGAATTGTTTAGTTGTTCAAGAATTGCTCTTTACATTCTTATGTCAGATCTGCTGTTGTGCTTCCAGCCAGAAAACTGTGTTTCCTGTTAAAAATGGTACTCTGGGACTGCACAGCCACAGTTCACATCTGTGTCTGCCCTGATGTGGCTCTGAAATGACAGTGTAGGCTGGGGCCCGAGACTTTCCCTACAAGCTTCCTTGTACCTTTTTCTTTCAAGATGGACTTTTAAGGACCAAAATTCCATGTCAAATCTGGACAAATTAAATATAGTTATCTGGTATTTGGGGATTGGGATGTTGTTGCATAATTCATTTTTAGCCCTGGGAAAATATTTCACAAACTGCATCTTCAAAGAGCTGTTGTGTGTGTGAGTGTGTGCACAAACCAGTGATGGGAGATTATCACAGATACACCATGTCCAGATAAAGTAAACTGCTTTTGGGGTGATTTTACAGTGAAGGCTTGTCTGCATACAAGTTGTCAGGCTGCAGAGCCCAGGCTGGTCCTGGCTGGCCTGTGTGCTGGGAGTGTGTGACCGAGTCTTCCCTTCCCAGATTTCATATGGATGCCCCACTCCTGGGACCACACTTCCCAGAAACTACCCATTGCTTTATCCCTTTAGTCCCCTGGAAAGGGGGGACCGTTCTTCAGGCTGTTCTTTGAAGGGTGTGGCCCCAACACCCGAGTGTGGTTGCTTTGTGTAATAGATTTTTTGGTGTAAAGTTCTTATGAGGAATCAGCAGTACCGTCTCTCCTAGGAGGAAATCCTGTGTAAATCCATCCTTCAGCTAAAAAAATAAGAGTGTAGTGGGAAAGGTGGTGTGTGTGCATCCTGTCAGGAGGGCACACAGCCACTGGAGGGATGGGGGTGCCCATCTGGTGGTGTTTTTGCAGCCATCCCTGCGCTGCACCATCAGCTCCACGCTGTGCCAGGGTGGGTCCTGGACCCTGCATGCCTGTTCTCCACCTCCTCACCTGCCCTTAGTGTCCCTGGCGAGGGACACACAGGGATTTTTCTGCTGAAGTGGCTCTTTGGGCTTTGCTGGTATCGTGTGGGAATTCCACCCTCGACCTGGGAAAAGGTCACTGTGAATTTAACACAGGAATTATCAGGCACAACTTAACAAACCATAAACCCTTGGTGCTTTACAGCTGTAAAAGGGAGACCAGAAGAACTTGGTCTTGATTTACTTTAACCATATAAGACCTAAGAGGAAAGTCTTTGGTTAGGAATGTCTGTGTACAGAACTAAATATTATCATTCCATTCAATTTGGTGCTCGTGAGAATTTAAACTATGAAACCCAGTCCCCAGAATGGTTCTCTTAATATGAGTTTGTATGTGCATGGACTCCTTAGGGTACTAAATGGCAGATTTGGTCCCAGAACTAGTCTTTGAGGGTGTGTGTGAACAGTTTTCTGCAGAGCTGATTAGGAAACAGGGTTTATCTGTGGTATTTTAGCCATTTAAAGTATTTTTATTTAAAGTAGGATAAATATCGAAAATATCCTGTCTTCCTTTCCAGAAATGTTCTCCCCTGGACAATGTAAGTAGTTTTATAATACTTTCATTAATCCAAATATTATCATACTTACATTTCAGCTTTTTAATTATTCATAAAACAAAATCTAAACCTAAACTAGCATTGTAAAAAAAAAAAAAAAAAGGAAGAAAGAATCCTTGTTTCAGCAGAAAACTTCATCAAAGATGTTCTTGTGCAGAATTTAATCTTGTTATTTGAGTGCTTCATTTTCAGGGTTTTCTTGTCAAACACTTTTTTCCTGTCCTTATCTGTGTAAGGCACTGGCTGATGGACTGTTGCCATCTCCTGCCTGTGCAGCTGCACTACAGCCCAGGGCTGGCTGTGAGCATGGATTGCTCAGGGCACCTGCCTGTTCCTGCCAACCTGCCTTTTTAAAGTTGGTTATTTTTTGTCTGATCAGCTTTTGATCTAAACAAGTCTGATTAGTCCCCGATGAGTCCAGGACAAAATGATCTGTGTGAATGCTGTTGGGTTCAGAGGGTTCACACCCTGGGTGAGGTGCTGCCACGCTGCTGTTTGGGCAGCCTGAGCCTCACCCTGTGCCAGGCACAGCGAGGGACCCCCAGGGCCTGTGCCCCCTCCTCCCCTCCCGCTCACCTGCCACCATCCACCGGACCCTGGGGGTGCTGACCCCTCCTGTTGGATCCTGCTCTGAGGCCAGAGTGTGTCCTGTCCATCCTGGCTGGAGCCTCCTGCAGCTCTGGGTTATTTTCTGAGCTGAGGCAGCCTTAGGTTGGCCTTTAAACCAACCAACCAACCTACCTACCAAAACAGCCCCAAACCTTCCTGGAGGGAGCCTGATCCCTGTGGGGATGGGATTTGAGATGGATGTGGGTGAGCTGACACAGAAGAGCTGAACATGTCTGCACATTCCTTAATGAGCTTCCGTGGTCAGATACTCAAAGAGACGTTTTATTTACACGATATACAAACAATCTCACAAGTGAGCAGAGTCTCTGTGGGTGCCCTCAGACATCAGTGTACTCGTGGTAGATGCGCACCTCCGATCTCCTGACGCTCTGCAGGGACCTGATGCTCTCGCTCCTGGTTCTCATGTTGGATTTCCTGAACAGCCTTCGCGAGAACGACCGGCACATGAAAAAGTAAATGATTGGATCCAGACAGACGTTGCATGCGGACAGGAACAGTGTCATTTCCTTACAGTAATACAAAATTTTATGGGCAGAGTCATCTAAAATTTTGTCCAGGTGACTAAAAGTAAAGGGTATTCGGCACAAATGATAGGGCAGAAAGCAGGTAAAAAACACAGCCACGACAACCCTTATGCTCTGGTTGTGCTTCCGCTTTCGGCTGGACGAGCTGATGAACTGCTTGCTGGATTTGTAAATGTACCTGGATATGGCAATGTAACACCCTATCAGCACTATCAGCACCACCACGAACATGCAGGTGTTGATGTAGATGACAGCCGAGTGCCACTTGACCCCCAGGGGAGACTTCAGCTTGAGGCAGTCGTCGATGTTCCTCCTGGTGGGGTAGCCGTTGGTGAGGATGAGGTTGGGCAGTGCCAGGAAGGCCATCACCACCCACACGCAGGCCGACAGGATCTTGGTGAAGGTGATGCTGTACATCCTGGAGTCTCCAAAGGGCTTCACCACCTTCAGGTAGCGGTCGATGCTGATGAGCCCCAGGAAGACGATGGTGGTGTACATGTTGGCGTAGAACAGCACCGTGGTGTAGCGGCACAGGAAGGAGTTGAAGTGCCACGGTCCCAGCTGCGAGTCCTGGATGATCTTGAACGGGAACGTCAGTGTCATGAGCAGGTCTGCAACCACGATGTTTTTGAGGTAAAATATAAAACTGGTTTTATTTCTGATGTGGAAGAAGATCCACACTGCTAGGCCGTTCAGCAGGAGGCTGGCCAGGAAGATGACAAGGTAGAGCACGGGCAGGACGATGGTGGTGAACTCGTCGTGTGGGGAGTTCCCAGGGGAGCTGGCGTTGGGCGAGGTGCTGTTGTCTGGGCTGAGGTGATCGTCTGGGGGAAGGAGGGAAAACAAGTTTAAAGCTTTTTCTGGTGCTTTACAAACGGGGCCGTTTTAAAACTGTCCCCTTTAAAACGGGCTCTCCCTGGGCAGTCCGGAGGCTGCTCGGGTGAGCCATGAATCAAAACTGCAGGTTGTCAGCTCTTGGCTTTCCTGACAGAATGCAACTTGTGAGCTGAGATGATGTTTGTCAGGAGACAGGGCTCTGGAAGGACTCCTCAGGTTTATCAAAATGCTCATTTAAAACTTAGTTTACTTAAATGCACTTAAAAATCACGGTCTCTGGGGGATTCTAATATTTCTTGTGTAAATGTTTGCGAAAAATTTCAGACTTACAAACTCTGTCATAAAATGACAGTACATTTTTTTTCATGTTGTTTATGCTCTGACCTTGGCTGGTGAGGCAAACCAGGCTGGCCCATGCTGAAATGACTTATTTCTTTCAAATGTTGGTAGGAACTGACAGTAACAGGGTAAACACTTCTCAGTCACTTATATTTCCATTGTTATTTTACCTGGCAGTTTTCCATAGGACAAATTGTACCCCATCCTTTGTGCTGCTGTAGGTTTTCAGTGGAAATGCTCTTCAGGAGTCCCACTGGCAGCTGTGGATCCAGGATGCGGCAGGGCCTGTGCCAGGATGATGTTCTGGGGGAAAAAAAGTCAAATTAAAACAGAAGAGCCCACCTTCCCCTCCCTGGCAGGGAGAGGAACTTTCTGAAAGGAGCTTCCTCTGGAATTCCCAGTGAGGAGCTGAGGCATGTTGAGGGCCAATCTCTAGGTACTGCACAGTGGTTCTGCTGTCAGGGTCTTGATCGCCCCATCCCCACTCATTTCAGTGATGAATGACAAAGAGTGGAATTTTTTTTTAAATTTATCATCTCTCAATTCTTGAAGGAAAAAGCTGCATCCATAATTATGAGATAAATGTGTATAACTTCCTAATGCATCCCCCAGGTTGGGGTGGAAATGGCAAGTTGCTGTTCCTTTCTCATGATTTGAATAAAGCACATCAGAACCCAGCACATGGGAGACACTCAAACCTGCAGAACCTCACCTATGCCATGATGGCATCACAGTGTTTGACATTGTTCAAAGGGATTTTGCCAATACCTGTTTGTAAGGCTGTGCTCCAGACTGGGCTTTCTTTTACCAGTATGCAAATGCAATAATTTTTCTGTGCTTCACTTTCTGCTTACAAGTTTTGATAGGAAAACTGGCAAAACGGTTCAGATCTCAGCAATTCCACCAGACCTGACTGCTCCCTTGGGAATGTGGAGATGATGGAATTCCTGCAGCCCTCTTGCAGATCTGAACCTGTTTTTAGGTGCCATCCCCACGCAGAACCTTGCTGTGTGGCACTAGATGGCACCAAAGCAAGTCACTGAGTATGAAAGCATCAGTAAAAACTTTAATTCCGATATTTTAACCTTTTTATCAGTCTGGCTTCTTGCCTGGCACTGTTGGCTCTGACAGTAACGATACTTGTCAGGGGTGTTGTAGGTATTTTGTTTTCTCTGGGTCTGAGCAGCAGTTACCCATCGTGTTTTGCTGTTGTTGAGGATTTGCAGCTCTCCTTTCTGCCCAGGAGGCACCGAGATCAAAAGAATACATGATTTTGTGAGAAGATGCATATCTAACTCCTTATGCAAATAAGGTACTTACTTCCCTGCTTTTCAGAGTTCCTTTTAAGTCTGCATAATTCCTGGTCCCTGGAAAACTCCTTGTTCTCAGGCTCTTCAGGCAAGTGCTATCCTAAATCCTCAGTCCAGAGAGGTTCAGTGAAGTCTTGGATGTGTTGCCTGGGATTGAGGGAGAGCAGGTGGTGGCTCCTGTGTCCCCCGTGCTGCAATCCTGGGAAATGCTCCAGGATTTGATGGACCTGCGTGTGGATCTGTGTGGAATGGACTGCTCATGTTCTGGTGTTATCTGGTCCCAAAGGGTTTTGCTCTAAATCCTATTAAAAAGGGCTCCTTTTTCTTTTTTCCACCTTTGCATCTGTTCTTGTAGGTGGGTGTTGTCACTGAGACTGTAAAAATCCAACATCAGGTGGTATCAGTGGATGCCTCTTCCTGCACAGGCAGCCCTGACACTCTCCAGAAGTTCTGTCTCTTGTTTTACATCAGAAAACAGGTGACTGTTTTGTGGTGCTGGTGGAAAGCTCCCTGCTGCACAGATCTCTGCAGAGAGGCAGCCCCTGCAGCCCCCTGCCCTCGTGGCACCCGTGATGCTGCTGCAGTCTGGAGCTTTAAAGGCTTCCCCAAACAGGTCTGTGCAGAGCTGCAGGGCAGCACTGGCCCCGTGCTCCTGCTGCACAGACCGGTCGTGTGACAGAAGGTGGGATGCACAGTGATGGTCCTGCTCAGACTCACCTGTCCAAAGGTGTTTCCATAGTTTCCTGTCTCAGTCTGTGGGGCTGGGGTTGCTGTGGTGGGCAGAGCACTGGGAGCAGTGTGGCTTTGTTACAGACGTGCTGGGGTAGGTCAGCAAGGCTTGTCTGAGTCAGAGCTGGTGTATCCCTGTGCTCTGGTTCTTTCTGGTGAATACCACTACATTGCAGGCTCCAGGAGAGGAACAAAGTTATCCTATAGAGAGAATTCCCTGTTTTTCATATATTCTCTTGCAACAGGAGTTGAAGACTGTCCTGTCTTTAAAGAGTGTTGTAGGTATTTTGTAATTGCTCACTGACTGTGTATTCTGATAGTGGATTTTTTTTACTTTTTGGAATGTGGTATTTCCATGCTCAGCAGGGCTGGCTTTCCTCTCCTCGTCCGGTTCTCTGGATATTTTTCTCACCAATTTCACCTGAAGCAGCTGTCTCAGTCTGCTATACAAATATATTCTGCTTGGATGGCTTTGAAGATGCACTAGAAGCTGCTCCTTTTCTCAAGTAGCTTTGTAAACCAGCATATATTTTACTTCTTGTAGCTTCTGCACTTGGTTGGTGGTTGATGAGGTAATCTCTTGCTGCTGATGTGAACAGACTGGTTTATGTGCATGACTGTAACCCCAGAGGAGAAATGAAATAACAGGCTGCATAGCAGACTTCAGTGTCAGGTGGGCAGGGAATGACTATAAAGTTTTTCTAGTGACTAAGGCTTGAAGTTGCCTCCCTGTTTAAAGAAATTGTATATCCTCAAATCTAATTGCTCATTCTTCATCTTATTTACAACTATTTAAAATCAGAAAACTCTTTACAACCTAGACCAGCTATTCTAGGTCATGGAGCTGCAGAGTCTTAAGTGGTGATTTTTATTTGAACACACAACTTGTTGATATGTGGCTTCTCGCCAGTCCCTCTGCATTCATCACCATAAGGGTGGGTAAATGACAGGGTTAATGCAGCAACAGACATGTGAGGCAGATAGTAAATCTGCTGTTGGCTGGCTGTAGTCACGTTCTTTTCTGTTGCCTGTCAGAAACAAATCATGGAGTTACTTGTAAAGATTTAGGGGAAAAAAGCATCGGTGCAGCTGCAGGGTAAGAGCCCACATCCATGAAGCTGCTGCAGGGAGAGACACGGAGCCTGTGTCACTGCTCTCTGTGTCAGCCTGCTCCTGTCCTACATTCCCTAAGCCCTGAGTCCCCTGAGCCCACTCCTGTCCTGCATCCCCTGATCAAGCCTTGATGCTGTGTTTTCCTTTGCCTGTGTCTGCTCACCCTCCTCAGTGCTTTCCCTTGTTCACTACAAGCCCAGTCCCAGTAACTAGGGCACTGCCACCTTTCCCTTCCTCGGAGGCCTCTGTCAAAAATGGTCCATCTCCCTTTTGGTAAAGGTGTATGTTAATGTGCTGGTAATGCACGGTGGAATAACCTGAAATTCCTGTTGGAATTGCTACTTACATCAGTGAGTTACACCTCTTGCTCTCTCATGCTTTGCACACTGCATCGTTTTTGGCGTTTTTGCAGCCAGCACATCCCGGTCCTTGGCTCTGCCTGGGGTGGGGTGGGAGCTCCTGGGGTGCCCCTGAGTGCCCACTCCTGTGTGCCCACTGCTCCTGGCTGAGCCCTGGGGTGCCCAACCCCGTGTGCCAGACCCAGCTGGCTGGACCTGTCCCTGCTCCCTTCTGCTGTGGACAGGGTGCCACAGCCCTGAGGGCTTTGTGCCCTTGGCCCTGCTGTCCCAGTCCCTGGGATGAGGCAGGGGGGTGTGCAGCTGGCATGGGCTGGATCCCTGGGCCAGGAAGGCTGCCCTGCTCAATGGCTGCATTGCAGAGGCTGAGAGGAAAGGACTGGTGTGTAGCTGTCTCCTGCTGTGCCTTACGGTGCCCATCTGCTCAGTCATAGCCAGAAACAGGAACCTGCCTCTGCTTAGAAAGCTGCTTGTCTGCTCCAGCATCTGGCATAAAACCCCCTTCTGGGCTTTCAGGTTCCTCCTTAAACTTCCCCTAATTTCCAGCCTCCTCTCACGTCTCAGAGCAGCACAGTGTCCTGCCCTGGTCGGGCTGCAGTGCTACTGGCTTCCCTCTGCTGGAGCAGTTTCCTGTGTCTCCAGGATCCCATCCTGTGCCTGCCCCGTTCCATGCATTTGTCTTCAGAAGGAGATAGGTGAGGCTTCAGGTGGTGGTCAGGCTGCTCCCTGAAACCCTGAGCTGACATCCGTGTTGGAATGCACGTGGGAGCACTGTCCCTCTGCTCCCCCACACTGGGACATGCTGCTGATGGGACACCATCCCCACGCTCACTATGCCCAAGAGAAGGGTCACTGGAACCTGCAGAGCCCCCAGATACGGGCTCTGACTGACAGGGTGGGTTGGTGTTCCTCACTCCTCTGCTGTGACAGCTGCAGTGCCCCGGGAGGCTCCGGTGCCTGGGCTGGCTGTACCTGCTGTCAGAGCAAAGAGCTGACTGTGCTCACTCCCGCTGTGCCTCAGTGTCCTCCCGTGCTGTACTGGAATCTCACAGCCTGTTTGTGCCTGTGACTCGTGCAGGTGCAGGAGTGGCTGCACTGGGGGAGCACAACTTGAGCTGCACTCCATAATACCATCTATGTGCAAAATTCTCGTTTTGGGGGAATGTGCCCTTACGATAATATGATTTCCTCACTTTAAAAGAAATAATTTAGACAAATCTAATTTTCTCAAAGCCAGTTTTGGAATACCTTATCCAAATGTAACCATCAATTTTTTTCTCATTTCAAGTGCATCATTTCAGCCTATATTATCCCCTCTGTTGGGGATACTGCCTGAGCTATCAAGTTCTTACTTTCTCCTGTCTTTTGAACAGATCAAAAGTTCAAGGATTGTATTACATTGAATCAGATTTTCTATGCAGAGGTTACAAAATCTAGTAACTGTTGTTAATTGTTACCATAAGACTGTTCTTTAAGCTTCTTGCAGACCCTAAAGCTGCATGAATTCCCTTTCCTCTGGCACAGGCACCGTGGTTCCCAGATGATGCTGCAGGAGTGCTCCCCAGTCCCTTGCTGCATTAATGACCAGCCCGTGCACTGTTCATGGCCCCAAAGCAGCAGGGACCGTCAGCAGTGCCCTGGGTCCGCTCAGGTGTGCTGGCCCTTTGCTGGCCAAGGTCCTGTGGCAGGAGGGGCTCTGAGGGGGCCCAGCCCCTCACTGCCACCGCTGAAGGGCTGTGGAAGGAGTGCTGTAGTGCCAAAGTACAGCTCCACAGCTCCCATGGGCTGCAGTGGCTTTTGCATGAGGAGTTAGGAGAGATCTGCCAACAGAAGTGGTGTCACTGGGGCAGCAGGTGAGTGGCTGCTCTCAGTGCAAGAGGAGCTGGGTTGCAATTGCTGGCTGCTCTTTTTGCTCTTTTTCTTAAAAAAAAAAAACAAGAGAACACTAAGCAGTGGTTGGCAGAGCTGGGATAATGAATGTTTTCTCAGTAAGGCAGTCTCTAATTAGCAAGGAGGAAAGGATTATCTCTGGAATGTTTCCTTTGCTTCTTTCTAGAAGATGCTGCTGCCATTTTTTTCTGGTTGCACAAAACCTGCTGGCAGTGGGAGCTGTGCTGTAGCCCTGTACAGCTGTGCTGTGGGGAGGCTTTCCTTGAACCCCCATCAAGAATGTGCCACGTGAGATGCAGTTCCTGTGTGCACCCTCAGCAGGGTCAGGTATAGGTGGGGGTCCCAAAGCTCCTGTGCAGGTGAGCAGGTGGGTCCTTGGTGGTGCCAACTGCCAGTGCCATGTGCCACTCCTGCTTCACTCTGCAGCCCACCAGCAGGGCCATGGCTCACTGGGGTGCCAGGCTCGATTTGTTGGAGCTTTTTGCTGAAAATATCAGCTTTTAGGTTTGATTATTGGTATTATGCAATGAAAAACATTAAGTAAAAAATCTCACAATGACACTTTTAAAAGAGTCAAGATGTTGTCTGAGGCACAAAGACAGAAATGCAGGTGTGTGATTGGTAGCATTGCACCTTCATCCTTTGGAGCTCTGGCTGTTGTGCATTGATCAGGTCCCTCAGGGGACCCTGTGAGAAAATATCTTGGGAAATCATAATAACTGTTGGTATGTGCATGTAGCCAGTGCCATTTAAACCTTTCAGTAATTCCAGTCTCACTTTAAGGCATTTTACTTGGCATTGAAGCAATTGTTTTTTATATGCAATCCTAATTCACATCACAGAAGGACCAAAAAATCCTGATCTGCTGTTGTCAGCCTTTTACTTGTGCTCGGGTATATCCTGCTGTGGCACAATCAACTGTGTGAGCTACTTGCAGCAGCACCACTGCTTGAAAGAGGAAGGAAAAGGACATGGGGATTTTGGGGTACATTTGGAAGAAGTTCTGCCTGGTGCAACCCTGGTTTTTCATGCATAGCCCGGAGAGTTCCTCCACTCTGCTGCTCTCGGAATGAACAGGCTGCCAGTCCCAGGCGGGGCATCGGGTCCTGGCAGTGAGAGCTGCTGCTCCTCCTCCCACCCAGCTCTGGCTGCTCTTGGCTCCTTGTACAGCAGCAGTGGCTGCTGCAGTGAAGTGATAGAAGGTGATAGAAGTCCAATTTGTATTGCTCAGCATCAGTTGTCCCTTTGGTATGTCACTGACATTGCCCTGAGGAAAATCCAGATGCAGTGGTTGCTGCAGAACCTTGTGAGAGATTCATTGTTGGTCAGGTGCGGAACTCAACTCCTGATAATCGACAGCATGATGTTTTAATTTTATTTTTTTTAAGATGTTATGGTGTTTTTTATTTTGGAAAGGTCTGAGACCAATGAAAAGCAGGAATTAATCTTGCCTCCTTCCTCTAATGCTTTCCTGGCAGCCCTGGGTTTGGTGTCTGCGGCAGCCTGGGTTCCTGCAGAGCTGACAGCTCTTGGCGTGTGTCAGGTGCACATTCACTTAGTTCCAAACTGTTGGTAAATACTGCACAGTTCAAGTTTAAGGCTACAGTCGTATCGCAGGGACCTCAGCTGGCATCTCCTGGTGCTCAGGAGGTTCTTTGTGAACTTTGCTGTCTGAAGGTGAGCAAGGGACTTGTCATAAAATGAGAAGGAGTGTCCTCCATCAGTGGTTCCCGGTCTGTCCCATGCAGGGCTCTGTGCTGAGGGCAGTGGGAAGGAGCACGTGGCCTCTGAAGGGCTGTTTGGTGTCAGATGTGCTCTGGACGGTGCCTGGCCGCCCCTGTCCCGGTGCTCAGTCCCTGTCTGGTCTCCCTGGCTCAGCCATGGATCCAGGGGACTCCCAATGCCCCGGAGCTCTGGAGCTGCTGGCACGGGTGTGTGCTGGAGCAGGATGGGCTGTGGGGTGCAGGTGCTGGGCCAGCTGGTCTCCCTGCTCCCTCCCTGCCCTGGAGGGGCCCCGGCAGCCTGGGAGGGAGCAGAGGGTGAGACACTGGGCTGAGCTGGGACGAGCAGCCCTCGGTGGGGAGGGAGGAGGGACTGATGGCTGATGCTGCTGAAAATTTGCTGCGTTTTTCTCCCATCTCCCTAATGCAAACAGATGGTTTCTGTATCTGAGGTCCCCACACACCCTTTGGCCTCTCTCCTCTCTCCTCCCTCCTGCAAGAGCTGGGGTTGTCCCAGGTTCTTCCAGCCCCCTCCCCGTGGAGTGGGGAGGCACGAGAGGGTCTGTGAGGTGCCCCAGGGCTGTGGCCCACCCACAGAGGGAGGTGAGGAGAAGGTTCTCATAACTGGAGAAGCACTGGCGGCTTCCGTGTGTCTGGGGCTGGTGCCTGGGAGTGAATTAGTAACACCAGCCAGAGGTTGCCTGAGTTTCCTGGTTTCCCTTTTTAAAGATTGCAGAATCTACTTTAAAAAGATGGAAAAAAGTGTGAAATGCTCCCAGTTTATAGATGGAGCACACGTAAGGACAGGGCAGGTGGCTGCAGGCCCTGTAGTGCACATACAAGTCATTTTTTAACACAAACCCTCAAGTTGTGCTGCTCTGTAACCAAGAACAACCTTTTCAATCTGAACTCTTCTTAAAAGACAAAGGTTTTTGCAAGCACCTTAGATATTTCCCAAGCTGTGAGACTCACCAGATCTCTAGTCTGTAAGTTGCTCATTCGGAGCTATGTGGTTTTTCCAGTGAACCTGACAAGTTTTAACACGACCTGAGCAAACTATGAAGGAAGAGAACCCTTATTCTGTTAATATAGTGAAAAGAACTCAAGTTTGCTTTCCTGTACTGCAAGAGGTGAAAAGGAATATGGTACAAACCCTTTTATAGCAAATTCAGATCTTGTAGTTACTGAATCTTACTTTAGGTGAGTTAAGCTCTGCCAGGAAGCGAGTTACTGAAACCATGGACCCGCCTCACTTTGAGTCGTATCTTAGAAGGAAAGATTTAGTAGAACCCCATTTTTTTGCCATTGGGAATAAGGTAACAAGTACCATGTACAGAATGAATAAAAGGTTGGTAAAGTCGTGCTATTTTGAGAACTTTTCATACTTTTAATTGATCCGATATTCAGTATATGGTTCCAAGTCTGGTTTTCAGCAACTGCATCTTAATTCCTGTTGTCTTTTCACTCAAGGGTGGTTAAGAGCAAGTAGAGTCACTGAACAATTTATCGAACGCTTTCCGCCGGTCGGAGCTCACTTACCTGTCACCATCATTGCCTTCGGCTTGTCTGGGAGCTGCATCCCGAAAATGCCTCAGAGTCCTCCAAAACGCATCTCGAAACTACAGCAGGCAGGAGAGTATTTCCTGGGAGAAGGTAGCTGAACAAACCATGTCTGGCAGTAAGATTTTTGGCTTCCGATGGCTTTTTTTTGCGATACCTGATCAGAGAGTCAAAATTCCCCTGGCCAGGAGCAACTGGAGCGACTGGCTTTCTCATTCCCGGGAATGACTCACATGCCAGGGTAGGAGAGCGCGCTCCCGCTCACTTCCTGGCTCCAGAGCAGCTGGGGCGCCCGGGACACAGACGGTGATTCACCTGGAGGTGGGTTCGTGCTGGGGAAGGCAGAGCCTGGGCGCGGGAGACGCCGGGAGCCTGCAGTGGTGTTCTGCTGCCCGGGCTGCCCTGCCTCTGCCCTCCGGGGCAGGCAGGGGCTGCGGGGGGAATGGATTGAACGGGATCCTGAAAAATCTGGGGCTGGAGAGATGCAAATATTTGCTAATCGAGATTATCATATCAGTTATTAATTTGACTGTATTTAGACATCTTTGTGCTCTGAACAGATCCTCTCTTCTCAACAGCGTGTAGATCAAAGCAGAACGCTACGCCTGTCACTCAGTATTGCAGCTGAAATGACTGGAGTGTTTCCTGCTGTGATGATCCTCAGGACTGACCAAGCCCACTGCCTCTCACAGCACTGCCTTCAGTGGTCCTGGCTCTACACACACTTACAATCAGGCTATTTAGTGCCTTAAGAGCATTGAAACAATCATGGGACAAAATTGGGGCAGTTCTGTTGGGACACAATTCTGCTTTGTGTCAGTGGAGGATCAAGTGGGTAATTTTCTATTTCTGTCATCTTCTTTAAAAGAAAGCAAATACCTATCTCCCTTGTTAAAAATTATGAGAAAACAAAAAATAATATCAGTGCTCTGAGAGCAGTGGCTGTCGAGGCCCTCTTCTGTGTGTCCTGTCTGCACTTCTCCAGACACATTTCTCTTATTTTCCCCCCGAAGATCCGAGGGACTGAGCCCCCAGCCCCTCTCTGCTGACACTGGACACCCCTCGGTGCCCCATCACTGCACGGAGCCTGCAAGGGGCCCAGTGAGCAGGACCTCCCCTGCAGTGGTGAGCAGCTTCCTCTGGCCTGGGTCCAGGGAACCTGTGCTAAATCCCAGGTTTCTGCAGTGGGCAGACTGTAACATTCCCTCTTGCCTCAGCACCTCTCCCTTGAATCAGGCACAGTCACTGATCACAGGAGGCTTCTGGCACAGCTTGCCTTTGCAGACTGGCTTTTGCAAGGCAAAGCAGTCCATGCAGATGAAGTTGTAGGAACACGGGTCCACTCTGTTATGTTTTCAGCTTTATTACCACAAGCTGCCAAACTCATCCCAGGAGCTGGAGATTCTGACATTAGGGGATGGTCTCTGTTGCAGGCATCCCCTGAGGATGGAGAAGGCTTCCTCTGTGGTCAGGAAGAGGAGACTTTTCCTCTCTCAGACCTTGCATGTGACTGTGTAGGACTGTGTGTGCCAGCTTCCATTTCAGCTGCTTTTGGCTGTCCCTTGTGCTTCAGGGTTTGGCAGGTGCTTCTGTTTTGTTCCCCTTCCAGCTGCTTGTTGGAGATAGGGGAGCAAAAGTCAGAGGGTATGTAGGGGGTTTGTACCCTCCTGGAACAACCTGCTACACACTTGCCTTGTGCTGTGCGTGAGACCGTGGGCTCTGGAGGGAGTGCTGGCTGCATCCTGGCTGTGGAGCACAATTCCTGCATCCTGGTGGGGGGCACAGTTTGGCCTTGGTGTGGTGTGGCTGCTCCTGTGTCCTGAGGCCTGTGAGCTGTGATCCAGACACAGCACAACAGCACATGATGGCTACATTCATGTTGTCGTTCTTCAGGCACTTGCCGGTGCTGGTGTCCCTCAGGCTGGGCTCTAAGAACCAGCTCAGCAGGATGTGCTATGGAGGAGGGAAGAAGTTGGAAGTCAGAACTCAAATCTTTAAAAAATGTAACTTAATCTCTTACAGAGACCAAGTGTTCATGAGCCAGCACTCTGGGAATGAAGTGCACACACCAAAGCTGATGTGTGAGTAGTGGTCAAATAACAAATAAAATCTACACCAGAATGGGGTTTTGGCTTGTTTGATTTTTGAATGCTGTGCAATGACACATTATTTTGTCTTTAAAATCCCTGTATTTTGGTGCCTCAGCAAAACTCGATGGGTTAGAACCCAGTGCCCTGGCATCCCCAGGCAGGCTCCAGCGCAGACGTGTTGTTGGCTGCTCCCAGGCTGGAGCAGGTCAGGACGAGCTGACACACGAAACGTGGCGAGTTTGTCGTAAAAACGGCGCGGGAGAAACGCGAAGCTCTGATGTAAAGAAAAGCTGAAGGTAACCTGTAACTTCACTATTGTTCACGTTATTTAAAGGCTGGATGTCCCTTTTTGTGTTCTGGTGATTAGAGAGCAACTCTCAGATTTCATAAGAACCTGAACAACGTTATTACAACAATTACTGTGTTGCTTCATTCTAAAACTCCTTCACTGCCATATTTAGCAATACAAACTGCAGGGTTATGTTAAAGCAGATTCACCACCTGGGTAATGCACAGGACAGGCTGTTTCTGTTTTTTAAGCAGAAAAGTGGCAGCAGGGCCAGAGCTTGCGACACAGGGAGGATTCTCCAGCATTACACGTGCAGATGTGAAGGTGCTTTTGTCAGGGGAAGTGTCCTGGAAGAGCTGATACTTCTCCTTTCCTGTAGTGGATTACTCCAGTCACTGTGTGATGACTGTCACTAACAGGGAAGGAAGGAGGAAAGGAGCTAATTCAGACCTGACTTTAAAAGCTCAGTCCTTTTTCTCTCGATCCTCAAGTTCCTCACAGCCTGAAGTTCCCAGCCTTGGCTGTCTGATTCCAGCTGTAGGCTCAAGCCTGTCCTGGTGCCTTCAGTCCTCCCGTGCTGGCTCTGCATGTGCTTTCACGTGGGTCATGCCTTGACTGCTCAGCTTGGCTTCCCAGCTCTGATTCAGGATGCAAATTGTTTGTTTGCATTTCTAATTAAAGCACTGCTGTGTGCTATGAGAGCTTTCTCAGTACTCAGGTTGTAGGCTGGGGGGATATGTATTGCTGTGCTGAGGGTCAGGACATGGATGAAGAGCTGAGTTTGTCTTTGGGCACTCAGGAATTACTGTGCTGTCCCATGGAGGAGAGGCAGGCTGAGGCCTCGATGGTGTGTGTGTGTTAGGCAAGGGTATAAAATACTTCCCTTATGTGAAACACAAGTAAAGTGCAAAATACAAAGAAATTTATGTAAGCCTTTGTGTACCCAAATAAGTGATTTCCTACCAAACTTGACTTCTCAGTGCCCTGTAGCTTTCCTTTGAATGACCTGTAGAGGTGTTAAGGACAAGTGTCAGTAGTTTGTGTGTGAATCCTGGCCCATGGGAGCCTTGGACAAGGGTCATCTCTCCAAACAGGTCGAAGGCCTGGTGCCAGTTTCCAGTTTCTAGGTTGTCTGGAGTGAGGGCAAGCCATGCAAGGGAACATCTATGGCTGTGGGAAGGGCGAGCCCTGCTGCTGCCTCCTGGTGTGATGGGCTGGAGTGAGCACAGGTATGGTGGGAATGGTGTGTTTGCTGTCCTGTACAGCTGCTGTATCACTGAACACAAGGGTTTCTCTTGGGTCAGCTCCAGCCTCTTCTAGTTGGGTTGGGAGAAAAATCAGATTTGGAAAAATGGTGACTGTTGTATTGAATACACTGGTAAACTCTGCTGAATTCTATAAATCTCTTGGCTGCACTGAAGGAATCTGGGGAGCCCAATGAAGCAGTTCTGTGGCATGCTGCTGTACTCCCTCCCTGTGCTCTGGGGCTCCTGGTTCCAAGGGAGGTCTGTACTCTAAACATGTCTCCCTTTTGGTCAGGTGTAAAACATAAAAACATAAACCTGAGTATTTCTTTGAGCCTCAAAAAGCAGAGACCTAAACTGTGAGGCATTTTAACTGTTGTGATTTTTACTCCATCTGGAGGCAGGGATCTAAAAATTTGCAGAAAAACATGCAAAATCCCAAGTCTTAGAATTCAGGGCCTTTTTTTCCCCTAAGTGGATCAACAGGTGTCCTGTCCTTGCAGTCACCTTCTATTCTCTGCTACAATTTGGTAACTTTGGCTCCCTTTTACCTACCTAAGAAACAGCAGCTGAAAAACAGATGATTAAGACTCCTCAGAAACCTTTGGCACACCCCTTATTTACGGAGCAACTCAGCCCATTTTGAGGTCACACCCACCCTGCTCACGGGCTCTCAGCACAGAGCTGGGGGAGCTGCCAGTGTGTGTGTGCAGGGCATTAGATGGGCATCAATCAAAGCAGTAGAAATCAGAAAATAAAAGACATTTCCACACTGGAATAAGTTTTCTTACTTCACCATTTTCTTATTTTCTCCCTGCCACACTGCTCAGTTTTCCACTGTAAATGCAGAGCTGGATGTCAGTGCTGGGGACCTGTGTGTTGCCTGTGCCAGTGGGATTCAGAGGGAAGAAGGAGGACTGAGCTGCAGAGGTTTGTCCTGGATTCTCCCCTCGCACATCCAAGGTTCAGGAGCACAGATTTCAGTGGGCACCTGCCTGGTGGAAGGTCACAGCTGTTTTACAGACCCCTTCTCCCAGTGTTTAGCTCAGGCCCCTCTGTTCATTTCCACACTGTGTCAATAGGCTGAGAGGAACATCTCCAGCCTCCTGTATGTTCCTTTAAGCAGTTGCTAAAGTGATGACTATTTCAGCAGCTAAGAATTCAATGTATTTACTTTTCCTAAAGGAGCAAAGTTAGTTCTGTTAACACTGTATGTGTGTGGGGAGAGAGGAATTAATTCCTGAATAGCATTTAATCCCAAGAGCAAGACAATGGCTGAGATAACACTGATTTATGGGGAAATTCATAGCCAACTGGAAGCTGACTGGGGATTAGTTCAGTTTCCAGCTATAAAAGGGTGTTACAGCTGTGGATGGTATGTAACACGCCTGGTAGAGGAGATGTAGTGGGTAGGAGTTGCTAAATAAGACATACATCTCCCTGTGTGGCAGAGGCTGGGGAACCCCAAAGGCAGATGTAATTAATGCACAGTAATCTAAAACAGCTTTGAAAAAAGCAGGCTGTATGGAGCAACCTGCTGGATTGGATTAGGCTGCTGTAAATAATGAATTTCTAAAAATAGCAGTGAAGTGGTGATCAAAGTGTCTGGCACGTGTGAGAGAGCACAAAGCTGTCAGGAGAGCTGGAGGAGAAGGGGTGGTTGGGGATAAGTGACATGGCTGCTCTGCTTTGGAGAGTTGGAGCCAGTAAGTGGTTGGTATATATTTCATGTCTTAAAAGAGTGCCATAAGTTCCAGGATTTTGGGTTAGAAAGTAGTTTCTCTCCAGTCACAGCCTGTGTGGGATAGCCAAGGAGGAGCTCTGTGAGTGGTGCAGTGAGCTGGGTGGGGAGGGGTTCTCTGGGTGGGGAGGGTTCCTTGCTCCCTTCTCTTGCTCTGTTGTTGGGACTGGGAAGGGTAAATGTGCCACCAAGGGGGACATCTCTGAGTGTTCCCCTCTGGTGAGTGGTAGGGTGGGGGTGAGCACCAGCAGCTCTGGGGTGCCCTTTGTGGGGATGCAGTCCTGGGTGCTCTACTGGCCTGGATGAGGAGTGTGCCCTGGGGGGACCTGGGTGTTGCCAACACTGTCCTCCACCAAAGTGCTGCTGGGAGCAGAGGGAAGAGCTTTTTGCCCACTGAGGCTGACCAGTGAGTGTACATAGAAAACCCATTTTGCTGTTTTTATTAAGTATTAATATTACAGTGCAGCCACCCTTTTGTTTTCTCCAACAGAGGTAAACCAAAACTATTTTCCAAGTTCCCTATGAGCACGCAGAGTAGAGTGTGCAGCTTCAGAATCAAGACTCGGTAGGAGACACTTGTGTGTCCAGTTCAGTTTTTGGGTTTCTATAAAATGCTCTCCGACGGGTCTTTACTCTCCTGCATAACACCTTCTCCACGAAGGGCTTGCACAGGACCATGTAGATCAGGGGGTCCATGCAGACATTGGTGGCCGCCAGCCACAGTGTGCTCTCTTTGGCCACGAAGAGCTGCTTCTGCAGGGCACAGTCCACGTGGGCAGTTGTTTGGCTCAGAGTGTAGGGGACCCTGCTGAAGTGGAAGGGGGCAAAGCACAAGAAGAACACGGTAAAAATGATGAATACTTTCCCCTTGATCCGTTTTTCCCTTTTGTTGTCTTTCTTCTGCGTTTTTATATATGACTCATATACCTTTTTGGTGATAATTATATAAAATAGCAACATGAGGATGAGGACAGTCCAGAAGATGAACTGACAGATGTAGCTGACGGCTTCATGCCACTTGAGTCCGAGGTAGCTCTTCAAGGAGGCACACTTCCTCACGGACTGGGGCGTCGCTGTCTTGTTGGATAAGATTGTGTTGGGCAGAGAGAGAACAAGGAAGAAGAGCCAGACCAGACCCGTGAGGATCTTTGCTGAGGTCGGGTTTTGCACCCAGAACTTCCCAAAAGGTCTCACAATCTTGAGAAATCTGTCAAAAGCAATGAGCCCGAGCAGCACTATGCTAATGTACATGGTGTCATAGAACACGACGGCTGAGAAGCGACAGACAAAGGCTTTGAGCTGCCACGGTCCCAGGCCAGAGTCTGTCAGGATCTTCAGAGGAAGCATCAGGGTCATTATAAGATCTGAAACTAAGATATTTTTCAAGTAGACGATGAAAGTTGATGTGCTTGGGATGTGGCAGAAAGCCCAGCAAGCCAGGCAGTTCAGTGTGAGTCCCAGGAGGAAGATGAGCGTGTACAGCGCTGGGAAGAGCAGGCGGGTGACGCTGGTGTCGCGCTGGCACGGCGGGGAGGAGGGGGCTCCGCCGGTGTAACCCACAGTGCTCGTGTTGGCAGGGTCTCCCATCGCTGGAAAAAGACTTGGATGAAAAGGAGACAGAAAGCACAAAACATAACTTTCTGCATTTAATGTTACGTGCTCCTTACGGGGGTGGCAGGTTTGCACGGACAAACAAAAAACCTGAGCGTGCGTTACGCAGACTGGCCAATTTCTCCTGTGGTTTACAGAAAATCTAAATATTTGCCCAAGTCTAGGTTGTTTACAAACTAACATCCACTGAAAAGTTAAAATGGTACGTACTCATTCTGGAGGCCTAAGGTAATGTTGTAGCAGGGTATAAGTGCAGATTGCCTGGAGCACTGTTTGTCTTTCCTGGAGGGATATTTTAGCATTAAATAGAAATGTCCCCGCTGTGGGCCAAAAGCCAAGCACTCCTGGGGAGGTGCCTTCTGGTGTTTTTGTCCAAGCACACACTGTTTTGCTTTCTCAGCACACCTTTAGACAGCGTTTCCGAGGTCAGATGGTGGTTATCAACCCCGAGCACCCCATCACGCCCCCAATGCTCCGGCCGTGCCAGTACCTGAGCAAACCTGCAGCAGCTGTTGCAGAGGCCTCCGTGGCTGTCCCCGGATCATCCACTGCTCCTCCGCCAACAGAAGCCTTGAGCAAAGTATTAAAAAAGGGGAAATGAGTAGAAAGAAGAGATCTTTTTCTGGTGGTGTGGTGTGTGGTTTCCTTCCTCATTTTCATGTGTCACCAAGTTAGTTAATCATGCTTTCTCTCTTCCCTTTGCTCGGCATGAGAAAGCACACTGCCTTCTCCTAAACTGGTAAAGGAAGCGTGACCCCGTCCCTCGAGACAGACACATTTCTGGGTTTGTGTGTATGCAGGACAGACCTGCTGCTCCTGCTCTGGGCATTCTGATTTGGCTCCTTTAGAGATGTGGGATGAACAAATGCAGAGTATTTCCTGACAGTTTTCCAGGATAATCCTCAAATGTAGCTCCAAGTTGTTGTTTGTGTGTGTGAATTCGCTGTTCTGGATGGCACTAGTTGTTGTTAATGTGTGACCAGAGTCTGCTCAGAGCCACCTTACAGTGGGTACTCTGTAAATAAACCAGTAAAACTGGTTTATTTTGGTCTGTGTAGCCAGATGATGTGCTGTGCTGGTTACAGCCACTTTCTGGTCCTGGCAGGAGGTACTGCTGCATGCAAGGCTGTGGATTGATGATGTGTTTGTTAGGTGTAATGCTGGAGTTTGGTGCATTTCTCTGTGAACAGAGCTGTTTGTGCAAGCCTGTTCCTGCCCACTGATGTGACAGCTCTGGCTCTGTGCTCGCTGCAGTGTGGGAAGTGCCTCATGGTCAAACTGTCCCTTTGGGGCAGGCATGGATGGATTCTCCAGATGCTTGGGCTGCAGCTGTGACAGGGAGTCTGTGCATCAGTACCTGATACACTTTGGCTAATGTGGGGGCTGGTGTCAGTGTTAAATGGCTGGGGAGGTTGAAGAGCCTTGAGGATGGCTGGGATGCAGCTCAGCCTTGCCACTGCCATCAGTGTGATGTGTCCCTGGCTGCCCAACCCGCCTCCTGTTTGCCCATCAGTGACAGTGTGAAGGTGACACAGTCCACTGCAATGCTCCAGGACTGATGTCCAGTGCAATGCCTTCTGTGTTTTCTTCCAAACTGAGCTCTTGATGCTGTTCCCAGCTGTCAAAGGCAGCAGGTACCAGGTACCTCTGTGAGGGTCACAGTGTCTGTGTGTCTGTTCTCTGAACAGCTCATCAGACCAGGGGAAGCAGCTGCCAGGTGATTGCCACTCTGCCCCTGGGGGTAGGTGCAGTAAATATGTGCAATGGGTGCTGGGTGGGAGTGGGGCATCTGGCACATCCCTCCTGGGCACTAGTGGGAACTGGTTGGCCTGGGGGCCTGTGGGCTGCTGTGGGAGCACACTCCAGGGTGACTGAGCACTGTTTCCAGGGAAATCCTGGTGCTCTGTGCCCTGCGGTGGAACCCCGTTACTGATACTGTGTCAGCTGGGGCAGGGACCAGCATCAGCAGGGCACAAAAGGGTTGGTGGAAGGTTTAACTCATCCTGAGGTTATTAGAGATGCTCAGTGTGGCAGTGAGTGAGCTGCCTTTTAACTTTGGAAGTTGGGGTTCAGTGGCAGAAGTGCCCTGGCAGGCAGGGACACGTCCTGGGAAGGGTGGACAGGGGATGGCTTGGGCAGGCCTGAGCTCTGGTGTGATGGTGACACACACTGATTAATTACAGCTGTTTGCAGTGCTGATAAATGAACCACAATTTATTCCAATAGCCCACGGGCTATTTCATGTGTTGTTGTTGTGATACCTGCAGATGTCATGTACCTGAAAATACTTCCCTGTTTTTTTTTCCAAGTTTTCCAATTGCAAAGGGGGAAATGGTTGAATATTTTGTATAGTGCAAAAAGTCTTTACATATTTTCTAATATAATATATCATTCTCTGTAAAAGTGTACAGTTTTGTTTATTTATGTAGTAAGGGGAAGAATTTGAGGATATAAGTCATATTAAGATAAGCCTGATTATGAAATAATTTCCTCTGACGTACAACTGTTACAACTATTAGTTATTGGTCAATGGATTAGGAATTGCAAGCACAGAATGAGAAAAGCACAGTGTTATTCTGTTACCAAAAATCTGCACAGACAAATGGCTCCTGTACATCCGGCCTAGGTTTGTTTGTCTGCCAGTTGTGTACCAGGTGACAGCTCCCTGTATTGAAAAATTACATTTAGTGTGGATTTTAGCTGCATTTCCCAGATCTTGTGTTGTCATGGACTTTACTCTGACCCAAATTTATCTGTTTCTGCAAAATCTTGGCAGCTTGTGATCTCGTCTGTAGCATTTCATGATTCTCTTTGAAGTTTTCCTCACAGTTCTACCTTTAAGTTCAAGCTACTTCCCTACAGTTCTGACAGGCATGGTGGTTGGGGTCACAGGAGGTCCTTTTTGGCAAGGATGGAGGTTGGGGAGACTCCTCTGTTATTCAAGCTTTCTGTTTCTGCAGCCAGTGGTGGTGGTTCCAGGGTGCTCCCGCTTCATCTGCAGGACAATTTCTAAAGAGGTCAGTGAAGCTCTGGGTACTCTCCACAGGATTTGTGCTCCTTCCCCCCACGATGAGGTGGAAGGGCAGGAAGGGGTGTGGGGACCCCTGAGCTCTAGACGGGCGTCTCGTCCGTGTCATCCCCTTCGTTCTGCTCCTGGGTGCGTGTCCCGAGCCCCGACAGCGCCGTGTGCCTGCGCAGAGTGCCCAGCAAGGACTTCCTGAAGGACTTGCAAAGGAAAAAGTATATGAACGGGTCCAGGCAGGCATTGAGGGATGTCAGCCACAGCGTGGTCTCCTTCAGGTAGAACAGGGCGTTCTGAGCAGAGCAGTTAAACACGTCTCTCGTTTGGCTCAAGGTGTAGGGGATCCTGGTGAAGTGGAACGGCACAAAACAAATAAAGAACACAGCGATGATGATGAAAACCTTCAGATTGACAGTCTTTTTGGATGCCTTCCCTGTGCATCTTGTCCTTTTATAGGATTTGTAGAGTTCCTTGCTGATGAGGATGTAACATACCACTATGACTGCTAAATTAACCCAGAAGATGAGCTGGCAAATGTAGTTTACACTTTCGTGCCAGATTAAGCCAAACTCAGATTTGAGGAGAGCACACTTCCTCACGTTCTTGGGTGTTCTCTTCTTGTTAGTTAAAATCATGTTGGGTAACGAAAGAGCAAACATAGATACCCAGATTGCTGTGGAAAGGATCTTGGCAGCCAAAAGGCTCCGTGGAGTTGATGTTCTGAATGGTGAAGTGGCTTTCTGATAGCGATCAATAGTTATCAGACCAAGAAATAAAATGCTGATGTACATGGTGAAGTAAAACACAACCTGGGTGACCTGGCACACGAACCCTCGCAGGACCCACGACACCAGCTTTGCATCACTGAGGATTTTGAATGGAAAAGTCAAGATCATGAGAAAGTCGGAAATGACAGTGTTCTTGAGGAAGATGATGAAATTGGATTTACTGGATATTTTGAAGAAGATCCACATTGCCAGGCCGTTCATGGTGATGCCCACCAGGAATAGAAATGTGTACAGCAAAGGGAAGATGACTTGGCTGATCCTGCTGTCGCTGGTACAGTTGCTGTAGTTCCTGGGGGAGCTGAAGTGGGTTGTGGCTTTCATTTGCACTCTGATGTCCCCCCTTCCCTGGAGAAACAAACAGAAAAGAGTGAAATTGTGAGCCTTGTCAGTCTGCTTCTGATTTTGTGTTGGGAACAAGTGCATGCAGCCGGTGGGGCCCGAGCTGGGCTGGGGTGACTCTCAGGTGTAGTGATGCAGTTATTTACATGACTCGTTGTCTGAGCTCTGCCTGTGTAAAACAGGCACTGGAGGAGTTGATGTGCTGTCAGCTCATGCTCAAATCCCTGACATCTGTCTTACAGAGCCACAAAGTTTTATTTCTCCCTCTAAGATAGACAAAATTGGCTTTTGCTCTGAAGCATGTAACAGGTTCAGCTGCCAAGTGCAATCCCAACAGAACAAGTACTCCCTGAGCATGGACATGTTCTCCCCCCAGAGCCAAGGGAAGTTACCGTGGGCCAAGGGAAGTTCCAGAAGTGGTGGAATTCGGGTGTTCCCTGCCGTGGAAACTGTAAGGGAGGGTCCTTGGCAGTCCTTCCAGCTCTTCACCGTGGGAGTGGGCAGCAGTGTTCCTGTGGGATCCCTCGGAGCTGGGAGAGGCAGGAGGAGCAGCTGAGCATCCCAGTCCTGAGACTTAGGCTTTCCTCTGGCTGTGAACTGGTTTCTCAGCCAGTGACAATGGCAGATTCCAACAGGTGCACTCAGAGCTTCTGCTTCTGCTTTCTATAGAAGAGAAAGAGAAATAAATAGAAATTTAAAAAATAGTGATTTACTTCCTGCCTTTGACTGGCTTCCAGAGACTATTTATAAAGAGAGTGGGTATTTGTCAGATTGTGCAACTTTTCTGAGCATAGAGCTGCGCTCCTGTCTGCCCCTTTCAGCCTTGTGATTCTTTAGTGTTACTTTTGTACACAGCCTTGTTTTTTAAAACCTTTAAAGTATTTGAAAGAATATTGATTGCTTTGGAGGAGGTTATCACCGAAGGAAATATTTATATCTTATGTAACTTGCAGAGCAGTGCTTCGAGTTTCCAAGTTACATACAGTAACATCAACATTATATGATATATACATTTTGTTGAAAGGCCACTAACAACGAAATAAACTAGACATATTTCAATTTCTTTGGGATGTGCAAGACAGAATTCTAGGACTTGGACTGCATTTTTTTTCTCAGTGGATTTGTACATAGTAAGTGTCACACAATTTCTAAACGTCTGTCTTCCATTTACTGATCTACTGTGGAATATTGATCCAGGGGACAGTGTGGAGGGTCATCCCCTGGTTCTGTCCTTGTAGATACACACAGAATTCATAACATCTGACTGAATTTCCCCTCTGTGTTTTTACCCCACTCTTCAGTGATCCCTTTTGGCACTGTTTGTCCCTACTGACAGCCACAGGAGATGTGTTTGTGTTGGAGTCAGTTGTTGTTTCCTGCAGCCTGGGCTGCCCAGGCCGATGACAGGGATGGCAGGGACAGGCAGGGACAGGCAGAGAGACTTCACTTGCTCTTTTCAGGATGAGTCCTCCAGCCACGAGTGTAACCAGCGCATGATTCTCCTCTATGGCGTGGGTAAGGAGCGGGATGAAGCGAGGCACCAGCTGAAGAAGATCACCAAAGACATCCTCAAAATCCTGAACAAGAAGAGCACTACAGAAATGGGTGGTAAATGCTGTAAGGCTGCTGTTCAGTCGCCTGTAGTGACCATTGTCTGGAGACATGCATGTTATCCTGTAATTTGGCTTCCCTCCCCTTGGCAGTCCCTGGGGGGTGCTGAGCAGAGCCCCATGGCCCCACAGTGCTTTGGGATGACCAAGGACTGCCACCACTAGAAATCCCTGTTTTCCATTGTAGCAATTGGCTGCAAACACTTGTGTTGGGCTAAAGCCTGGAATGTGAGTGATCCACGTTCTCACCCTCCTGGTAAGAGCGTGTGGCTGTTTTCAGCTTCTCTGGGGTGTCACCTCTGTGCACTGGGATAACCCCGTGGCAGCTCTGACACTGTTTTGTGCTGTTGTGGATCATTATAATGGAGAACAGGAGCTAATAGGGTTTGTATAGTCATGAGTAAAACTTATTAAGGGTTTTATTGTCTTTTAAATCAGTACCAATGGAAAACTGCTAGGGCTCCATTAAATATAAAATGACTGAAATAACCTTTTATATCTGCTCAGTGGGGGACGAAGGGCAGAAGGCCCGGAAGACCAAACCAGAGGCGTTTCCAACCCTGGAGACTGTGTTCACAAAACTACAGCAGCTGTCCTATTTCGATCAACATCAGGTGACATCCCAGGTACTTCCCTTGTGTCAAATTGTGGCCTTTTAGCTCTGCTGCAGGGATGTCAAATGGGAAAGAAATCCTGTTTTTTATGAGTGTTTTGTATGTATACAAAATAACCTGGTCTAGTGGAAGGTGTCCCTGCCCATGGCAGAGGTGGAATGAGTTGAGCTTTATGGTCCCTTTCAACCCAAATCATTCTATGATGATGTGATAATTTGTTCTGAAGGACAAGCTTGGTTTTCCTGCTTTGTGTTAGGACTCATAAGTGTGCAAGTGTGTCAGCACAGAGTTTCATAATTTTGTATGTGTTACTGGTTTTAAGTATGTTCTAATACCAGAGGCTAATATGTGAAACAAATAAAAGAGGTAAATGTTTGGCACTTAATTTATAAGGCATCTTTTGGTCTGGTCTTTTGAATAAATTTATTACAAGTTTGGTTTATGTGTTTTATTAATGAACTGAAAACCAGTTGAATATTTCAATCAACTGAAATAAATCACAGTGCAGCAAGATGCGAAGAAAAATGATTTTTCTGCTTCTTTGAAGCAAACTGCTTCAGAACAGAAATCAGTGCTGTAGCTGTTGGGAACAGTTTGAGACCCAGCTGTGAAGCAGCAGAACAACCTTTTGTGTGCTGTGAGGTTTGGAAGGAAGGGCACTGTGCCTGGCTCAGGGACAGGGAGTGACGGGGGTGCTTGTGCCTGGTGTGTGAGTGCTTTTACCTGCACAGTGCTGGCACTCACTGTTGCCACTTGCACAGCAGGATTTTCAGAGTGCTGGTGTACCTGAGGAGCCCTCAGTCACATCTGACTTCCAGAATTCCCTTTCCCAGATCTCCAGCAATGTCCTGGAGCAGATCACCAGCTTTGCCTCGGGAACGTCGTACCACCTGCCCTTGGCTCACCACATCCAGCTCATCTTCGACCTCATGGAGCCAGCACTGAACATCAACGGACTGATAGACTTCGCGGTGCAGGTGAGCAGAGTTCATCTGGGGAGGTCCTGGCAGGACAGAGCTGTGGTCCATGTTCTGGGAAGCCAGAAAACCCCCAAGAGCTGGACTGCAAATTCCCTCCGCGTGCTCGTGGCTGTTCCAGTTTCCTGCCCTCTCAGAGTGCCGGACACTTCTCCTTCCGCCGTGCTGTGACCGTTGTGGAGAATCAATAGATGCATTTTATTTTTAAATCTTTCAAAATTAACAGAACTCCGGATTGTTTTAGAACAAAGGATTTTAGGATGGGCTTTGCTGTTTCGGACTAAACCACTGTGTTACCCAGTAACGCACCGGGGTGCCTGAAATGCCGTGGATTTCCAAAGAGCTCTTCTGAGGGATGTTTTTTATACTTCAAGCGTTTATTTTGCTCCCTCTTTCCCTTGTTCTGTAGTGAGTAAAGAACTGCATTTTTGTTCACCTCACAGTTTTTCCTTAATGTATTGTTTTTTTTTTTTGCTCCTGTTTTACGTGTTTAACTGGGAAATTACTCTGTTTGCTGCTCTTGTGTGTGTTCCCAGCTGCTGAACGAGCTGAGCGTGGTGGAGGCCGAGCTGCTGCTGAAGTCGTCGAGCCTGGCCGGGAGCTACACGACGGGGCTGTGTGTGTGCATCGTGGCCGTGCTGCGGCGGCACCACGCCTGCCTCCTCCTCAGCCCCCAGCACACCGCCCAGGTCTTCGAAGGGTCGGTGGCACACACGCCTTTTCAAAGAGGGATTTTGTTCTCTCTTGAGCGAGGAAAGCATTTTGGTTTGGGTGGTTGGAGCAGGTGTTGCAGTGCTGCTGAAGGGCCGTGGGTGAGCTCAGGTGAGCGGGGTGGAGGGCTCAGCTCTGCAGCCTGCACCCCACTGCCAGGGGCTGCTGGGATCCTCAGCCCTCGTAGCCTTGGACAAGGGGGTTGTGCCTCCTGATTTCCTGCCCATTTGCCCCACTGCCCTGGGCTCCACAAGTGCCTCTGCCACAGGTGACACCAAATGCCACACGAGCCCCATGGGGCTGTAGATGAAGGTCTGTCGTGTCCCCAGCTGACAGTGGGTTTATCTGATCTGTGACACATTTGTCAGGTGTGTTGGAACAAACTTGGGGTGCTTTTGCGTTTGCAGGTTGTGTGGGGTAGTAAAGCACGTCGTGAATCCCTCTGAGTGTTCCTCCCCAGAACGGTGCATTCTAGCTTACCTGTACGACCTGTACGTGTCCTGCAGCCACCTGAGAAGCAAGTTTGGAGACCTGTTCAGGTGGGTGGTGAAGGGATTGTTCTCACCCCTGCCCACAGACTGATGTGGGCTGCTGTGGTTTCCCTCTGCTTTCCCCTGGAAATCACTGCTGCCTTTGCAGCTTTAGCTTCACTGATGCAGGTCCCATGTCCGTGTTTGAGTTTGTGCTTGAATGTTTCATGCTTGAATGTTCAGTTCCTTGATTTTTAAATTTAAAAAACATTAGGTTTCCATAAACTGTGTTTTTGGCTTTTACTTTTTAAAGGGGGAGTGGAAACCTTTCAGATGTAAATCCACATCTTGTGAGACTCACAAACCACCTCAGCTGCTGTTTCCCCTCCTGGTTTGTGTACCTGGTTTGGGTTTGCATAGTTCAGATTTGTGGTTTCATTTCATAGGGAGCAGGAAAGGTGTTCTCAGTAATAATCTTAATATTTTAATAGGTTTACAGATACGTGGAAACAGTAGCATTTAATATGAGAAACATAATGAAAAGGAAATAAGAAATATAGAAGAACTACAGAAACATCTTAGCTAGCTCTATGTTCATTTTCCCACTTAAAACCTGAAGTTTTAGTAACACAATAAAATTAGCATTTCTATTAATACTAACCTACAATAGCAAATCAAAATAGCATCTAGCAATATATAGATATACAAGGTATTAAATCATATATTAAATATGTGATACACAGCGCTTGTTTTGAAACACCCTTTTTTGGACAAATGGACTTAGAAATTCCTGAAAACTGTTAATAGAATTTATGTATACGTTTTTAAACAGCTGTGTGTAAGGTAATAGCACTACATTAATTTGATTATTGGTTTCCTTGCTTCAGTTAAAACACCCAACTCAGCTGGATGTTCACAGTAACATTTTAAGCTCCTTTTTCACCTGCTGTAAGCCCAGCTGACTCAGGCAATTTGAAGCAATGATAAATTACAATTCAGAAATGTTCACATTTAGAGACTCACCCCCTGTGCATTGCTGTGCTCTGGTCTCCTCTTCAGTGTCTCCTGAATGGGTGTCAGTGAGGGCACAGCATGTTTGGTTTTGTGTGCCTGGAACAGTTACTAATCTTCCCTAAACTTCCTTTTTTTAAAACATTCTTTTAACTTTTTTTTTTTTTTTTAAATCTTATCTCCTGACCACTCCCCCAGCACTGCCTGTGGTGCAAGTGCTGTCTCAGAGGCTGCTTTGCTCTGGTGCTCAGTGCTGGTTGGGTTTGGGCCTCCCTTTCTGCAGCCATGGGGTGGCTGTAGGGGGGTGTTGGGGTCAGGGCCAGCCCTGTGCCCGTTAGCACCTGGTGGGTTTGGTGGCAGCTCTTTGTGTTCCACGCACTGGATTTCTGTCTCTGCTGCTGTGCTGGCTGTCAGAGCAGAGGGTTAATGTCAGGCACTGCCCTTCTTCTAATTAATTACCCCACTAATGGCCTCGGGCAGGCAGTGACGGGGTCCCAGGGCAGCAGGGACAAGGTGTCCCCAGGGTTGGCAGTGGCAGGGGGTCCCAGGGCTGCAGGGGCTGCACAGTCACAGGGTGCTGCCCTCCCAGCCCCTGGCCAGACACACTGGTGCTGCTCCCTCAGCTCCCAGCTGCCTTCCAGGCTGCCCAGTGTTTCCTCTCTCTTTTCATCCTGGGGCTGGTGGAGTCCTAAAAAACTCCAAAATTTTCTCGTATTTTGAGTTAATTTAAATTAAGAGATTCTTTTCAGTAATGGGGAAATCTTCCCAGTTGGGCTAATTAGTGAAGTTTGTCCATGTGGTGTAAAACCCCATCCTGGAGAGAAACACTCCTTAGAACATTTTGGGTGTGAAATTTGCATTCCTCACTGACACAATTTTCCCCTGAAGAAAACTGCTTCACATAGAGGTGTTCATGGCCTGGAACAGTTCTTGCCCTTTTGTCTAATTATTAATGTCAAAATATGACCTCTAATATCTTTTCTCTATTTACTGGTTTCCAAATGTTGTCTGTTATGTCACATTATTGTCAAATGTAGTTTTTAACTGAGATAAATGTTCTCATTTTGCCTTAATGAATTTCCCCTGCCCCACTGCACCTCCCATGGGAATGGGAGAGTGATGCTGGGAAGTGTGGTTATACTCCCTGTAGGGCCATCTGATGCCCCAGGAAGATGCTGCTGGGGAGGAGGACACTGGGCCTTACCCAGCTGCTCACAGTGTCCAAGAAGTGATTTGGAAACTCAAGACTTTGTTTGTAGGAAAACTTGAATGAAATTGATATATCAGCCTTGTTATCTGGTAGATGCTCCTTATCCAAAATGAGTTTGCAAGTGTGCCTGGAGTGGTAACCCAGCCAGGACCTTCTCATCCCACGTGGTGTGTCCAGCACACTCCTGCAAGGTGCCTTTGGCACCTCTCTGTTTTTGGTCCTCAGTAGTGCCTGTTCCAAGGTGAAGCAGACGATCTACAGCAACATCCAGCCCTCAAACTCCAACTTGCTGTGGGACCCAGAGTTCATGCTGGATTTCCTTGAGAATCCCTCTGCTCTCAGCATTAACTACTCGATGCTGGGCAAGATCCTGAGCGACAACGCGGGGAACCGCTACAGCTTCGTGTGCAACGTGCTGCTGGGCGTCTGCATGGGCCACCAGGACCCGGGCAGGTGAGGCCATGGGCCACCAGGACCTGGGCAGGTGAGGCCATGGGCCACCAGGACCCGGGCAGGTGAGACCATGGCATGGGGTGGGCCACCAGGACCCGGGCAGGTGAGGCCATGGCCACCAGGACCCGGGCAGGTGCAGGCTGTGGCCACCAGGACCCGGGCAGGTGAGGCCATGGGGCACCAGGACCCGGGCAGGTGAGGCTGTGCTGGGGCGGGACACAGCCAGCTCACAGAGTGGGGATGAGGTTTCCTTTCACCTTTTTGCTTGGTGTCTTTTTTTTTTCCCGGTTGTTTTCATTTTCATTCCTGTTGCTGCAAATGTGTTGTGTAATTTCCTCTGAGTTCCTTGGTTCAATCAATCTGCATAGTTTAGCAGAAGGGAGGAAGGAGCAGCAGGCACTCGCTGTCAGACAGTCAGGGAGGGTTTTGCACCAGCAGTTGAGCTGTTCCAGAATGAACAGCTCAGCACAATCTCTGCTCACTAGAAGTCTGCATTAGGTCATTGCCTCCTTCTGGTACAATTGGTGTTTCATTTATTAAGTGTGTAATTCATAAATTATGGATTTTGTCTTCATAGGCAAGACATAGGTTTTTGAAAGATCTGTTTTTTAAGTATTAAGAGTTTTATTGGGAGAATGGCTTCAAGCTGTCAAAGAGTAGGTTTATATTGGATGTGAGGAAGAAATTGTTCCCTGGGAGGGTGGGGAGGCCCTGGCACAGGTTGCCCAGAGAAGCTGTGGCTGCCCCATCCCTGGGAGTGTCCAAGGGCAGGTTGGACAGGGCTTGGAGCAACCTGGATAGTGGAAGGTGTCCCTGCCCATGGCAGGGGAGTGGAACTCGGTGATTTTTAAGGTCCCTTCCAACCCAAAGCAGTCTGTGATTCTCTGGAGTGTGGGCCATCCTTGGCAGGGCAGAGCAGCTGAGAGGAAGCAGTTTTGTAAGAGCACAAAAGGGAACATCTAAATGCGGCCAAACAAGTTTCACTGTGGAACAGAGAGAAAATAACTTGCACTGGGATGAGTCAACTCTTCTCTGTTTCTTAAGCTGTTACATAACCCTGAATCATGCCCCAAATCCCATGTTACACAGTATGGGATCTGTGAAGTAAAATTCATTGGTGCCAGTTGATTTTGTGACTTGTTTCCCTGCCTGGTGGTGGTGCCTGGCAGGGGGAGGGCTCCTGCAGTGACCTGTCACGGTGGCCTGGGGCTGGGGAGAGGTGCCCCACACACCCCTGTCCCTGACACTGCTGCAGGAGAGGTTTCTGCCAGGCTGTCCAGCACAGGGTAACCCTGGGGTGTACGTACAGTAGCCTAATCACATCAGGACATAAATCCCCACCTGAAGTAAGGAAAGAGCAGTTCTGCCAAGCGCTGCTCTGCTTTGACCCAAGTATTTGTGGTGTACAAAATCCGTGGGCTCTGTGTGAGTGTTTCCCTCCTTCCAGGATCAATGACACAGGGAACCTGTGTGCAGAGCTGACGTCGTGCTGCACCCTGCTCAGCTCGGAGTGGCTGGGGGTGCTGAAGGCTCTGTGCTGCTCCTCAAACCACGTCTGGGGCTTCAACGATCTGCTCTGCAGCGTGGATGTAAGTTCGGTATCTTCTGAATGCCTGTGACTCCCATTTACCCCCCGTTTCCTTAGAGGGGTGGGGAGGCTTTGGTTCCACACAAAATGCAGAGAACAAATTCAATCTTGTATCCATTTGACTTTTCAAGGCTTTTCATGAGGTTTCTGACTGATTTTTATTCCTTCCTGCATCTTCAGAGTTAACGTAAATTCGAGCAGTGCTTAGAGTTTTGTCTTTGTAAATGTGTTCTGTTCTCTATGGGGGATGATGCAGAGTGCCAGAGTGACTCCCCAGCAGGAACAGGCATGGCCATGTGCTTTTCCTAAGATGTTGATGGATGTGGAAATAACTGTCTCTGTTTTAAGGACCCTGTTTTGGTGTTGGCTCCTTGATTGTAGAATGCTATGGTCAGCAGGGTTACAGTGACTGATGTGATCCAGTACTTGATTCCATATATTTACCCTCAGTTTGGGGGCATTTGCCTTTGGGAGCATGCTAAAGCTGTGTCCATAGGGACCTTCCTCTCCTGAAGCCAAGGAAGGAGTCTTGGTGTTACCTAGTTTTATTGAGTGCTAAAATTTTCTCCAATTTTTATAAGACTAGTGTTTTTAATTTCAGAATTTTGATATTTTAGTATTTGAAATTGGTGTTTGTTAAAATTCAGTTAAAAGCCATATTTGCCCCAAGATGTTTGGGAAATGCATTAAAAATGCTCATGTATAACCACTTTATGTTTATTGTATGAATGAATCCCTCAGTACTCGTGGCAGGGCTGTGTGCCCTGCTGTGTGAGGCCTGGCAGTGTTTCCCTGGCAGGTGAGTGACCTGTCGTTCCACGACTCCCTGGCCACGTTCGTGTCCATCCTGATCGCCCGGCAGTGCCTTTCCCTGGAGGATGTTGTCCAGCACGTTGCACTGCCTTCCCTCCTGGCAGCTGGTAAGGGAAGAATTTAAGGTGAAAACCTTGAGACTTCCTAAGCAGTCTGCAGGGGTGGGACGAGCAGCGTGCTGTGCCTGCAGTGCCAGTGCTGTGCCTGCAGTGCCAGTGCCGTGTCCTGTGGTGCCAGTGCTGTGCCTGCAGTGCCAGTGCTGTGTCCTACAGTGCCCAGTGCCATGTCCTGCAGTGCCAGTGCTGTGTCCTGCAGTGCCAGTGCTGTGTCCTGCGGCTGTGTCCTGCGGTGCCAGTGCTGTGTCCTGTGTGCCAGTGCTGCCAGTGCGTGTCAGTGCCAGTGCCGTGTCCTGTGGTGCCAGTGCCATGTCCTGCAGTGCCAGTGCTGTGCCTGCAGTGCCAGTGCCGTGTCCTGTGGTGCCAGTGCCATGTCCTGCAGTGCCAGTGCTGTGTCCTGCAGTGCCAGTGCTGTGTCCTGCAGTGCCAGTGCCGTGTCCTGTGGTGCCAGTACTGTGTCCTGTGGTGCCAGTGCCATGTCCTGCAGTGCCAGTGCTGTGTCCTGTGGCTCCCAGGGAGCGGTGCCAGTGGAGGGCAGAGGCTGGGAGGGCGAGGTCAGAGCTGCTGGCAGGGCACTGCCCCCCTGTCCCAGTGTGTGCAGCCTCACCTGCTCCTTGCTGCTCTGCACTGTGCTCCAGGTCCTGCCACACCTGTGCTGTACCTGGGGTCTTCTTTGTTGGCCACTTCAGACATTTCTTTTCACTTTCTCCTTGGATTTGTGTTTCTTCTTGCTGCTTTAACTGTCAAAAGCCATTACAACCATATATTCTTTTCTGCCATTAATTATGTCTCTTGCTTACAAAAATTCCTGCCATTCTTTCCTGATTTTTAATGACTCAAGGCCATAAATGCTTATTCCTGTTGATGAAATCATTGTATTTCCATCTAAAATGATGGAACACTCCCAGGCCTGCTGCTGGGACTTGTGAGGTCCTGGGCAGATCCTCATGTCCATGTCCCATCTTCCGCAGCCTGTGGGGATCTGGATGCTGAGCCTGGGGCCAGGATGACCTGCCGGCTGCTCCTGCACCTCTTCAGGACACCCCAGGTGTGCCTCTTTGCCCAGGAGACAGGTGAGTTGTCTGCTGCTTGGTCCTTCCATTGCAGAGAGTGAACCCAGAATTGGTTTTTGATGGCTCCAGATTTTATGGGTGAAAATATCCACAGTGCAAGTTCAAAATTGCACATTTCACTGGTGAGGAGTCGATAGCAACAGTTCTTACTGGTTTGGGAAATGGTTTGGGTGCAGGTAAAACTATAGGATTTTGCTGAAACTTTTTCATTATCAACACCTGGCAGTGATGAAGAATGGCAGTGACAGAGGTACTAATGGGGATACACACTGTGCTGTTTGGGAGCTCAGCGTGGAAATAGCAAGTAAATATGATTTCAAATGGGGTATAATAAAGCATCTTGTCCAACAGAAGGTACACGAGAAAATTAGTTCTCAGGATATGTTAAGGTGGTTCTCTTTTCTTTTAAATGTGACTATTTTCAGGTCTCATGTGTGTGTGTTTGCCACAGAGCAAAAGAGGAAGGAAAAAGGCAAGGAAAAAGCACCCAACAATTAAATGCATACGAGCCTGGTGATAACCTGTGTTATATATGCATGGCTTCTAATATTTGGGCAAATTTGATAACAAGATTTGATAACAATTATATCCATGGGAAAAAGAAATTGAAAGAAAAGTCAACTCTTAAGCGGTGTCAAATTCTTCCATCTAAAAGTAATAGTAATTTCTTTTCTGACATAAATTAATGAGCTTTTTTGCATATTTGAGAAAAACAGGCAAGAACTGTGAGAAATACTGACTGGGAACAGACAGATGTGGCTTCCCTAGAAATAGAAGTAGATTTGAATGGATAGGAATAATCATGACTGAACCATAGGAAGTAAATCACGTCAAACACAAAGAGACCACGTTACAGACCCTCCTTACATCTGGCTCAGTTAACTGCCTCACAGAGGTGATGGATTCGTCCTTCCTCTCATCCCTCCCTGCCTTGCAGTCTGTGCCTCTCCTCCTTCAGGTTGCACAAAGCACTCACTGACTTCTGCAGGCTGCAGAGCTGCAGAATTGAGTGTAACTGCAACAGGCATGGACAGCACTGAATTCTGCCTCGCTTGTCACACAGATGAGGTGAGGAAGTAATTTCCTAAATCTGTGAAGTCAAAACCAAAATAGGGTTCAATGTCTCATTGTGGTTAAATTCACTGTTCCCATGGACACAGTGAACCAACAGGCTTCTTTTTCTATTTCAATGCCCATAGCTTATTTTGATATGAATCCATCATAACCACATATCCCAGCTGAATTAATGACTTACCTGTTGGGCTGCACTTTCAATTTCAGAAGATTTCAGTTCTTCATTCAGTTCTTGTACTTCTGTCGCTGTTCTAGCTGAGGAGGATTTCACACAAAGGAAATGTTAGTTAGTAAATAACACCAATTTTCTACAAAAATCTGCTCTTCTCTCCGTAGGGAAGTTATTTCCTGGAATTCGTTCTTCCTGTGACCGTCACCTCTTGGCCGCTGCTCACAACAGCATCGAAGTGGGAGCTGTGTTTGCAGTTTTGAAAGCAATTCTGATGCTTGGTAAGAGTGTGCAGTCCTGTGTGATGTGTTTGTGCCAGTGTTTGGGTGGAAAACAGCTTGTACTAGTTCCCTTCCCTGGGAATGCTCCCGGGGAGGGAAAACCCTGAGGACAGGGGAAGAATGTGGCTGCTGTCCCTGCTCCTGCAGCATGTGGGGAGTGCAGACTCCAGGTTAAAGACAGATTTTTCCCTGGTGAGTCAGCCCCAGCAGAGAGGCTTTGAGCAGATGTGGCTATTTCAGATGGTGACCCTGACCTCTGCCACTGAGTCCCAGGACATTCAAACTCAGGAGAGTCCCTCTCACATATAGAGAGGAAAAAGGATCTCAGATAAGTTTTCCCGCTTTTTTCTGTGTTTTACCACAAATCTCATGTATCTGCCATTGTGGAAGTTGTAAAAGCATCACCCTGAGCAGCTCTCCATGAAGGGTGAGTGTTGTTTTCCAGACAAGTATCTGCCTCAGAGCTTTGGTTTGGCTCCAGTTCAGCTGAAGTTCCTGTGACCTCTGGGGAGATGTATTTTTGGAGCTCAGTAAATGTCTGCTTAAACAAGCAAGATGTTCCAGCCGTGGCTGTGCCCACAGGGTGTCCCTCCAGCCAGAGTGCCACTGGGACAGTCTGTTGGCCAGTGTCTCAGAACCTTCAAAACCCCTGTGACCCCTAATAATGTGACTGTGCTGGGGAAGGATGTTACAGGCAGAGCTAGCTGGGATAGGCTGGTGGATTGGAGAGAGAGATTGAAAAATGTTTATGGCCATTATCTATGTACTCTTGCTATTTATTCAGAGTGCTGAGATTTAGGATTTTTCTTCATTAACTGTGAGTGGTGTGAACACCTGTGGTTTTATCTCTGCAGAGACATGGTTTGGTTTGGTGCAAGGGAGTACAGGGGAAGGTTTAGGTACATTGTGCATTTACTGCAGCACTTCTCCTATAGACTCAAACTATTCTATTTGGAGAGGTCTGTTGTTGGCACCCTGCATTAATAATTTAAAAATTGTACTTGCTTTGTTGAGGGAAAACATCAGATAAATGGTAGCTGTTGAAGTTCTGTGCTGAGGAAGCTGTTCCAGTTTTATCAGAGCTTTCTGGGATGGCTTTAGCTTCATGTGACCTTGGTTCCACTCTCTTCACTGTATTATTTGCCTGCCAGGTTCTTCCCTCTCATCCTTCCTGAATGGAGATGTGGGCTCATAGAAAGGTTGAGGGGTCACTCAATGGCTGAGGGGCCCTTGGTCAGACTTGTCTCTTGATCTACAGAATATTAATAAATCAAAATAAGAGATAGGACTTGGAAAAGGGGCATCTGAGAAGACCTAATAACTCAACTCTTCCTTACCTGCCAAAGCAATTCCTTTCACTCACCTTTTCCTTTCCAGCACGTGGTGGCTACAGTTGTGTTTGATTTGTATAAATCCTTTCCTACTTCCAAAATACCCATTAAAAAGATGCTTTGCAACATGAAGCCAGAGGACAGTACTTTGGTGATGTTCAGAGTCAGCCAGTGCTGCCCTTTTGCATGTGATGGCCTCACTCCTGCTCAGCTCCCACCTCCTGGTGCCCCAATGGCCTCTGTCCCTGGGGCGAGGGTGTGGGGCTGGGCTGGGAGTTCACCCTGTGCTTCTGCTGGACAGGTGATGCAGAAATTGGCAGCAACAATGTCAGCTCCTTGAAGAGTGAAGAGTTTCATGTGAGAGGCTTCTTAGATGAGCTCAATGAGGAGGAAATCTGGGGTTCCTCTCATGCTTTGAAGTCCTGCAGAAAAACTGTTTCCATGGAAACTGCCAGTCTGAGCGAGTACGCGAGATATGTGCTCAGAACCATCTGCCAGCAGGTAAAGCCCCAGAACTGCTCCTCCATCCTCATTTGGGGAAAGAGCTTTGTTTATTTGAAAAGTGTAACATCTATTTTGGTGCAAAATTAGTGTTGGAGTATGTCAGCATTTGTGTTCTGTTGGAGTTTCCTGATGTGGACAATTTATGCGTGGAGTAGTGAGTTATTTGGGTTAAAAAATGCTTTAGTTAGTTGCTAACATCCCCCTGCACTCTCAGAACTGAGGCGTTTTTCCTACCTCGATCTCAAGTACTTTGGGAAGACAGAAGGACCACTCTATCAGCCTTCTGCTTAAAGGGCTTTTACAGTAGCATTTGTGTTATTGCAAAGTTGCTCTCAAAGTACAGAAGAAATTAATTTTGGAAAACCTGTTAACAGTCTTAGACGGGTGGTTCTGAGTGACAGGAGACATTGTTAATCTCACATGTGGCATGAGCCATAGTTCAGTGCAAGTTTTGCATATGAAACAATCACTTTTCTGTTCAGTTTACCAAAAGTTAGTATTGCCTTGAAACTCTGCTGAATCTGTCCTTTGACTCCTTACAGGAGTGGGTCGGAGAGCACTGTTTGAAAGAACCTGAGAGGCTGTGCACTGACAAAGATCTTATTTTGGATCCCGTTCTCTCAAACAGACAAGCACAGAAACTCCTTCAGCTTATCTGTTATCCTGATGGCATTAAGGAGTGCCCCGAGGGTGACAACCCTCAGCGGCAGCACATCAAGCGCATCCTTCAGGTGAGGGCTGGGGCAGTGCCAGCAGCACCGCCCAGGGACACTCATTTGCAGCTGCTGGTGCAGCCAAGTATTAGATTATTCTTTCAAGGTTCTGGGTGCTCAGGACCTGCAGTCTCTGTAGGGAAGGTGTGTGGTGTGACTCAGGGTGTCTCGTTCCCTCTGATCCCGGGTCAGGGAGGAGCAGCACACCCGTCACCGCCGCTCCTGTCGCCAGGACTGGGGAGCCGCTCTCAGAGCTGCTCAGGAGGAGGGTCCTGCTGTCCCAGGGGGGCTCTGGGACAGTACGGGGCTGACAGTCACTCCTGCTCCATTGGAAAGGCTCAAATGCCTTCACAGACAGTCCCAAGCTGACCATGTCTTCACATTCAGCTGCATTAGGGACAGTTCATTTCCTAAACTGCAAAATGGATTTTCTGTGAATAGCCCTGTGAAAAATCAAGTCTGCAATATCTGGACCAGGACAAATAAGGGTCAATGTCCTCCAAAAAAAAATCATGTCTAGATGGCCTCATGCTAAATTCAGACCTATCCACTTGGATGACAATGCCATGGATTGGTGGAATTACCAATGAAAGAGAGAACTACGTTTTCTGTATTTACATTTAACTAAATTCAGATTTTGCAGAGAATGAGATTCTTATTCAGAAAGGCTGTGAGGTTAAAAGTACCGAGGAATGCTGTTAGCTGAAAGGTGTGGAAGTGCATGTTCTTTAATGCTCTGATGTTTTGGTGTGTCATTAGAGTATTAGAAAGATCAGTGATTGTGATGATCTGCTTATAAGATGAGACTTCTGCACGTGATGTGTTCGAGTATGAGATTCATTCCTTCAGACCTGTAAAATGTTGACTTTGTGTTAATATTATTAACAATTAGCATGCGTGATGTTAATTCTCCCCTAGAACTTAGACCAGTGGACTCTGCGGCAGTCGTGGCTGGAGCTGCAGCTGATGATCAAACAGTGCACGAAGGAGCCCGTGAGTATTGGTTTTCAAACTTCCTTATCTAAATATTTAATGCAAAAAAGTATGTTAAATTTTAAGGTAGTCCATGAGCAAACATGCCATGAATGTGCTAGTGTACTTGTGTTTCACTGTAGGGTTCTGGGGCTGTGGCTGGAATGAACAGCTTGTTGGATAATATCGCAAAGGCGACAATAGAGGTGTTTCAGCAATCCGCTGAGCTAAACAATAACTCTTCTAACTCTGGTATAGGCCTCTTCAGTCCAAACTCTGTTGGAAATGCTGACACGAGTAATACAAGACAGAATGGTAAAAAGACATTCCTAAGGTATTTTTTGTAGCACCTTTTTAATTCTTCTAGCCAACATGATGCTTAACTGTGTGTAGATCGCCTAGACTGTGTTGTGCTTGAACCAGGAATGCACAGAAACAGTTATCTGAAGGTTCCTTCTATTTACTTTTGTTTGACAATAAATGTAGTTACTATTCTTGAAATTTCTGGACACCAGAAATCGTGACTGCTCAGTCCTCACTAGTTCCCCCAGATGTACCGTGCCACTGCTTTATTGAAGCAGTTCAGTCTTGTAACAGTTCATAGTGGCTGCAAAACTGCCTGCATATTTTGACTGAAATAAGTTTGTTCTGCTCCTAGTTCCTCTGAGAGGCGAGGAGTGTGGCTGGTGGCCCCCCTGATTGCCAAACTGCCCACCTCGGTTCAAGGTAGGGTCTTGAAAGCTGCAGGAGAGGAGCTGGAGAAAGGGCAGCATTTGGGGTCATCTTCTAAGAAGGAAAGAGATAGACAGAAACAAAAAAGGTATGACCTTGGGGAACCCCTGCAGACAGAGCTAAACCATGTTTGTGAGGGAGGAGTTTACTGGGGCCTCAAAATTTTGTCAACTCCAAGGGTTCAGGTGTCAGTTGGGCTGAAGGAATACCATTGGTTCCAAAAGAGGAAATGTAGAAGCTTTGTAACCCATCTGCCAGGGGCTGTGCTGCAGCTCTGTGATGGGAAATGGTAGGGAGGTAAAGCAACAGGTAGAGCACTTGTTGTCTCTTCCCTCATGTGGCATTAGGCCTCTTTGCTCGCATTAAGATCACACCATTGTCACTTCACTTGCTTCCTGCTGGGAATTGAGCTTAAGCTCATCTCTAACTTGCCAAAACATGTGAGAATTTTGACTAAATGGTTATTGATTTTCCTTCAGTAAAACATTCTTCCATGGTGCCTGTAATGTTTTTGCACTTCCTTGGGGTTATGCTAGAAGTTCCACTGAATAAAGCCCACGTTGGAATTTTAGACCAATTCAGGCAGCTCTTGTTCTAATCAGAGCTCCCAGGGGAAACTTCCTCGGGGTTCACTTCAGACCAGTAGCATGGATTAGAAACTTTTGCTGCCTTATCTGTGTTAAAATGTTGTCCCTGGTTAATCAAAGTAGTCTTAAATAACCTGCCCTGTTCTTGAGTCAGGCCTTCAGGTGTGTGGGCAGTTCTTGGTCACTCAGGGCCCCCTGAGCCGGGGGTCTCAGTAACAACGTGTGTCTGGGCTGGCTGGGGCTCTGCCTTCCTGGGGCACGGTCTTTAGTTCCTCTGGCAAGACTTTATTGACTAAAATAGAAGCAGACATAGATGCAGCAGTGCCACTTCAGGGAAGAAAGCGTAGACAAAACAGGAAGGGAGCGAGATGGGAAGTATCAAAATAACTCCACTAATGCAGTGCTGTGTTTGCTTCTCCTAAAGCATGTCCCTGCTGAGCCAGCAGCCTTTCCTGTCACTGGTACTCACTTGCCTGAAGGGACAGGATGAGCAACGGGAAGGGCTTCTCACATCCCTGCAGAATCAAGTTACTCAGGTAAAACAAGCACAGAACCATGAGCACCTTTGTTAGGGGTGTGTGTGTCAGCAGTTTTATGTGTATATGATGGTGTAAAACTGGGAAAATTATAGTGCAGTGGTGTGCCAAAAGGAGCAGTCCAAGGAGGGGATAGTGGGGAGGTGTTTGTTGCTTTTTTGAATGTGAATACATCTTTTTTTTCTAAATTTATTACAGAGAAATACAATGAACTGGAGTCTGATTTCAGTTCTTTCCAGGAAAAACAATAAAGGAGTTAGTCCCGAGAGGAACAATCTTCCCAGTCCCTATCTTGATCCTAAAGAGTTTTTATAAGTTTGAAGATGTCCTTTTTGGGAAAACCCATCACCTTCTCCAGCTGACACAGACTGAGCTTGCATATTTTAAAAAGCACTGTTCCTGGTCCCAGCCTGGTCACTGCCTGCAGCTCTGCTTTGGGTTTCTTGTGCTTACTCACAGCCTCTGCTCATCCTGCTCCAGAGTTCCTGCTTCCACCCAGCTCACACTCCAGCCTCCAGCAGCAACTTCAGGCTGCCTTTGAACTGAACATGTCCAGTGCCCAGAGCAGTGGGTCACGTCTCCTTTCTCTGACTTCAGTTTCTGTGACCTGCTGTGACAGTGAGAATTGGTACCTGTATGACTTTTTTTCCCATATTGCCCCTTGGTCAGGTCAGGCTACAACACAGGTCCACATCCTGGGGAAATTCATTCCTTTGATGGTTTTTTCCCCTCAGTTTCTGCTGCTTGGGCTTTCCTTTCACTGTGAGGGTTCTCCTCTGAAATGCAGCTGGTCCAGGTTCCTTGAGCTTCTGGTTGTTTCTCATCCAGAGATCCCACTGAGAAGCTGCATCCAGTGCAAGAGATCTCTTGACTTACCTGTGGTGAAATAGGCTGTTTCAAACAATATTGTTAAAAAATGCATATCAAAGCTGATTTCTTTTTTTTTGCTGCAACAGGAAGATGCAGTCACACCACTGACAGCAGATCATCAGCTCTTTACAAATTAACTTTTTCCTCCCACCACTTTGTTAAATCTGCTCAAAGCCTTAAACAGGCAAGAGGATAAAAAGGTCTTTTATGATTCCTGATGGATAATGGTCACAAATACTTAAAGGGAGAACATTACAGGAGGAAAGCGACCTTAATCCAATCCTTTTTCTTAGATCCTCAGTAACTGGAGGGAGGAGCGGTACCAGGACGATGCCAAAGCCAGGCAGATGATGCACGAAGCCCTGCAGCTGCGCCTCAACCTGGTAACAAAAACTCGTGGTTATCCTGATGTTATGAAAAGATGCAGCAGCTGCTCTGGAGGAGGTGGTAAGGAGCAGGGAGCTCCAGAGTATCCAGCATCCGGGGGGCTGAGGCAGCTGTTTATTCCTAAGGGATCCGTGCACCAGAGGAAGCCAAGGGAGCCAGGGGGAGCTGCTCTGAGCCATGCAGAGCCTTGCTGCCTGCTCTGTTGTTTTGCAGGTGGGTGGCATGTTTGACACAGTGCAGAGGAGCACCCAGTGGACCACAGACTGGGCCCTTCTGCTCCTCCAGATCATCACCTCAGGGACTGTGGATCTGCAGACCAACAAGTATGTCTGCACTGTTCAAACAGCTAATTTGTGTCCTTAGGCCTTTAAGTTTAGGTTGCATGTGGGTTATTGTTACAGTTTTTTATCCTGTTACTGCTTGAGTGGGATTTAGGGCTCTGTGCTGGCCTGGGGTAGGGGTACCTCCATTTGGGAAAGCCTTGGAGGTGCCATTCACACCCTTCCTTACCTATCCCATGCCTGAGTGCTCTGAGCTGGGGTTTAGGATGAGATTTGTGTCCACCTCATGTGTACAGTGGGGCTCAGGAATGTGAGCTCAAGGGTGTGTGTGTGTACAGAAAGCCCTGAGAAACCCAGCCTGGCCAAGAGCTTCCTCTGGGGCCTCTGCCATGAATATCTGTGCCTGGGTCTCCTGACAGTTGTGGTTCCTCAGGGTAATGCCTGCTTTTGCTCCCAGGGAATTGTTCACGACTGTGCTGGACATGCTGGGGGTCCTCATCAATGGGACACTCGCCTCGGACCTGTCCAGTGCCTCCCAAGGAGGGCCTGAGGAGAACAAAAGGGCTTACATGAATTTAGTGAAGAAATTAAAAGTAAGGGTCATGTCTCATTTTCAGCATTTCCTTTGAATTGCTTTCTGCCCTCATCTTTTAATCATGTCATTTCTAGTGTCTGGAAAGGCCTCTTGGAAACACAGGAGAGACTAAAACATACCTAGTCATAAAAAGGAGAAAAAAAAGAAAATACAAATACAGGAGTGTGGAGGTGGGAAGATACTTCTAGGATTTTCTTCACATTCAATTTAAATTGGGGACTCTGCAAGACACTCAGTTGCTTTTATTTACGTTTGAGATACTAATTTTGTTTTATGTATTTTCTACAGTGTGTTTAAACAAGAGATGAAAAGAAAACTTACATTCCTGAAACAAAGAGAAAACCCAAAATAAACCTCTTGCAAAGCCACTTGCTTAAATTTAATAAGAGTACAAGGAAATGATTCATGCAGAAACTGGCCATTTCTAATAGTGACAGCAGTGCCATGTTCTCTGCTGTCCCTGTGTCTGGCTGACGGGTGTGTTTGTTCCCCAGAGGGAGCTGGGGGACAGGAGGTCCGAGAGCATCGACAGGGTCCGGCAGCTGCTGCCGCTGCCCCGGCTGACGCGTGACATCGTGGCCTGTGAGCCCGCGGGGTCCCTCATCGACACCAAGGGCAACAAGGTCGCGGGCTTTGACTCCATTGACAAGAAACAGGCAAGAGCCAACGTCCGTCTCGGCCTCCCTTTCCCTGGGTTCGGAAGCGCGGGAATTGCGCGGAGCAGGCACAGCCTGTGCAGTGCAGGTGTTCCTGGGCAGGGTGGTGAAGGCTGGGAGACACCCTCCCAGTCCCCCAGCAGTGTGGGCCCTTGCACAGATGGGCTTTCCGTGGGCAGTGCTGCCAGCACTGAGGTACACTGGGCTTGTCAAATAACACCTTTAAAAAGAGTTGCAGGTGACAGGGTGTTCGGCATCAGATGCAATTCTGTTCCAGATACTTCAGCCTGGAGAAGGCTCCAGGAAGACCTTACAGCCCCTTCCAGTGCCTAAAGGGGCTCCAAGAGGGTGGGAGAGGGACTTTGGACAGGGGCCTGGAGTTGCCAGGACAAGGGGGAATGGTTTCCCACTGATAGGGAGATAGATAGGATATTGGGAAGGAATTCTTCCCTGTGCGAGTGATGAGGTATCAGCACAGGTTGACCAGAGAAGCTGTGGGTGACATGTCCATGGATAATTTTTTTAAAGTGAATTTATGTAAAAGAGAAGGATAGAGCTTAGGATAGAGCTCTTCATTCTACAGACTTGGCAGGCAGGTTTTGGTGACATAGTGCTTAGGCTTCCTGCCCTTATTTGTATATGTAAACTTTTAGCAAGAGTATTCTCTGATCAGCAGATTTTTGATAGATATTTGACTTTTCCTCCCAAATATCATAGATGGAACTTGAGATTTTTAGCATGACTATAAGCAAATACTCCTATAAAAATATAATTGCTTTCCTCTAATGGCAGCCTTGGACAAAGGTTAAAATCCCACTCGTGTGCATTTGGTGCATTTTGTGGAGGGAAAACATCCTTACTGGATTTTTCTGACTCAGTCAATCATGTACAAAAGCAAGTCTACTGTTCAATTTTCTCAAATCTTGATTTTCCCTTTGCTTCTGAAACAGGGGCTTCAGGTGTCATCCAAACAAAAGGTGTCCCCTTGGGATTTATTTGAAGGTCACAAAAACCCTGCCCCTCTCTCCTGGGCATGGTTTGGGACTGTTCATGTGGACAGGAAGGTGATCAAATACGAGGAGCAGCAGCACCTGCTGCTGTACCACACACACCCCAAACCCAAACCACGCAGCTACTACCTCGAGCCCTTGCCCCTTCCTCCAGAGGAGGAGGAGGAAGAGCCCACCACACCTGTGTCTCAGGAACCAGAAAGAAAGCTGGGAGAGCTCTTGGACCAGGGAAAACACGCCACGGATGGCGAGAAGAAGGCAAAGGGCAGGAAGCGGAAGTCAAAGTCGAGCTCCAGGGCTGAGGTGAGTGGTTGGTGCCACACAGAACCTGAAACACCTCCCCAGAGCAGCTGGTGTGGTGTGGTTCTGCCTTTGGAAATGGGTCTGCACCCGGAGGAGTCAGTCCCAGTGAAGGGAGGGAGTGGAGATGGCCAGGAGGAGATCAGACTTGTTGGTTTAAACCCAGGTCCTGTTCAAATGGAAACCAATTTGGAAAAGGCTCTTTCACACAGATAAACTGTTCTACTGTGCAGTTTGGTCTGGTTTCTGAGATACTTTCCTTTTTATTGTATTGGGGTTTGAGTAGCAAGTTCCTAAGCTGCAGAGTCACTTAGAACAAGGGTTTGAAAACATGTCCGGCACCACCTGAATGATAATAATTAATAATAATAATAATGATGATGATGATGATGATGATGTATGTTTCCAGCAGCAGAGTTCTGTGTGGTTGCAGCCTCTCCACACTGCTGCCAGTGTGGCCATCCCTGGTGTGGATGTGCTGGTATTCCCTCAGCATCCAGCTGGTTTGTCCAAGTGTTGTGGTTTGAGTAGCTGTAATTTCAAGATAATTTTCTGGCCTTTTTGATGTTTCAGTGAAGTTCTTGCTGTTACTTATATCCTGGTACAGTGAGCTGTCCTTGTGCTCCACCTGACCATAGCCTGCAGAAGGTACCTGCTAATCAGCACCCCTGGCTGGGGTGTGCCTGGAGCTGTCCATGGGAATCACCAGACTTCATCTTGTTTTTACATCACTGCCAGTGACAAAGGAACTGTCTCTGTCCTTCAATAATTCAGTAGGAAAATCAGCATTATTTATGAGTTAGTAAGGGGTGAGTGTCAGTAACATTGCCTTTTGTGTGTGTTTTAAGGACTATCCCCAGCCCAGCCTGTACAGAGTGCCTCCCTCCTGCTCCCCGCCGCCGATGGCTCACGCAGCCCCCCCGGCCCTGTGGGGGTACAGCCTGGGGGGGCCCCCCCTGCAGCCTGGCTTCTTCCTGCAGGGCCAGCCCCTGGCTCCAGGTACGGGCAGCTCCGAGGGCACAGCCCTGCGGGGGGACTGGGACAAACCCCGCTTGGGACACGCTCTGGTTCTCCCTCTGTCTGGTTCTCCCTCTGTCTGGTTCTCCCTCTCTCTGGTTCTCCCTCTCTCTGGTTCTCCCTCTCTCTGGTTCTCCCTGTCTCTGGTTCTCCCTCTCTCTGGTTCTCCCTCTCTCCGGGCTGTGCTGCCGGTGCTGTTTGGGTGATTCCTTCAGCAGCGGAGGGTTCTCGAAGGGCTTTGCTGCCCTCAGTTGTAGCTCTGTCTCTGTGAAGGTGTTGAACTTTCTGGGCACATGAGCCACAAGGAGTTCCTGTGGGGGCAGTGTAAGAGAGCTGGTGGGGCAACACAAGAGAGGGACGACTGAAAGAACAAAAGTCCTGTGGGTTATTTTCTTTTTTGATTAATACCAAGAGCCGTGGTGGCTAATTTACCATCTGCTAGATATGGGCTCACATTTTTTCCAGCATTTCTGATATGTGCTTAATTTTGCATAGGATTGTCTTGTTTCTTCCAGTTAATGAGTTACAGTTTTATAAGGATTTACTGGCTCCAGAGGGCAGCAGTTTGTTATGATTTGAGAAACACTATCAAGGCTTCTCCAAAATTATGCAGGAGAAGTTAACAATTTTTTTTCCAGTTATAAATGTTAAATATTTTTTTTCTGAAGCTGCAAATACAACTATACTGTATTTTAACTGTTTAAAAGTCTTCAGAATATACCAGAAAGTGGCTAAAAAGTTTAAGGAAATGCTACTTTTGAGAACAAATGTGTAAGATCACCTTTGTAAGTCTGATGGAAAGATACATGATTTTTATCAAATAGCAGAGAGTGCATAAATTGCTACCATCTCATAAAATTAACTTGACATATTAAGCTGTTCATATCATGCTTTGGATCTGACATGCAACTTTTGTTCAGTGGTAATAGTGAGATGTTTTGTGTGGCATAGAACATACAGCAGCCCATAGGCTTTATACTTTTCATTCTCATTTGCAAGTGGCAGTCTTCAATTACTTTTCCCATTAAATTTTCAGGCCAGAAATGTGGTTTAGTCCAGACTTTGCCTTTGCAGAGATGTGTTTATCATGGTTGTGTAGAGCTGCTGGATTAGCAGTGCTCTGTACCAGCGATGCTCTTAGGGAAGGCAGAGGATACAGTCGTGTTTTGGGTGGTTTTCAGGTGGTTCCGGGCTGGACTCAGCGGGCTCCTTTGTGCCAGTGAACCCGAAGCAAGCTCTGTCCAACATGCTGCAGCGGCGCTCGGGCTCCGGGATGCAGCCGCCCTCGGTCCCTGGGGCCCCACCCCAGCAGCAGCTGCTCCAGAGGAAGCTCCTGCAGGAAGAGCAGCAGCAGCTCCTGCGGCAGCAGGTGCAGGCACGGGCTCTCCAGCAGGTTTGTCCAAGCCCTCGGTCTGAGGAGCAGCACACTGGGTTTGCCCCTGTTGGGCTCTGTGCCCTGCCTGGCTTACAGGGGGGAGCCAGCTCATGGTTACAGCAGTTCCCCAAATATTAGTCTAGCAGGGCCAACTACCTTTAAATGTCATTTGATGTCTTAGTCCCTTTATTTTTCCTGTGTTCCATAAACTCAGGGTTTGCTCCTGCCCCTTGATGCTGCCCTTGTTCCCTGTTGTGTCACCCAGGCTCTCAGAGGATCACAGGCACCAGGTGCCACCAAGCTGCCAGTGAGTGCACAGTGAGTGCCCAGGGAGCCCAGCAGAGCTGTGCCTGTCCCTGTGTGCACACAGGTGCCTGTGTTGCCCAGGAATATCTGTATTGCTGCAGGGTACAGGGGCTGGGTGCCAGACCACACACAGCTCTTGTGCAGTGCCCCTGGGAGCCTGAGCTGGTTCTCACTGTGGTTACAGACAGGCTGATTTGAGACTGATGGTGTAAGCACAGGCAGTTGGGGTTTGGATCCCAAAGAACCAGCACTGTGTGTGCAGTAGCTGGTGGTAAATCCAATAACTTTGTCTTTACTCCCAAGCCTTTCTGTATCCTTTCTTACCCCACTGCAGTATATAGTACCTTGCGCTTTTGCTGTCTTGCCTCCAAACTCTGTGCTGTGCCCTCTTTGCTCAAAATAGTTCCTAATTTCAGCAATATCCTTGTCATTCTGCCAGCTGTCTCTATTTTGTTACAGCTTCTCATTATCCTTCTCATCTCTCTCTGATTTCCTGCTGTGATCCATGCAAAGGCCTCTGAAGTGCTTAAATTGCAGCTGAGTGACAATAGTTTTATTGGAAAAATTATTGCCAGCTTGAAATCCCTGGCAATGGTGGGGACAGTTCTGTAGAATCCATCTAGAGGGACTCTGCTCTTTAGACCTGTACTCTTGGAAACGAATAGTTGTGGTGCGAGGTCTTCGACAATATGACCTGTTAAAAATCGTTGAGTATTCTGTATAGAATGAGTGGTGTCTGTGCAGGGTGAGGGGTCTGCTCCACATTTAGAGTTCTTGCACTGAGCAGTGGCGCTGTCCTGAAGGAAATGGTCGTCACTCCATGATTCTTTAGGGCACAGCTTGGTGGGGTTTGTGTCCAGAGCCAGACTTGTTCAAGGGGTTGTATCTGATGGCTGTGTCTTGCAGGGGCAGCCGATGGACCAAGCTGCAGTTTTCGCTCCGCAGGCTCGACCCCCGCCCCAGCTCCCGCAGTACCCAGGGCTGCAACAGGCACAGGTACTGCCTCATCTGGGAACCCCTGCATGGGAATGCTGACAAACAGGGCACCCTTCCCCAGCCTGCTCCCTGTGCCTGGGGTGTGCCTCTGACTGTGGCTGGGGGCACCAGCGAGGCCTCCTCCTGGGATGCTCATGGCCTCCACGTCTGGTAGCTCATGAACGTTTTTGGTGTGACCACTTCCCAGTTTTTCCTGATGTTGCTGGGAATAAGCATATTTCAGTGTTAAGCTGGAAATCTGGCCAGTTTTTGGTGAGATGATAGCAGTAACTCTATTATGTCATGGTTATTCTGGTACTCGGGATTTTGGGGGGATATGAGGAAAACAGAGATGGAGTTTTGGAGCAGAGTCCTGTTCCTGCTCAGCACCTCTTGGGAAGGCAGCACAGTGAGGGTTCCAACCTGCACATATGGCTGTGTGTGACAGGGAGTGACCACATGTGGCCGTGTATGACATGTGTGGCCACATGTGACAGGGAGTGACCACATGTGGCCGTGTATGACATGTGTGGCCACGCGTGACAGGGAGTGACCACGTGTGGCCGTGTATGACAGCGAGTGACCACGTGTGGCTGTGTGTGACAGCGAGTGACCACGTGTGGCTGTGTGTGACAGTGAGTGACCACGTGTGGCCACGTGTCAGCTGCCTGAACCCGCAGACAGAGGGGGGTCCCACCAGCGTGGGGGACAGGTGGGTCGGTGTGTGGGGACAGCACTGTAGCTCTCTCTGAGTTGCCTCTGGGTCTCCGGGCTCCTCGGCGAGGCCGCCTCTCCTGCAGCTGGGCCGTTCCCCCGGCCGGTGCAGTCACTCATGTCGTTCTCTGCAGAGCCTGCCCCACGGATACACCCTGTTCGGCAGCGCAGTGCCGGCGCAGCAGCAGCAGCAGGCAGCCTGTTGTGGGGCTGTCCCCCGCTGTGGGGCTGTCCCCCGCTGTGGGGCTGTCCCCCGGCTGCCCCGCGCTGATGGAGCTGCGGCAGGACCGGCACCCCGCGTACCTCCCGCAGCAACCGCACACCTACAGCCCCGCCGGAGCCCCGCGGTGAGCGGGAACCCCGGGAACAGGGTGGGAGAGCCGGGGTTAGAATAAAGTCTGTTAATAACAGAATCACAGAATGGTTTGGGTTGGAAGGGACCTTAAAGACCATCCAGTTCCAATCCCTGCAGTGGAAGGGATGCCTTCCACTACACCAGGCTCCTCAGGTTGCTCATTGACCAAAATGAGGTTAACACCACATCTAATTAGCTGTACAGATGCCTTTCTCTCCAATTTCACTGTGATTTTCCCTCATTTAACTTTGATTTCAAGTTGATCTTGGCACATCTTTTAGTCCAGCTGTCCTGTGTGGTTGCAGAATATAGAAATTCATTTAAAAATGGCTGTTGGATCCTATTTCCCTACACACACAGATCTGGAATCCATATTATGCAAACACGTGTGTGGTATTAAAAAATCAATATTCTAGGTTTGCAAAGAGTCTGTAGTCAAGAAAGCACAAGACCAACCTGGTAATTCAACTAGAAAGAGGCAAATGAATTTTGCTAAGCCTGAGTAGATGGGATTGCCTTCAGTTGAGAAGCACAGCTGAGTTGCAGTGCCTATGAGAAACAGGAAAAATTCATTGGTAAAGAAACGTGACCAAACAGAAGGCAAGTGAAGCAGGAAAGAAATCTGTCAAAGGGAGTGTCATGGAGCTGGCAGAGTGGAGAACTGGAGTTTCCAATGACAGCCTTGATTCAGATTTCTTTTCTAACAGCCTGGTGCAGTCCAACTAACAGTCCAGCTATGTTGTCATAAGCAGAATATGGATTTGTCCTGTATGGAGCTGTGCAATTCTCCCTCAACCCCTGGTTTAGTTTAATGAAATCAATGTTTCAGGAGCTGTGAACCTTACTGTATATTCTGCAGTAATCACTGATTCCTTAACTTCTTCTAAATTCTTGCAAGTTTAAGAGTATTCCCAGCTTTGAGTATGCTTGCATGTCTTCAAAAAGTTTGGCCTTGGCTCAATTGACAGCCTTGTGTGCAAACCTCCAGGGTGCCTTGTGTTAGGAATGAAGCTGCTGGCCTGGATTGCCTTGTCTGTGCTGAGCTAACCAGCTAAGCTAAATTGATAACATAGTTAACATCTTTCAGTATTCTAGAAAAGGACTATTAATTTCAGGGTTTTCCAGTATTTTAGAAAGTAAAAAGTCCACTTGTGATAGCTCATTTTCAATTATGGTGATGGAACACTGAGATGTTTTGGGCTGGAAAATATTTTAGTCTTTATGTGGAATTGCTTGGGATGTAGAAACTCATCACTGTTCCTAGACAAGCAAGAGCTGAATGCTTGGGTCTGTTCCCGTTCAGGGGAAGGTGTTATTGCCTCTGTCAGTTACTGGGCAATAGTATGGCACGGTTTGTTGTGCAATGTGTAATGTAACAGCTTGGAAATCTATGGAAGTCTGATGTCACAGCTACAGTCGAGTTCTCCCAGACCACTGTGCTCTGTAAATGAAGTTTAATCTGTCATTTTTCCCCACCAGACTGAGCCATCAGCCTTTGCAGACGGGTTCCCTGGTTGGAGGGGGACTGGACGGCGCCTCGGCCGTGGGGCCACACCCTGGGCTGGGCGTGGGGCAGCCGCTGGAGCCGGGCAGGCAGAGGCAGCAGCAGCTCTTCCAGGTGAGGGCTGTGACAGAGCAGGGGCTGTGACAGAGCAGGGGCTGTGACAGAGTAGAGGGTGTGACAGAGCAGAGGGTGTGAGCATCACTGTGTCAGTGAGAGCATTACACACTCGCTCGCACAGGTCTTCGAGTCTGAAACTCCAGAGCCTGGTGCTACAAACCCCACCTGCCTTTCCCTGAGTGCAGTCATTCATTGTTTACTTTTGGGACTTCCAGAAGGGAGCTCTGGACATACGTGTAAAACTCTGTACTTGGATTTTCTGGATTAGGGAATACCCCTGGAGAAGGTAGCTTTGAGAATGGCCTGGCTGGATGTGCTGGGCAGAGGTGGTGGTTGCACACTCCCTGTCTGGCCTTACAATGTCACTGGCGTTAAACCAAAGGGCCTCTCGCAGGTCTGGCCCATCTCCTCTGTTCTGGTTTGGTGATATTTTTTAATTTGGAGGCGAGTCCCTGAGGCAGTGTGGGCCATGTCCCCGTTGTTCAGTGCCCACCTTCTCCCAGGTGCAGCAGCAGCAGCAGCTGGCTCTTGGACTCCAGCCCCTGCAGGCACAGCAGCCGCTGGTGAGCAGAGTGTTCGGGGTGTTCGGGGGGTGTGGGGAGGGACAGGGTGGGCTCTGTCACTTGTGCACGAGGAAGCCTTCCCTTGGCCACGTGAGGTGCTGATGGTTGGCACTGCCCCTCGTGCTTGTGCTGTGTTTGTGGAGCACCCCCATGCCCTGGCAGCTCCACCATGGCTGAGCTCCGGCCCCTGCCATGTCCCATCACAGGTGCCTTTCCCACCTTGGATTTTTGGGATGTACTGCTAACAGGCTAGGGGAAAAATGGGGTTTATTTTTTGAAGATACTTTTAAATTATATAGTTAGTCATAAACCAGAGCTGCATGAAGACAGCTGAACAAACTGAATTACTTTTGAGACACAACTTTCTGCTTGATTGGAGCCCTTGATAATTTAGGGAATGATTTGACCCAATCACCATCACTACCAAGTAATTTTTCTGGACACATCCACTGAATTTACAATCTCATTATGCTTGTTCCCTTTATTTCCACAGTTTTTCCAAACATATTTAAGGTAGATGAGGATAACTAGAAAAGTAGAAAAAATACAGTAATGGTGAAATTGCAGCCTCCAAGTTTAAAAGCATTAATCTGAGATAATTTTCATCCATTTTTGAGTTTTTCTTAATAGGTTTTATATCTTGAACAAACTGCTGGGAGAGTGTCACAGCAATGGGCACCTGCTCAGCACAGGCTCCTCTGCCAACATCTGCACAGCAGAAGGTGCTGTGGGTTGGGTTTGTGTTCCCAAAAACCCCGGAGTGGTGGCTAATACCTTTGACTAACCTAGCACTTACTATGGCCTGGTAGCCAGGAGATTACACAACATATTTTAAGTGAAGGATTTGGTTTCAGAAAGGGAAAAGATGCTGAAGTCTTGTAAAATGCTGAAACTGCCTTCAGTAAGCACAAGGTTTTGCTGAGCAAAGCTCAGGCGGTTTCTGCAGCGCCCACAGAGTTATTAAGGTATGAGATTACTCAAATTTTATTCAGCACCTCAGGTTTCCAAACTGCATCATGTATCCCTGTGCAGAAGAATCACTTAATTAAAATTAGAAGCGTGTGCATTTGCACTAGACCTAATGAGAAAAACAAAAATTGGGATTTAGGAGGCAGACCTGTTGAGCTGAGAGACCTGAGGGTGAGTCAGAGATGGGTGATAGAGGCTGGGTTTGGGGTGCTCATCACACTGTGCCTAATGCCATGGCCACGGCCAGTGAGGGCTCCCCAGGCTGAACAGTGTGAGATTCCAGGGCAGGCAGAGAACAGATGTTCTGTGAGCTCTGAGGGTGCTCCCCGTGTCCTTGCTGTGCTGTTAAACCCCAGCCAGGACACCCACCTGCCCTCGCTGCCCTCCCCACGGCCTGGCCCCTGTGCCGGGGTGGCACCAGCCCAGCACCCTGTGGTTCCTGCCGTGGCAGGGGCACCGTGTGGGTCCCTTGAGCTTGGCTGTTCCCGTTGCAGTTCCCGCGGCCGGGCCTGCCGCAGACCCCGCAGCAGCAGCAGACGGCGGCGCTGGTCCGGCAGCTCCAGAAGCAGCTCTCCAGTAAGTGTGTGCACAGGCTGTGGAAATGTGTGTTTGAACAGGAAATTATCTTTCTGGAGATCTCCTGCCTATTTACCTGCTGCCAGATGTACACGGAGGTCGTTCACCCACTGGCAGTGGGTACCTGTCCCCGTCCTGGCGTGACACCAAAGCCCTGGGTTTGGGGCAGCCCATGGGGTGGTCCTGTCACCCCCAGCACAGGGCTGGGGCTGGGCCCCCTCACCCTCCGCAGGAAAGGTCCCCGGGGCAGTGAGTGCCTCTGGCCTCAGGGGAGGAGGGGTGTGCAGCCTGGTTTTTGCCACCGCTGCAGCAAATACAGGTGTTTTTCTGTATTTTGGTACAGTCACCCCCTTTGCTTCCTCCACCAGGTAACCAGCCACAGCAAGGTTACCCCACTTCTGACCATGGCTGGGGGGGGCCCAGGGGACCTTTGCACTGAGGAACAGGACTCTGGAAATTCAATGTACTGCTCATGGTTAGACAGCAGACTTGAGCTCTCTTCTTATTTCCATCATTATTTTTTGTGCTGCAATTGATGTGAATATGTAACAAGGTGGGTTTGGGGTTATTTTTGCATTTAACTAGATTTCAATGTATGGACTTGTGGGCCTATTTGAAGAATGTTATTGCAGATTTTATGAATTTGGTGCTTTTTAGGTCCTGTTACTTTTAAAGAGGACAAAGAATGCTGGATTTATTTATTTATTTGTGGGGAAAACTTTTTTTTTGCAAAAAAAAAAAGAGCTACACTGGACCAAACTACTGAACTGAAAGGCACTTCAGATTTTGGCATAGAAGTTAATTTGTTCATTAAAATGTTCACCTCTTTCTTTGTTGGTAGAACAAGCGTCAGTTCAAATCGTGTTTATTTGACTGTGATTTTCACATGCACTTTATAAAGTTCTTTGTTTAAAGTACCAATTCCTCTTGCTCTTATTGTGGTAAGAAGGTGCTGAAGTGGGTTTATTGCTTGTGTTAGAACTTCTTAAAGTTTATATTAAAAGCCACAGTGTCACGTTAATAAACCTTCTGGAAGTAACTGTTCTCATCTGGGGTCTGTCACCGAAGCTCCCAGGGGATGGTCCCAGGGGTGATGGGGACTGAGTGCTCTGGGGGGCTTTGCTCCATTCCCGTAGGGAGTCTCTGAGTCCTGGTGGGAGGTGACCCCCCGTGTCTCCCCCGTGCCAGCAGGGACTGGTCCCATCCCAGCCCTCCCAGCGTGAGTGTGGCAGAGCCCCCCCGAGTCTTTCCCGTGGGTTCAGCTGCCCTGGAGCCAACAGCCTTTGGATGATCCTCCTTTCCCTGGAGGAGCTGTTCTGTCACCTGTGTCAGTACCAGCGGGGCACGGCAGGAATTCCCAACCCCAGGTGGGAATCAACAGCTGGCACGAGGCATTGCATCATCAGTGAGTACAAATCCACAGGCAAATTATCAACCAAAATCACCACAAACAAATCATTGTTATTCAGACCTGTGCAAATAGATCATAATTTTTCCCATACTGGAGGTGAAAAACCAGAATAAATTTATTATTACTTTATGTCATTTAGGAGCTATTGGGGTTTTTTAATGCATTCATTTTGAAAGTGGAACTTGAAGGGCATTTAAAATACTCTGGGAATATTTTTCCCTATTTTTCACTAACTCAGTTTGCTTAACTGACCATACAAGGAGGCTGTGGATGGTGTCATAGCCAGGTGTTGTGTGGGGAGGGGGAAGGCTGCACCTCACACGCTTTAGAGGGCCTGGGCCAGCACAGCCAGCTAATGATGCATAGTATATCTATATCTATATCTCGTATACATCATATATATGTAATATAAGAATAACTCACTACACGGAAATCTGTAGATTTTGATTGGCTTTTACAACAGTCGAGTCTCATTCATGTAAAAGTTACTCCTGTCCATTTTTTTAAAGGATATTTACTGCTCTTTTTAGTAGCTTAAGCTATTACAGAGATTAACTGTTGAGATTCACGTCATCCACCCCCTCTGTGGCCACCAATCCATCAGTGCTGTGGAAGGAGGGAACAAGGGAATACTGACTGTGTGTGGCTGATGTCAGGGATGGATTCACAAAGTGCCCTGACCACACATAGATTCCCAAATTTAAGAGGGGAATTTGTGTGTGTATTTTGAGCCCTCTGTCCTGCATGAATGTATTTCTTAGGAAGAAAATAAGAAACTCTGAACCTTAGTTACAGGCTTAAATATTTTAAAAATTGATTTGAGCAGTCCACTCTGTGATTGGTCAGTGTGAAATGGGCAGGTAACCATTTCCTACCATCACAAAGGGATTTTCCCATCAGGTACAGAAGTTCCTTTTTAGGCCTATGTGGCTGCTGAACTGAGGAATCACAATTCTAAATTGAGTCACAAATTCAAGCAATTGTTTTCTAGTGAGAAACTTTAAAAAAACGCTTTTGTGGCAATAAGAAAATGATGCCAAGCTGCAGTGGTTCTACACCCAGTCTGTGTGCAATGGCTTAGCAGTGCTGAGCAGAGCTCCCTCTCTTGTTCCAAACTGAGTGCAAAGCTGGCCTGTGTCATACCACAGCTCTGCAGAAAAGACTGTGGCAAGCAGAGCTATCCTGTTAAAAATACTTCACTACTTGTTTCACCATGAAATATTTATTTAAAAAATATACTAAATATTAAAACACATTAAGAAGGTGATCTGCATCCCAATAAACCTGCTCTTTAGTTCCCAGATGTTCTTGCTCTCTATGATCTGTGCTTATGACAATCATACCGGGTGGGCAGTACTGAAAAAGTCTGTCCATACAGGAGCTCTCTGTGTACATTTCCAGAAAGTAAATTGTGTTTGATGGTCTATGTTTGCTGGCAGAGTTTGCTTTAATTTAAATCCCTTGAACATGGAGAGAAGCAATGCTAGCTAACAATGCTAGAGCTAATTTTCCCCTTCCTCTCTCCTTTTGCCCAGTCACTGCAGACTGAATATTGTAAATGTTTTCCAGGCACTCGGTGCCTCTGGATGCCTTTGATTAAACTCATTCCAAGGATGACCTCAGTCCAGCTGCAGCCCGTGTTCACCATCATTCCTGCTGCACGTCTGACTTCAGATGACGTGGACGTATGTTACTGCGAAGTCACTGCCCAGGGGGTTCCTGGCCGTGCACTTGTACATGCCGGAACTGGAGGGTCGGGGGTTCTGGAGGAACAAAGTCCCGGTGGGGTGCAGCAGCTCACCCCCAGCCCCTCGGCCCTGGTGAGCTGTGGAGAGCGTGGAGCGGTCAGGTAACTCCCAGGTGATGTCCGGCTTGGGTGTCCCCAGGGCGGTGCAGTGGAGCTGCAGGGCTGCCCCCGGCACGGTGTGCAGGGCGGGCGGGGGCCTGCCCGTGATGCGCGGGGCGTGGGCGGCCACGGCCACGGCCACGCTCACGGAGGAGTCGCCGGCGTCGTTGCGGGCCCGGCACACGTAAGTGCCCCCGTCGTGGGCGGTGGCCGCCCTGATGACCAGGGTGCCGTTCTCCAGCAGCAGGAACCTCCCGCTGACCTGCGGCCGGTCCAGCACGCGGCCCCCCGGCAGTGTCCACGTGGTGCTGGGCTTGGGGCTCCCCTCGGCCAGGCAGTGAAGGGACAGCGGCTCCCCGCTGACGCCCTTCACCAGCCCCACGGGGTGGGTGAGGATATTGGGCTTCTGGGCAACCTCCAGGACGATCAGCTTTTCAATATAGCCAACCTGGTTCCGGGCAGCACAGCGGTACCGCCCGGCTTGGTCTCTCCTGGGACTGTAGATGGTCAGGGTCCCATTGCTTCCTGTGAGAAACTGGGACGTGCTGATGCTGCTGGAAAACCATGTGCCATTGGGCAGCATCCAGCTTATGTCTGGGGGAGGGTTTCCATCCACAGAACAGTTCAGTGTGATAGTTTTCCCAGGTTTTGCTATTATTTTTTCGTTGAATGGGTTTTTGAACATTGGTCGCCGTAGCATTTCTGTGACCTCCAGCTGCACCACCAGCACGCTCTCTCCCGCGTCGTTCCGTGCCACACAGATGAAATCCCCCGTGTCCGAAGGCCTGATATTCCGAATCTCAAGTGTCCCATTTTTGTGCACCACGATCCTGCTCCCATAATACGGGGCTGTTAGGAAAATGTTATCAGGCATGACCCACATAATCTGAGGGGCAGGTGTCCCCTCTGCCCGGCAGTCAATGTGTTTCTTTGAGTGCCTCACTGCTGTTACCTTCATGATTGTTTTGTTCCTGTATAGGCCGTTTATGATGGGGGGTTTACCAGCCACATCCAGCTTATACAGTTTGGTGTCATCCCCACCAGGGTTCCGAGCCACACACATGTACTCCCCAGCATCCAGCAGTTTGACGTGGCTGATGGAGAGAGAGCCGTTGGTGTGCAGGAAGTGTCTGCCCGTGGACGAGGAGATCATCTCACTGGAAGGCAGCAACCAGAATATCTGTGGCCTGGGATCTCCAGCAGCTTCACAGTCCAGCAGTGCCGTGTGTCCAGCTGACACTGTAACGTATGTCTTGTAATTGTGCTTTATCTGAGGGGCTGCCACGATGACTGTGACACGGATCTTCATCTCATCCCTCCCCAGAGTGTTTTGGGCATAGCAGGTGTAATCTCCTCCTTCTGTCACCCCAGCTTTGTTGAGGTACAGAGTCCCATTGTCAAAGAGGACGTACCTGCGGGACCTGTGCCCGCTGTCATCCGCCAGCATTGCGTTGTTGACCAACGTTCCATCTGGCAGACCCCAAGATATTTCTGGCGTGGGCGACCCTGAGGCCTTGCAGTCCACTCTGAAATCCTTGCCATATGGCACCAGTTTCTTGAAGTGCTGCTTGTGGTCAATCTTGGCAGGTTTCATTGTGATGCTGACTCTCATCAGGATCAGATCATCCCCAAGTCTGTTTCTTGCGACACACAGGTAATCACCTGCATCCTTTTCAGTGACTGCCTCAATAGCCAGGGATCCGTTGGGGTAGACATGGATCCGACTTCCCATTCTGCTGGGGGGGGAGAGAGAGGAAAAGAATTATGGAACCAAGTGCTGGGGGTGAATACCGAGCACTGGAAGGGATTGAAGGTGTCAACAGCACGATAGGACACAGGCGTTCTCTCCAAAGGCACTGTGCCCACACCACCTGCCTGCCCACTGGGTCCTAAGGTGATGTCATTGTCACTTCTGGTGTTACATGGATTTTTGCATGTTAACTCTGCTGGGAACACCCTGAGCTAGGACTGTCTCCCAAAGCAAAGGTGAAGTGTTACTGTGGGAGGGGGTGGGGGGAGACCCCCAAAGGTAGACTTATCAGAGGCTACAGAAGCCCCTTCCTCCTGAACCCTACTTGGCAAATCTGGTACATAAAACTTCTCCTCTAAACTGGCAACAGTCAGCCAGGGCATGATAACAGCAGTTCCCTTAATTCAAATATGACTTATATTTGATTTGGGGAGACCTCACCCACTTATGGCAATTGATAGGATCTGTGACTAGACATATAACAACAAGCCATTAGCACAGATATTTTCACCGCTGCTGGATGTTTAAAAATTAATTTAGTTCACAGTGCTTTAGTGCTGCAACACACTTTTACATGACCACCAGAGGAGACAGTATTTGAAGTTCCAAAGAGGTGGAAAAAAAAAAAGAGTCGTACCTGTGCCACTGGTCCACCACAGCCTTGGAGGGCAACCTCCACATGATCCTGGGCTTGGGCTCCCCGGTTGCTGTGCAGTTCAGAAGCAACTTATCTCCATAATTCAGGTGAGTCAGTTCTTGAGAGGTGATGGCTATCTTTGGAAGCGTGTCCCTGTGCTCCACCACGAGGCTGACCACCCTCCTGTCCGAGCCGCTGGAGCTCGTGGCTATGCACTCGTAGTTCCCGCCGTCGGAAGGGCCGATGCTGCCGAGGTGGAGGGTGCCATTGGAGAACAGGAACAGCCTCGTGTGTACCAACTGCAGAGGCTTCACTGCTGTGCCATCAGGGAGGACCCAATGGACAGTGGGCTGAGGGTTCCCTTGCACTGTGCAAGGGAATTTCAGGCTTTCCCCCATCTTTCCTTCCATGCTTTGTCTCTTCTCCTCCAGAATGGTGGGAGGGGCCACAACGACCTGCAGCCTCAGAGCCAGCGTGTCGGTGCCCGCGGGGTTTTTGGCCAGGCAGGTGTAGAGGCCCCTGTCGTACACGGTGACTTCCCGGATGACTAAAGTGCCGTCTGCTTCCACGTGAGCTTTGTCATGTCCTGCGGAGGAGCTGGAGAGGTGGGTGTTATTTGCCAGCACCCAGGAGATGGTGGGAGGGGGCCTGCCCTCGGCCTTGCACGACACGGTCACGGTGTTGCCGGCGTGCGCGGTGAGGAGCCGGTGGCGGGTGCCGGCGATGCGGGGCGGGTAGGCCACCACCGACAGGGTGAGCAGGAGCCGTGCCGTGCCCAGCGCGTTGGCCGCGGTGCACAGGTACTGCCCGCGGTCCCCCAGGCCCACCTGGGGGATGGACAGCGTCCCGTTGGCAAACACCACCCACCTGCCGGCACCGCCGCGCCCCGGAGCGTCGGGCCCTGCAGGAAAGGGGACAGTGGTGACGTGTCAGAACCTTCCTCTAGTTTAATCTTCTAGTTTAATTCAGTCCATGAATACCTGTTCCCTGCCCTGGTCTGCATTGCCCCAATAACCAAGACAATAGTGATAAGACAGAGAAAATCAGAGTATTTTGCATATGGAGTGACAAAGCTGAGTCCCCAGCAGAGACAAAGTTTGGATAAAAGAGATGGGGCTTTGCGATCCAAACCCGGCACAGCTGTAACTGGATTTGAGGGTTTGTTACCACAGATTTTTCTTTTCATTTGTCTCACTGTTCTGGAATAGCAGGTAACACACAACAAATATTGAAATCTTACCACAATAAGCACAGAATTCTAGTTAAATATAGATTATTTTTTTATCCTTTCCCTAGAGAGCTATTCCAGAATCAGCACTCGGACACTCCAGCAAGTGTTGGATCTCTGTCTTTGTCACTGTTTCCAAGTTCGCTGTTCACTGGTATTCTATAGTGCTTTAAAATGAAACAGTGTTTGAGTTTGGCACACAGAACAGCTGTCAAATTTTAGGACTCTAGTGGAATGTAAATCCTATAGAGGTTTATCGAGCTCACCTGACGATATCTTGGTCCAGTGTATTGCTGGGCGGGGGTTCCCAGTAGCTTCACAAGGAATAAAAGCGTCAGAATTTGCCAGCACAGTGAAAGCAGCCAATTTCCCTCCAACTATTCTGGGCTTTGCAAAATGGTTTGTGCTTGCAGAGCCCAAGACGATGGGACTGGGGGGGGTGGTGGTGGTTTCTTGATCTTGTCTCCATTCAGACCAGCCTCTGGCAGAGCTGTCCTTGTCCCTTCCCCACGGAGCTGCTGTCTGTGATGACTTCGGTGTGGTCAGTGTCCCGACAGTCAGCGTGTTGCCCCTCTCTGTGCCTTTGGTACGTGGCCTGGGCCAGAACTGGACATGCTCCCATGGAGGCAGGTGGGCTCTCACAGTAGGTGCAAGTGGCACAGCTGCCATCGGGGCTGGCAGAGGGGTGGGATGCTGAGTGCTGGGAATGATGATGTCTGTGAGTGCAGCAGGAGCACTTGACACAGTTCTTGCTGGGAATGTGGGCTGTGCTGCCTGGTTTTCCTTGCTAACTGTCTCCCCCATTTTCAGGTGGAATTCTCCTGCCATGGCAGTGGCTCTGATGTGCTGAGCAGATGCTGCCCCTGATGTGGCACTGACTGCAGCAGGTTGGGCACTTGCAGCACCAGGAGGCTCATCCAGCCATGGTGGGGTTTGGAGAGCTGTGGTGGAGGTGTGGGCAGGACTGACGGGTGGTGCTGTGGCCAGCTGGGTGTTCCTTGTTGTGACTGGTGTGGTTTGGAGTGCCATGGTGGGGCTGTGAGCAGTCGGACTGGTGGGCAGTGACGTGGCCAGCTGGGAGCTCCTCTGTGTGACCGGGGTCACCAGGGTCTGTGTGGCTGCTGTGGGTACATGCTGAGGTGGCTCTGGGGTGTCAGAGATCCACAGTGCTGGTGTTTCGGTTACAGCGACGGCGCTGACGCTCCCAGGGAGAGGTTTTGCAGGTGTAAGACTTGGAGACACAGCTGGTGATGTACCTGCTGTCACCACGGGGGTGGCTGTGCTCACGGGGGGGGTGGCTGCAGTGCTGTGGGCTGCAGCCACATGCTGCAGGGCAGATGTTTTAGGGGGCTTCTTCCTCCTCTGACCTCTCCTTCCTCCCACTCTTAATATTTTACTTTTGGTGATTCTAGTGTCAGATCGAAGAGTAATAAAAGATGTGACTGTTGGCTTCAAACCCAACAGTTTGGTAGGGTTGCGAGTAGTAGCAGTGCCCTTTGTAGTGACAGACGTGACTGTGGTAGCAGCTTTTTGCCTTGCACTATGTTCGTTTTCCTCTTCCTTGAGGAACAATGTGTTTTGAGGGGTACCCATTTGCTCCAATGGCAAATTCATGGTGGAGGGGGAGGACAGGGGGGCTTCTGGGCTAAATGAGTTGATGGAGCTGCTTAAATTATTTAAGGTTGGTACATTTGATACATATTTCATATTCAGTTGAACACCTGCAGCCACAGCTGTATTTCCTCTGGCAGACCCTGCCCTCCCAAAATTGTATCGGTGCTCTTTCAAACTTGGGATACGTCCTGGTCTCACAATCTGTCTCCGACCAGAAATTTTCCTTCGTCTTCCATACTGCTGCTGGAGCTGGGGTGTGTGAGTTGGAACGTCCTGGATAACCCAAGCTGGCTGATGAGTAGTGATAGTTGAGGCCACTGCTGGCCTAGGGGTTCCTCCTTTCTGAGCAGCATGAGAATAAATGGGACCAACCTCAGGGCTTGGTGCACTGACTGTCACCACAGGGACCTGGTGATCTGTTTTGGTGGAAACCTTTTCAATAGACTCAGTAAAAACATGTATCTTGTCAATTGTGTTTTGGGGAGCTACAGCCTTACTGGTGTCTGTAGCTTCTGTCATGGGTGTCATGGGTGCAGATTTTAGATGCTGGTTATTACCCTGCCCAGAATACACCAGCCTTTGCCCAGCAGGGAAGACTGTGGATGTTCCACTTGCTCCACTTGATACGGTTGATTGTTTCACACCATTTGCTGATATTTGACTCAAATCAGATCTTTCCCATGAGTCTGTAGGTTTTGGATATGTTTGTGGCCTTCTGCTGCCAGGTGACACAGACTGTGGAAGAGGAGAGGGTAGAGGAGTTACTGCCTCTGTGACCAGGAGGGAGGTTTTCCTGGCAGGAGTGTGACTCACAGTGCCCCCGGGCCCTGCAGTGATCACACGTTCCATTGGTCTCCCCAGAGCAGGTACTGGGGCTCTCTCTGTTACTGGCATCATGAATTCTTCCTCTGGAGATCCGAGATCACCAGAGGTCTCCTCGTCAGCCCCAGGTACCTCTGAGAACTTTTGGACTTGAATGGGTGGTTCTGTTGCAACTTCTCCCCGTTTGTCTGTCAGTGTTGAGTTTCTCTTAGTTTTCTCCCACAAGGCTGCCCAGCGCTGTGGATCGACTCTCCTGCCTGAGGAAACAAACTGTCTCCTGTGCCCCCTGAGCCGCCTGAGCCTGCCTGTTCTGTCCCTGTAGGGCCTGTGAGGCATTTTCCTGTGGCTGTTCCTTTGAGGTGCGCTCTGTGTGCCCCGGCTGCCGGATGGTGATGCAGCGGATTTCGGATGAGCTGTCAGGGTGGTTGGAGTGGCTGAGGGATGTGTCTGTGCTGCAGCAGAGCCCAGCAGTGCGTTACCAGAGCCATCACCCTCTTCCCACTCTCCCACAGCTCCAAGCCTTTTCTTTGGAGCGGTTTCATCCCGTTTCACTAGCACTTGGAAAACCAGAAGGTCAACACCGTACTGGTTGGCTGCAATGCATCGGAAGTACCCTCCATCTCGCTCTGTCACCCCTTCTACTCTCAAGGTGCCATTGCCAAAAATATGTTTGTTTCCTACAGAGTGACGAAGAACTGTGAGCTCAGGCAACACCCAGGTAATGGCAGCGTCGGGAGCAGCCGTGGCTGTGCAGGGCAGGTGCAGTGTGCTGCCCACAGCTGCCGACAGCTGGGCTCCATTTACGCTGTCGTGTTCCACGTGAGGATCCACCACCGTGATTCTGAACGTCAGAGCGTCGGCATCGTTGCTGTTGGAGCCGATGCAGTGGTAGAGCCCTGTGTCAAACACATCAGCCGTGCGCAAGGTCAGTGTTCCGGCCCTGAGGATGATGATTCTCCCGTCCTCGCTGATGTGAGGAGCTCGCACTCTGCTCCCATCGGCCAATATCCACTCCACGGCAGGGGCTGGCTCCCCAGCTGCCTGGCACCCCAGTTCCACGGTCCCCCCGACGAGCACAGTGTGCTCTCTCTGGGTGCTGTTGTCCCTGTAGATGATGGCCCAGTTGTTGCTGCCCTGGCTGCTGTCAGCACTGGGCACACTGACCCGGGCACGGGTGGAGTAGTGGATGTGCAGCGTGCTGAGCGTGGTTGCTGTCCTGTCCAGCTGCAGTGCCACCACGCTCTGCATCAGCCAGGCTGGCTCAGCTCTCAGGTCAGCCTCAATATTGGTGAAAAGTTCATCTTTTTCAGTGTAGACCTGTTTATATTTGTAACTAATAAAAGGCACATCAGTTGCCTGAGCAGTCCGCTCCAATTTCAAGGGAGAATTGCTGTACAGTGCCAGGATGCTCCACAGCTGCTGGATGTGTCCGTGATCGATGCCACACACCAGGAATGCTGAGAACGAGGTTTGGAGCACTGTGCTGCTGCCATCTTGGTCAAATGAGGTGGGAGACATTTCTTTAGGTTTTTGGACATTGCAGACCACGTTGCCTCGATTTCCTGCTTGGTCAGTCATGTTCAAAACCACGGATCCTATCGGAGCTATGAAGTCCTTGGGAGACACGGAACCGAAATCCCCATCGTCTGGCACTGTGAGGTTTCTGGATTTCAGGAAGTCGTGTATGACTGGCTTATTGCAGGTGACAGATGCAGAAGGAAGATCCATTAAGCTCTTCCCATTATGATTTCTGGGACTAGCACAGACTGGGCATTGCTGGGCACCAGAACTTCTGTCTTTTCTACACTTTATAACATCTGAAGAGAAGAAAAGTGGAATCAGCTTCTGTGCTACAAGTTTTAGTATTAAAAATTACATACAGGTATTAACAAGTGGTTCTTTTGAATAAAAGAAAAGCAAATCTTAAAGTAACATATGAATGGCAGCAGCAGAGATAGTCCTCGAGTCCCTTGAATTCCTTATCTCCTTTTTGAAGAATTAAGTGCAAAGTGGCACTTGTTCTTGCCACTTCCATAAAAGTTAGCTTCATTATTCCCTGTGGATTCTCCTGGTGCACAGAATCTTTGGACTGTCCAAGGAAAGCATTCCATTAAGGAAAGCTGCACTTGGGAATTTGTTAAGGCCACTAGATACATTTAATCTGGGAAGCTGAGTGGTATTTACCTCTTTATTCTGATTACACACACCTACAAAAATCCTGTCTTCCAGTCTTTTCTGGTAGCATAAATAAATTAATAAAAGACAATTACTTGTATCAGCAAGAAAAAAGAGGCTACAGCAGAATTAAGGAGCATAAACAAGGCCTTGAGCTCACCTGGTCTCTCCTGTGCCCACTCTGTGAACCCCTGCAGGCTGCAATCACAGGACCAGAGGTTTCCATGCAGGTAAATGCTCTCGAGCTCGGACATGTAGGAAAACATTTCTTGTGGAAGTGAAGTCAGCATATTGTCAGACAAAGAGATGTGCTTCAGGAAGGATATTTTGAATATTTGGCTATAGTGGAAGGTGACAAAAGTGTCTGGATGCAACTGCTGAAGTAAATTTCCATCCAGGTGGACCAACCTCAGGGAAGTGAGTCCATAGAAAACATTGGGATTTACAAATTCAATTTGGTTGTGGTCCATATGCAGCCGTGCCAAGCTCTTCAGGCCATAAAACACACCCTGCTGAAGCACCCTGACCTTGTTGTAACTCATTTTTAAGACCTGTTGATGCAAAAGTAGAAAATGCATAATATTAAACCATGTTATAAGGACTCTAACAAATGCTGCTGATCTTTACACTGTACCTGAGTGCCCACCTGGGAAGGAAAGACCTTTCCCATTAGGCTACTGGATCTTGAAGACCCTCAACTTTCATATGGACAGGATAAGAAACAGGAAAAGGAAATGCTGCAGCCAGTTACTGTGGGGCTGTTTACCTCTATCTCTGAAAGTTGTTTTAAGTGGTAACAAAATTTAACGTTGGCTCATTTAGTTCTCACCTGTAGTGACCGTAAATCACTGAACACCCTCTCAGGGATCACACTGATCTCATTGCTGTGCAGCATCAGTAACTCCAGTTTCTCCAGGCCAGCGAAGTCTGTAGGGCTCAGTTTTCTCAGGCTGTTGTAGCTGTAACAGATGGCTTTAGTCAGCCACACTTCACACCTTTTAAAAGCAACCAACCCGAAAGAAAAGAACCACTCTTTGGGAATGGCTGAAGGTAGGCAGCACTTCTGCTTGCCAAGACAAAATTCTAAGTCATGCCTTCATGTTAGCACAAAACATGGTCACTTTTCCAGGGCAGCGTTCTGACACCTGAATTCCCATGGACGGGGAGAGTAACAGCAAGCATGAAACACATCTGTTTGTCTGACAGCGTGTTGACTTCCCTACTGCCTCTGTGAAAAATTCCTTTTAGATTTTCTGCAGACACAGCTGGATGATTCAGACATTATGTGTATTAAGAGGGATACCCGGACCAGTCAAATATTGCTGATGGGTCTTGTCGTTTGATTTATGACAGAGGACACTTGCTGGAAACTGCAGGAAGGGGCTGGATGAGCCTGGGCATGTTCCATCCCCTGCTCCTTTAACCATGCATGGAACAGAACCCTCGTGGAGGCTGACACGGCCGGACAAGTGCGACTTCCCACGAACCCAGGAGATGAAAGCACAGACACTAACGTTGTGGGACATTCTCAACTCACAGCACAGTCTCTGCTGAAGATTTTAATACACGTACTCTTTTCCACCGAATTCCCTCTGTTTCAGACTCCTCAGTCCCACATTACAGATGCAATTTTTTCAGGTAATACAAAGGAATTCATTTAAGTTGAAAACTTTCTGAAGTTCTCACCTCCCCTGTGCTAGATCCCCCGAATTTCCCCTTAGTGTGGGTGGTCTCAGGCTTCGCTAGCTGTGACTGCAGCCACTGCTGAGTGCTGCAGACAGAACATTAAGCTCTACAGACTTATTTATTGCTTTGGTTAATTTTTAGCTCTAAATCTGGAAACTCTTAATTATTGCTCCGCAAAGTGTTGAAAGCTAACCGGTCAGAGCGTTAAAAGCCCCGCTGTCCCACCTACCCCAGGTTGATGCGCTGCACGTCCGCGGGGATGCGCGGGGGGACGGCGCTGAAGTAGCGGAAGGTGCAGTGGAGCTCGGCGGGGCCGTGGCAGGCGCAGGGCCGGGGACAGGCGCTGATGACGGGCAGGGTGGCCAGGCAGGCGGCCAGGAGGGTCCCCAGCCAGCGGGCCCGTTCCCCGCGCGGGGCCTCCATCCCGAGGGGATCCTACGCTGTCATCCCCAACAGCAGCGGCGGTTCCTGCGGGGGGAACAGAACACAAAGGCATTTATAGCGGCGGCCGAGCGGAGCTGCTCGGGTTTACGCCATAAGCACGAGAGGAATTTTTAACTTGAAAGAAAAAACGACCCACGACGCAGCCCCCCAAACTCTCGGGTTTCCCCTCAGCGATGTCACGACCCAAAGCGCTGTCATTTGACAGCTGCCCCACGGTGCCCCGGCCGGCGCCATGTGCCGGTAGTTGCCGCTCACAGGGAAAGCTGGAATTCCGCAGGGATTGGCAGGAGCTGCCGCCGGTGCCCGCGGTGCGTCCCAGCTGCGCGCCCCGTCCCGCCTGTGCGGAGCGTTCCCGGCTCCGCCGGCGGCTCATCCCCGGGAGGCGTCTCCACACGTCAGCTCCTTCCCTGCCAGGAACCGTTCCAAGCAAAATTAACTCCCTTCGCAGCCCCCGCCCAACCCCGCGGCGCTTCCCGGGGCCAGGACCGGCCGTGCCCCCGCGCCGGGAGCGCCCGCCCGGACCGCGGCCCCTGCGGGCAGGGGACAACCCCCCACCCGCCTCCTCCTCCCGGGGGGGCTCTGCCTGCCCGCCGGGCCCCGCAGCCCGCCCGCCCCGCCGTGACCCTCCCCCGCCCCGGCACGGCCGCTCCGCCGGGGGCTCTCGGGTGCCTGGGCGAGCGACCCGCAGCCCCGCCGGCCCTCGCAGACAACGAGCGTTTGCCGTCGGGGGAACTTCGTGCGTGACCCCTCCAAAAAGCGGCCGATGACACCCGCAGTTCGCTTTTGGAGGGACAATTTCTCTCCCCTTGCAGACCGAGTCCGTCAGTACCTCAGCTCCTGTTCGGCGAACGGTGCCTGTAACAGCCTCGACCGACGGCGTGTTTCTGCTGAAATGGGTCATTGTAGGGCAAACCAAATCTGTTCCACTTGAGATGTCATGGTAAGATAAAACTTCAAAGACAAGATAAAGCCTCAAATATATCTTTTAAAAGTTCTAAAGCTGTTCAGACAAACCCCAAATCAAAGGCAAGCTGTGGGAGTTCAGGAAGCTGGCAGGAATGGGATGTTCTGTGTAAGCCAGCTAGAACTTTACTTGTGGTGTTCACTGGCTGATGTTTGTTATCATCTCAGGAGCTGGCTCTGTGCAACATGGATCATCTCACTTTGATTCAGCATGGGAGCTTGTGCCAAGAAACACTGACCTTGTGCAACTGGCACTTTGGGTCTCAGAAAAAATACCACCACCTCAACTGAGCCCTGCACTAAATCCTAAGGTGGCATTTTTAGGTGCTACCCTGAGATCAGGGAGCTCACTCTGAATTTTGTTCCCCTGAGTGATAAAAGGGGAAAGGGCGGGCAGGTCAATCCTTAGGTGCATTTTCTCCATCCTAATTACAGTCTGAAAGGCAAAGCATCAAGTGCTTTCGTAAGTTTTTTTCTACTGGAAAGGCTTAATGATTTGTACTAGCCTCAATAATTTGTGGTAGAAACAGGACTGAAGTTTCTTCTGAGAATGTTTTACAAAAACACATACCTGAAAATCTGCATTAATGTTAAAAAAATATTTTAAATGTACAATGGACCTTGCCAATGTTTTAAGAACAGAGAATGAAGGGAGCTTTTTGTTAAGTAGAACTATACTTTGGCAAGAAAGTGTGACTGAGTGTGAGCTCAGAAGTGCTGTGAAGAGGAAAGCTGAGCGAAGGAAGTGCTCGTGAAGTGGATCTGCACAGCAAAGTGTACATACCAAAACTGGGGCACAAGTTCAGGTCATTTTTCAAGTTTCTAACATACCTCTCTATGGTATGACCTGGCTTGTCCGAGCCAGGAGGGAGGGCAGCCAGTGCTCCACAGCTCATCCCTGTGGTCTGTGAGCTCCTGGAAGCACGTGCAGGTCACAGGGGGCAGGTCAGTAGGAGCCTGTGCAGGAGAGCATCACACCTGAGGCAGCACCAGGGAACAACCCAGCTCTGCCCAGCCTTGGATCAGGGTGTCACTGTGGCACTGGATTCAAATTCAGTACCGAGATCCATTATCCAGATCCTTTATCCAGGCAAAGCTTCCCAGGCCCCGGCACTGAGCACTGTCCATGTGTCACATCCTCCAACATCCCCCACAGCTCGGGGCTGTTCCCTCAGGAACACCACGGCTCAGGTCCCCCAGACTTCCCAACCACACACTAACCTGCCTGTCAGAGCCCTCACTGGGGCTCTTGGTTTAATTTGCAGTTTCTTTGTTTGTTTTTAATGAGTGTTTTCTTTTTCTCCTTCCTCAGCATGAACAAATCAGTGGAAAATGACTCGAACTTCAGGGAATAAAGTCACAGAAAGCAAATGATGTATGGGAGGAACGGTTCCTTATTTTTTCTTGGAAAATAGGAATAGCCTCACTTTTCAGGCAGGGATTCTGCATCTCTAATGGGCAGCCCTGTTCATTATTCTGGTATTAATAATGATGGTGGTACTCCTGGGGCAGCAGCAGAGCCCAGCACAGGGAATCTGGATGTGGTTTGTGCCCATCAGGGGCTGTTGTGGGAGGCTCTGGATCTTCAGGCGTGTTACCAGTTTCCTTCAAGCAAATTGTGGTGGGGCTGATCCACAGAGCTGGAATCTTGAAGGAAATAGAGGATGATCCCTTTATTTAGAGTAGTCAATAGAAATGTCATTAATGGAGCAGAACACAGCTTTGGAGAACACCACCCTGATGTGTTTCATGCATCAGTGTCAGCAAAAAGGGTTTTTTACACAATGCTAATCTGAATTAGGTACCTGAATAATGTACCTGGGTTTTGTTGGATGACTTTTGCTTTTTAGTTTGTTCTTCCATTGCAGACATTGCCTTTTCCCTCCCAAATCACACTGTTCCCTTGTCAGACTGATCCAACTCTTTCCCAGACCAGCACTGCAGGTGCCTCTGTTCCTGCCACACAGCATTCCCACTCTGCCTCAGTTTATCCCTCCTCATGCTCTCTCTTCTCTGAGTTGTGCCAGTTCTCCTTAAAGGCCCTTTGCAAAATGTTTTCATGTTTTTCTTTTCCTTCACAGCTTCTTGCTGGCCAAATTCTTTCAATGCCTCGGTGGGTTGCTGGACGCCTTGAAAAGGATGACATGACCCTCCAAGTGCCTTATTGGGAATTTTCAAAATAACACACTTAGGTACAACTCTCCTGTGGCTCGAGGTCACAGTCAGACACTTTAGTTCCATTGTAATGAGCTGGACAAGCTCCCAGCAAAGCAGTGATTGACCCTGGAATCATGGTCAGTATTTGGAGCTGCCAATGAATTTGGGCAAATACTCATTTGGGGACGGTCAGCCCTGCCTGTGTGCACAGTGCAGTGAGTGCCACACTCTGGGAAACCAAGCAGTACCTCAGAGGAATACACGTGAAGAGGACTGGGCCATGGCTGCCTTCTGTCCCCTCCTGTCCCCAGCAGTGCCTGCAGCCACAGAGCTCTGTGCTTCAGATTCCTTCTGTCCTCCCGGGACTCCCACTGACTGATGGGAATCTCAGCTGGGCTGGAGGCAATCCATCTTTCCTGGGTGGGATGGGCTGCTGTTCATGTCCACGCTGGGTTGGGAGGGCCAGGGACCCCCACTGGCTGCTGCTTTTGAACTCCCTCCAGCCCAGATGACCTGGGACACTGTAAATCAGCCACAGCATGGGCAGCCACAGCAAGAGCTCCTGCTTGCTGCGTTTCACACAGCCATGCAGACCACAGACTATTTATGTGAGAAAGGTCTGCATTTTCTTTCTTGGAAAGCTGTGATACTGCTGATTTTTCTTTCACCTGGGCAGCTGTTAGAGGTGGACATGAAGGGAGGGGTTGTCTGGCACCCCAGTTTAGAGGACAAGCCTGTTTAACACTCGGTGTGCCTGGGGAAGATCTGCTCTCCTCATTACTGGAGCAGATCCTCAGCCAGAGTAATTCTGTGTTTGATGTGCAGTGCCATGCCCCGTCAGTGGTTCCTGTGCTCTCAGATCTGTGCTCTGCTGTCAGACCCCCTCCCAGGCACAGACAGTCACCTGCAAATCCACTCCAGCAGCGGCTGAACCGGAACACAGACACTGCTGCTAAAGCACTTGTGCAGGTGCAGGCTGGGGGTTTTCATCTTAAACATCAGCTGGAGTGTTTTCTCATGGTTGGAATTGCAAAAGCAGCACCAAACCAGATTTTGTAAGTCTTTGTCTTGCTCTGTGTAGGTGTATTGTGAGGATGTTTAATTGGGCACATCCGTGTTTCTTGATGGCCACTACACACCACGGATTTACATCCATAGGGTACAGGCAGCAAGTTTACAGACCTATTGTCCCCATAACCTACAGGTTTGGTGCAGTGGTTAGAGGGAAATGTTCTGCAGTTCATTAACAAGAACCTGAACACCTCCCAGCCAGCTGAAAACAAACCAAAGCATGATCCTTGCCATGGATAATTTTTGTTTGTGATGGAATAAGAATTTGTCATTTCCTGAAGGTGGCCCTGCACACTGGCCTTTAATTGAGCTTTTAAATAGTTGAAAAAAACAAACAAACAGAACCCCCCACCGAAACAACCAACCTCTACCAAAGAAGCCAACAGATAGCTCTGGGTAAGGAAAAAAAGGCATGGCTGTTTATTCCCAAGCTATATGGGAGAGTGTACTTCTGAATTACATTTTATTTCCTAATTACAATTAAATAAACCATTTCTAATCAGAGTGGTTTAGCTTTGCAGATCTCAGCTACAGCCTCTCCCCTGCCCACCTGACTGGTGCTGCTCTTCAGCCCCCTGATCAGCCAGAGACCTGCACTGTTGTCAGGTGTGAGAAGGGCAAGGCTGATGCCAGGACACAACCCCCAGGGACTATTTAAGGCAGAGAGAGAGGCAGACCTTGTTTGGCAAGGCCAGGTGTTCTCTGCTCTGTCCCACTCCCTGTTTTGAGGCTTGTGACTGAAGACTGGCAGTTACAGGATGTGAGAAGCCTCATGAAGGCAGGAATTCCTAGATGAGTTCAGGTATAGGAATTCCTATAAGTCAAAGGTCAAGACTGAAAAATGAGAGGTTTTCTGGGTTGAAATGTCGGGAGGAGCCTGTTCTGCAGGTAAGGAAGCCTGAATGCTGCTCTGGGATGTTCTTGTTCACAGCAGAGGGAGTAAGAACCTTTTTAGCTGTTACATATTATTTTACTTGCTGACCTTGCCAGGTGGGTCACATAAAATCAGAACTATGTTTTCCTGTGTAAATTTAACTTGCATTAGAAGGCTTTTCTGCTATAGCTGTGCCAGAAAACGTGTAAAAATGTGGATTCTGGGGCTATGTGTGTGAAATGAAAAGATGTTGGGTTTGTGGAGAACTGGCATCAGTAAGGTGATGAAGGCAGAGGGGGTGGTCACTTGCTGGGACCTTTTAAAACCTTTGGCTCTAAACGATGGAATAATTTCCCTCTGAAATAGCATGTGAAGAGTTGTTTGGGAGGAGAAGGCATGTGAAAGTGTGGTATGGATTGAAAAGTGAAGAGCCTAAACTTGTATTGTCACTTTTTTCTCCATTTGTATGTTCAGCAGAGTAATTCTCAACCTCCTTCAAGTGTAGAATACCTAATTAAGAACACTTTTAAAAATTCTAATTCTCCTACTTGAGATCATTATGTTATAGCTGGGTAATGATCTCCCAGTGTCTCATCTGCTACTTTTGTCTCAATAACACTGTCTTGTGGCTTCTTTGATGGCTCACAGGGACTGCTGTGTGGCTGTTGGCTTTCAGAAGCCACGGTCATGGCTGTGTGCTGAGGAAAAATTAAATGCTCACTGACTGCCCTGCTTTGAGCTCTGATGTGGATGTGGTGTGGTTTGACATTTAAAACATGTTGTGGTGTCATTTATTAGATTTAATGTGTTTATTGTGTGTTCTGATTTAAAGTGCATCACCCCAGGGAAAATCAAGGTCTCGTCCAAACATCCCCAGATGAGGTTTCTGAAGTCTGTGTTGGTTAACTATGTTCCAGCATTGAGTAATAGTGTGCAGTTTCTTTCTCTGTGTCCTACAAACTAGTTGTCCAGATCATGTTTAACCTCATACTTGTGCAGGAAAGTATTTGAACTCTTATACAAAGCAACGTGGCTCTGCACATAAAAAAAATTGATGTTTTTGTTTTTAACTGTAATGGTAAAAATGTCTGAAGTCTGATGAAGTGTTTAAAGAAGTTCAGTGTAACACTGTGACACAATTTGAATACTTCATGTCTTGGGGAGCAGTGACCTGGGTAACATGAAGGGAGATGTACAGGAGCATCTGCTGCTGAACTGGAATGACCATCTCTGGAATTCCCAGTAAACCCAGCAAAGGTGCTGGGTAAAGGTCTGTGCTATTGACTTGCTGATTACAAGGAAAGTGGAAATTTTGAATTAATTATGTGACTAAAAGTATTTCTAGAACACTTTGAGCTTTATCTTGGGGTGGCTCTGAGCTATGGATGTATGGGCAACAGCACAGGTCCAGCTCCCTTGGCCCAGAAGCTCCTACAAACTTGTTTTTACCAGTGAAGTGAATTCTCCTCCAACTCTGTGAATCCAAAGTCCAATCTGACACATCCAATCAAGTCTACAGACTTATATTTGTAGTAGCATTTATTTCCCTGGGCAGGCCTTGGGTGGTGGTTGTGCTCTGGGGCAGGGCTGGAGCAGGGCCTGGCCCCGACACGGGGGTGTCTGTCAGCTCTCACCCTGCTGGGGCTGTGGGGCTGGCACCACGGCTGGGGGATTACTGGGACACCAGGGAGAGGGGAAGGAAATGCCATCACTGCACCAGCTGTTCTGGCATAACCTGCTGGTCCTGAGCTGGATGGATGAGGCCAGGCACTCATCGCAGCGCTGGGTGGACAAAAGATTTCTGTGTGGGGTACATGTAAGGCAAGAAGGGGCTGGTGGAGAGCAGAGTGTTTCCTTTCTGGTTCCCTAAGGGACTGCTCTCGTGTTCTGTTTGGTTTGGAATGTGCTGTGTGTTTCAGACCTCACTGTTGGTCTGTGGGGGACATCAGTCGGTTTGAATGTCCTTTCCATTACTGAATGTAACAGACTCTCCAAGGATAAATGCTGCAAACTACTCCAAACCACCGTTTTCATCCATAAAACCTCCTATGGAATATCCAACTGCTGTGCTGAAAGGCAGGAAATCTGATGCTTTCGTACAGATCAAAATACAATAAACCTCCCTTTATTTTCTCCACATCTTACTCCAGTTTCTCGTCTCCCTGCTGCTATTGGCATAACCCTTAATGCAAATTCCATCCTTTTGGGAGCACGGGGGAGGGCACTGTGCTGGGACAGACCCTGATGCCACGCTGGGGGAGCCCCCTGCTCCTCACCTGCAGCCCCTGCCTGGCATTTCCAGGGGCAGGAGGTGCTGCAGGGTCCCCTGGGACACCTGGGCAAGCAAGGATCCTCTGCTTGCAGTCAGGCACTGGGATTTGGGATTCCTTGCATTCAGCCCAGCATAATCTGGTTTTATTTATTCATTTTCTGTGAGGGATGTGGGATAGAGAGAGAACTTGGAAGCAACTCGACAGCCACTAAAATAAATGTTCTTTTCTGTTTATTCCTTGGCTTGCATCTGGAAATTAAATGTGCTGCGTTAGGAATCTCAAACTTTGACTGTCTTACTGAGTCCTTAATTGAATACAGGTCAAAACCAAAAGCATGACTGACTTTTGTTGTTGCATTGGGCAAAACCACTGACTTTAGAGAGGCTATAGGTAAATACATCACTGCTGTACAAATAACCTTTACTTTGGTTAGGACGTTGGCAATGGCTCTGGTTTTGAATGGCTGAAACAAGTACCTGGAAATAATCAGATCAATAAAGATTTTAATGCTGGTCTTGGGTAAAACTACAGTAGGTTGTAAATGCAGGCTGAGAGCTTTCTACTTAAACCTGGTAAGTCTCTGCTAAAAGCTGGTAATTCTTTTCCCTTTCCACAAAAGTTAGCTTAATGCTGCAATTTTTATATGAAGAAAATTGTTGAATCAAGCTGAAAGGAATGTGTCCTTAATTCTTTCAGCAGTTCTTGAGCTCCATGCTCAGCAGCTCTGTTCACAAACCCCAGTGATGTTGTTCTTATTTCTGCAACAACCTTTGCCTTATTTTCCTGCTTTCCAGCATTTTTTGGGATAAAGAGAAAATGCCTCTTTTCTCAATGCTGTCTCAGGGCTGATGGTACTTGTCTAAAATATGTGCACAAACGATTTCCTGAGGAAGCTCAGCTCTGTAACACGATGTAACCTGGGCTTGTGCTGTAGTTATGAGCTGGAAACCTGTGGCCAAAAGCTGGTCTTGATCAAAGTCCAGCTGCTGGTTTGTCCTGCCGAGCTGTCCCTGCAGCCCTGAGCCAGAGGGGACTTGTGAAATTAAATAGCTTTTAAAGCTCTGCCAACATATTAATAAAGCCTTGTTTATGTGCAAAGCACTTGGAAAAATAACTCTGCAAACACTGGATTTATTTGCAGTAAATGTTGTACTTAATCACAGAAGATTTTCATCTGAATTTGTGAACATTTTGCACATTTTTCCCTTTGTTTCATAGCAGAGAATCAGGCGCTGGTTACCCATTGGAAGGAATGAGTGGGGGGTTTTAAAGCAGCTCCATGTCACTCCTCCTCTTTTCTCTGTGCTCTAACTTGCACTTACATGCAGGTTGTACACAGTGGTGCATCCTTGTAGCAGCCTCAAAGCAGTGCTGACCTTTTTTCTCCTTCAAGGAGAGGAGGCTGTGTCCTTCAGAGCAGCCAAGGAAGGGAATTTTCCTAGTCAGTGTTTATAGATGAATAACCCAAAGCTGTACCCAGCCAAAGTGATTGGTTTTCCAGCATTTGAACTAAAGTAGCCTTTCCTTTTCTTGAAAATACCTTCAGAATTCCTTTTTCGCTGAAAGGAAAGAATGAAAAAGAACAACTTGGCTTCCTTCCTTTTTTAAAAGACTCAGTTATTCTGAATCCTTCCTGGAAAAACATTTTCTGATGCTGACATTAGCCAAGATCAGAGAGTCACTGTCTGTGAGTACTTAGCTGTAAATTCACATGCTCTTGGCTCCTGGTTTGTTTTATCTCCTGTGTGTGTAACAGAAAGCCTTTGGCTTTGTTCTGGTTTTGCTGACAACGTGAGGTCTGAAGTGACCTCACCAAAAGGATGTTATAGTCGTGGGATTAAAATGTGTGTTGGGCAAAACTGGCAGCTTCTGTGCACCAGTGACCCTGTGCTGGCACGATGCATAACTGAAAATAACATTTTATTCCAGTGTGGGTCCCGTGTCAGTCCTGGAGAGGTAGCAAGTGTCTGTGGGGTTCCCACTGGGAGTTGCAGTGCCGGGGTTGCCCTGTGGGTCCCGGAGCAGCAAGGGATCAGGGACAAGGTGGGGAGCTCCTGTACACCCCAGCCCTTGGGAGGGTTCACCCTGCTGACCCAAACAGCCCTGATAAAGCTGCTGCTGCCTCGGGTGAGCTTTGCCCATGGGGTGCCAGCCCCGAGGGGATGGTGGGTCCCTTTCCCGTGTCTGTGTGTGCTCGTGGTGGCTGCACGTTTGAACATCCCACCAGTGTCTTACCAGGAACATCTCTGGGCTGCTGGTGCTGCTTTCCAAGCAATGGAAACACCTCCTGGGGGCAGTGAATGAAGCACTGACTGTGGTGGAGACCTGCAGCAACCCATGACTGACAGTGCCTGTGCCAGGCTCGGAGCCCCGGCTGCCTCCAGGGCAGGCAGGTTCTGCACGGGCTGCTCTGACCAGGAGGGGCACCCTCTTCACTCTGATCCCTCTCTGATATTAAAAGAATAAGGAACATCTGACAGAGAGGCCATGTAGCTCAAATCTTTTAAATGCAGTGGTGTACAAACAGAGATCTGGAGTTTTCTTGTTGAAACCTCTGACACCTGCCTTGTGCTGAGCCTCTGCTCCACCTGGCATTCTTCTATGGGTGGTCTCATGTTGGCTTTTCCCTTCCCCCTTCTAATATTGGTTCAACTCTAAACCAAAGTAGTAGTGCCACAGGGCTTCCTCTGCTCCTGCTGGAGAGTTTTCTCTTGTGACTACATGTAGGAAATACCTGGTTGGTTGTGTATGGGCTGGATTTAATTTCTAGGTCGTGGTGAGCAGGGATGAGGGACCAAATTTTGATCCAGTGATGACATGGGTAAACTCCCACTGATTTCCAAGGATTGAATTGGCTGTAGAGGGTGGAATCTTGCAAGTCCAAGTGCCTCTGACAAACACATTTGGCTCACTCTCTGCCAGCACTCCATTATTTTTTTCCCCAATTCAGATGTTTATGTGAGTGCTTGTTGGCTTGAGAGGCTGAATGTGTCTGGGTATATTTGACGGTATAAATGACATTAAACATATCTAGAAAATGCCATCAGCTCTACTCAGCTGGAAGAGCCTTATAAAGATCTTGTACCCTTGTCTCAGAGTTCTGCTCCTCTGGTTTCCCCTGGCTGGGAGGATGCAGGTTTCTTGTATGAGTTCCCACAGCTGCCACCTCATAGCCCCCAAGGGCTTAACCCTACTGACCTCACATCCCAGGTGAGCCTGAAATGGCAGTGGGTTTTTTTTCATGGCACTTAAATTTATGGTGGGCAGAAATGCTCTGAGACATAACCTCCTGTTATGTCATATGGATGAAAGATTTTTTGAAGCAAGAGGAGTACAAATATTAGTGGCACATGTCTGTAATAAGCAGTGCAACCCAAATTTGGGGACAGAACCACCCCTGAAGGTCCTGCAGTGTAGTACTGAGACAGTGTGATTTGTTTATCCTGATACTGAGAAAAGCAGCTGTTGTGGTTTAAGCCCCAGCCAAAACCAGCACAGCAGTGTGTGTGCAACAGTTTTTACAATTTTATTCCATGTATTAAAAAGACAATAAAATATTTCTGTGCAGCTCTGAGAGGAGCACCCACCTCAGGGAAACGTGCTTTCAGCAGCAGGAGTATAGGAATGACCCATGGTGGAAAACATAAACCCAAACATAAACACCTTCCATAGACCAGGGAGCTGAAGGAACTGCCTGAACGTGCAAATGTCTGGTGTTGTGTGTGACTGCCAGAACAGCCTCTGAAATGGGACACACAAATACAAGGGGGTTTGCATTGGAAGCTCCACAAGTCTCTTTCTGCAGATCATGTGTGGTCAGCAACGCTGGTGCCCTGCAGAGGGAGTTTTACCTTCATTACGGGAACGTTTAACCTGCATTTCCTCTCTGACGTGGCTCAACAAGGGGATGTGGAAGTTTCTGCTGTTGTTCTGGATGGACACACTGTTCTTTGCTATTCTCCTATTCACCAGTATTATGAACTGTAGTTGTGTTAACACCAAAACACTGCATGGAAGCAGAAGCCAGCGGGGAGTTCAGGAACACTGGACATGATGTGCTCTCACACTTGTCAAGCCACTGCACTGAGCAGTGTGACCTCAGTGAGGCTTCCTCCTCTCTGCTTTCCCAGACATCTAATGCTATCCTGTCTCTCAGGGTCTTTTCCAACCTGAAGGATTCCATGTGCATGTGGTGGAAGCCCCTTGCCCGTGACCACGGGTGTGTTACTGGCCCGGTGCTGGCACTGGAGTGAGTGTGAGGCACGAGCTGAGGAGGGGATGGTGGGGATGAGCATCAGGTGTCCTCTGCGTGAGGATCTCTGAGGGGTCTGTCCACGTCCCACTGCCCTCTCCTTGCACTGCAGAGAAGGACAGCCCACAACATCCCATGATGTTTTCCCTCCTGAGCTGGTGGAAAGGAAGAGAAGGAGGGAGCCTCATCCACCTGCACAGCCAGGTTGTGTTTAAATTGTTTGTGGGTGCCATTAGGAGGCTGTGTGACATTTCTGGCTGTAGTTCTTGAAGTAACTCTTATTGCAAGACCAAGACAAGCCGGGGAGCCTGAGTGACATGTCAGCTGATGGGCTCTTTCCCAGAGATGTAGTTTCCCTGGCTTGGATGGCTGACTGGGAGCTCGCTCTCAGTTCTGATTTCTGCTGAAAATCTGGCCAAGGGCAGTGCTGACCTTGCAGAAGCATTCAGTCCCGCAGGGGATAAGGAACGGGTCAGACCCCCAGGACCTGGCTCCCTTGGTCTGTGGAAGAAGCTGAGACCATTTTCCTCCCCCTGTGGGACCCAGGGACCGTGCTGGGTCCCTGCCTGGGGGGAGGTGAGGCTCCTCTCCCAGAGAAACCCCCTGCCCTGGGTCAGGTCCCCTCCTGGACACCAGGAGGCTGCTGTGGGTGGGCAGTGGGGCCAAGCTGTGCTGAGGGGCCACTCAGCTCCTGGACGTGCTGCCAGAGCTCCGTGGGCTCCTCGTCAGCTCTGGCTTGTGAGGACCACTGGGATAAACTGGCTCCAACAGCTAAAGCTGGAATTTGTTTCTAGCCAGAAAGAATTCAGTCCATGGAAAAACTGTAAAAGTTTCTGGTTGTGGCAGGATTACAGCAGGGCTGACAGTGAAAGTTCCTGTTTGGAGCAGGATTACAGCAGAAATGAAGTTTCTCAGGAACTCAGATTTTCCACTCAAATACACGCTGATAAATTATATATTTGCCTCTTTGTGGCTTGAAATCAGACTCCTGAAGTTGATTTTTCTGTTTTGTAGAAGCTAAATCTTCTGTAATTTATAATTTTATCATTTTAAAGACATACTTTTCCTTGTAAAATTGCATTTTACTAGAGCTCACAGAACAGCAGACCAAGGTATTTTTACTTCAGAATTTGGTGTATTGTCTGTGTCACTCAGAATTACTCTGTTTGATTCAAACCTGGCAGCTGTGTGTCACTGCCAAGGGGTGAGCCTCCTCCTCTCCATGAACTGTGGCACAGGTACATGGTTCACCCTGGGGACGTGTTTGCTGGCTGCTGTGGAAGCTGGATGAGGTCCCAAACTAACACATTTAGTGCAGGCCTCCCAGAATCCCTTTTTTCCCAGGATCTAGCAGCTGCCTGTCTTCCCTGTGCCCTGCTGCCTGGGTGGTCACACAGCTCCTGCTCCCTCAGCAGCCCGGGAGCACAGGGGTGAGTTGTGGTTGTGGCTTCATTACATGTCCCGAGGAGCTTCCTGAGGCCACCAGCCTGTGATGGGCTGGGGCAAGAAACCCTGGTTGCTGGTCACTGGCATTACTTAAGTAGGGTCTGTGGTTTTTTAACCTGACACCATTTGTGTTCTGAGACTGTTTCTGTGAAGTTTTTGGTAAAACCTTTTGTCCAGTCCTTGGTGAAATCCCAGCAGAAATCTGTCTTGTTAATGTTCTGATTGTCCTCCTCAGCTCTGTTGGTTATTGGCAAATGCTGTGGATTCTCTTGCAGCTTTTTAATGTTTTTATGCATGAGAAAACGGTGGGATGCACCTCCCAAAGTACTTTCATAAGTGACAGGGCCACAAGGTGAGACCTGCCAGGGAATCTGCAGGCACTGACACTCAGGTTTGCCTTTGTCACTCGGTCTGTGCAAAGCAAGGAGTCAGTTCCCAGCCCTTCCTTCACTTTCCCACAGGCAAAACGCAGTCTTGGAAATGATTTCATATTTAGAGAAGTAGTTTGAGAGTGATTTGCTTAGCTTGCACTACTATTATTAAAGTCAGAGGGTTTTAAAGGTTTTAGTGAGTTATAATTACAGATGGCTTTCACTTCTAAACACCTGAGGGGAGCAGAGGGACTGGCTCTGTGCAATGGGGAGACCTCAGCCACAGCAGGGAGGAGCCTCAGGGACTTGGGTGCTTTGCAATTGCAAATCCCCTGCAGTGCCTTCAGAATCACAGAATCCCCGAGGTTGGAAAAGCCCCCAGCCCATCAAGTCCACCCTGTGCCCCATCCCCACCTTGTCCCTAGCCCAGAGCACTGAGTGCCACAGCCAGGCCTTCCTTGGGCACCTCCAGGGCTGGGCACTCCAAACCTCCCTGGGCAGCCCCTGCCAGTGTCTAACAACCCATCCAGTGAGGAAATTCTTCCTGATGTCCAACCTGAACCTCCCTGGCACAGCTTTAGGCTGTTTCCTCTGGTCCTGTTGCCGGTAGTCTGGGAGAAGAGGATGACCCTCACCTTGTGACACCCTCCTGTCAGGTAGAAATTTCAGCTTCAACTTGAAAAAATTGAGTCTTGCTGGAGGCTTAGCAGGATCCTGCAGCAGCACTGCAACCTGCTGGGCACTGCAGGTGCTTTAAAGCTTAATAAAAGTCTCTGTAATGAACCTTCAGTTAATAAACACTAACAGTCAGTTACTGCAAATCCATGTCCTTAATGCTTATTAAAAGTATTTGACACTGCAACACTTCTCAGAATTACTGTGAGGCCAAACCCCATGTATCCATTCTAAGCACTCGCTGAGAGCAAGGAACAAAGTGCCCACTGAACACAGGTGTGTCACTCACCTGTTTCTGGTGGGCAGAGTGTGTATTGACATGACTCTGCTTTCACAAAGGGTTTTCCCCCAGTAGTGTCTACTGAGGTCACACATTTTCTGCCTTGGTTTTAAATGGTTTGAATTTTAACATCAACTAAATACTTTCTGCAATGTTTTCTTCTAGTTTTCATACAGCTTTGGTGAATTGATAGATGGAGCTACTGTAAATGGTCCTGCCTTGAATCCTCACTCTTAGACCTTACGTGGTGAGATTGTTCTGGGAGAGATTTCTGTTGGCTCAGCTCTGAGCAGTCAGAAGTGATCTACAATCCCAAATGCCTCGCAGGGTGTTTTGAGAAAACACATGGGTGGTATCTGGTATGACCATGGACACTGAGCTCTGCTGAGGAGCTGTTCAGAACCATCCTGTGTCCCCTCATGCATTGATGTTCCCTGCTCATCTCAGGGTGATGAGTGACCATCAGATGGTTGACTTGAGCAGCCAATATTCTGTGGTGATTGCAGCTTACTCAAACCTCTGTGGCCTGGCCTTCCCTGAGATTTCCAGTGCTCAGCTCCAGCCTGGCTGCACATGCTGGTTCAGGACGTCTGGGTCTGGCTGAGAATGGATGTGACAAACAGATGGGGGAGGGCAGAATATGTCCCCAAATTAGGACATTGGGAGTTCAAGTTTTCAGTTTTGTGCTTCATGTTAGCTGAATGACCGATTTTATTTGTCATAACTAGAATGTTAGTGTGAGGTTTGCTTTAAAATCGCTTTTATTGGGAAATAAACTTTCACTACGACGATCTTTGGAAACAAGATGAAACCTCCAAGTTTGCCAGTTCTGTGACTACGTCACACATGTGAGACCTGTGGGACATGCAACTACTGCTCAGACTCTGGTGCTTTTGAGTGTAACTGTGGCTGAAGGTTGGCAGCAGCCAGCAGTGACAGCTCCACAGCACTGAGCTGGTGCTAAACCAGCCCCCACGGGCAGGGAAACATCCCGGGATCCCCCAGGGCCACTCCACCATCCTATAATGGTGATGTTATTTCTGAGCATTAGCACAGAATGGACCTTCTGTTGGCACAAATGGGATGTGACCCATGTTTCTTCAGAATATGAAGATCTTCCAGAGATCATTAAGATGATTTTACCCCCTTTTGAGTGGCATAACTTACCCTGGCTGAGTCCCCACTCTTCCAGTGGAAATAGAGAGAGTTTAAATCCCTCCATCCAGCACTGCTGGAGGGATGGCTCCAGGGGATGGATAATTAGCACAATGGTTTTAGCTTGCTTTAACCTTTCTATTACAAATACAAATGCCGAGCATTTGTGGCACTTTGGCCAAACCTTCTCTTGCATAAAGAAATGTCTCCGGGGCTTTTGTGTTGGTGTTTCCAGCAGCTGGTGAGAATTTACCCCTGGTTGTTTTCCTTTCCCTCTCCTATTCACAAAAGGAACAAATTAAGAAAGTCGAGATTTTCTGCTTACAAAATGAAAGAAAAAACTTTATAGACATGAGGTCTGGGCAGCAGTTTGGGCTTTGTTTTGTGCAGCAGGACTTGCTTATGCAAGGGACAGCCTTTGGCAGGGGCCTGTGGAGAGGTGGGCACAGGGCACCTCCTGCAGCACTGGGAGAAACAGCTCTGGGGAGAAATGGGATTAAAAATACATGGGGGAGGGAAAACATGAATTACACCTTCATGAGAGGCAAACTGTTTCCCAAAAATCCACACTTCACCTAAGACACTGGACTTGTTCAGCACAAGTCATGTAATGAATTTTAGGCTGAGAAATACTATCTAACAAAGTAATATCTGCAAAAGATATTTTTAAAACATTTTCTTTGCTGGTCTCTTAAATTTAACAGTTCCCAGCCTGATCTGAAGTGCAGTTAGCTGTGATCAGGGTAGGCAACACATGACAAAGCTGACAAATACTGGGGTCAGATTTGTGGTATTGCAAAATGTGCTGCCTACAAACGTTCTTGTGAAGATAAAATGGGAAATAAAAAATGGGCAGTAAAATGGGAAAAGGGATGTCCAGAGCCAAGGCTCAAGGACTGATGCTTTCAATGTGTGTTGTTTCATGTTCCATTTTATTTAATGTCTTTGTTTATGAATCAAGTTGTAATTTGAAGAACAGACCATGTGCTTTCTCTTGGTCCCTGTGCAGTACTCCAGCTCAGCTGGAGAAGCTGTGAGCCTCTGGTTTGGATAACATCTCTCCTGTTCCTCATCCTTTAAAAGCCCAGTGACTCTGCAATCCCAAAGCATTGCTGATTTCAGAATTAAGCTTTAAACATGTGTTTCTGCTGCATACATGTGTACATTCACAAAGTCAGAGGCATGTTTGAGTAAACAAATCCAAACCCTCTCATGCTGCAAACATTTCCCAAATGTCTCTTCCTCTTCATGGTCTCTCAGGTGGTCAATCCCCTTCCCAGGTGGCTGCCTTGGCCTTCTGTTTTATCAGAATTGCTTCAATTTTGTGTAAGATTCCTGCTGATTGTCTACAAGGTCCCTTCTCTGCCAGTCTCTGTTCCCCTGGGACGGTAAATCTAACTCCAGCAATCTGCTGCTGGATCCTGAATTCAGGAATTGTGCTTATTGTTGTAAAAATGGGAAACTGTGTGAGAACTAGAACTGCGTGAACATTGAGAAGCTGGGAATGAGAGGTGTGAGCTGGATGGAATTCTCGCTATAAGTCTGGGTTTCTTAAATTATTTTGACCTCTGAAACTTAAGGTAGGACAGGAATCAGTGGAGGTGGTTGGGAGTGTGGGTAGATCCTGGTTCTCTGTGTGCTCAGTGAGGGGGTTTCTGTCCTGATCTGCCTCCAGAGCAGTCGCTGGGTTGGTTCAGGGCGAGAGGCTCTGGTGCAGTCGTGCACCCAGCAGGCAGCTCTGCTCCTCTGAGCCTGCTGCTTCACTTGGGAGAGGAACAGTAAAGAGCAAAACTGTTGCTGCCTTCCTGCCAAACAGTAGAAAGTCGTATGTTTTGACAGCATCAAGGCAGAACACTGACTTATTTCAAATCTCCTCTTATCCTGATGATAATGTGCTATTCAGACTGAGTTGGGAGATGTTTTATTGGCTACTTTAATGCCTTCATGAAACCATCTTGTTTCTGGAGCTGCTGCTTTGTCACGTGTTCAGAAATATTCCATGTGCTAGACTTCAGCTTATTTAAGCTTCAGAGAATTGCTTTTCTCCGTTCAGGGTATGAATGTATTGTCAAATAAGACATTTGTTTCCATTTATACAACTTGCAATTTGGTAATAAGCAACAGATGGAAAAGCAGTATCCAAATTCTCTTGTATAAAATGTCTTATGGATTTCGTTTTGTAAAAGCAGGCCAGTTCCAAGTCCTGTAAATGCCATTAAAAAGTACACACAGTAATAAATGAAGAAAGAAAACAGAAATACCTGAAACTTAGTGAAGTGATATGAAATGTAGTACTGGCTTCTGAATATCAACCCAAAAGCTGTTTCAAGGTTCAAGGGGTGTTCTCAGCTGGTCTGACTGTACTGACCAGTTGGTGGGTGTTCATCAGAGGCTTTAAAGGGCAGAATAAGTAATTTTTGCTTTTTACTACAAGGTTGTAACTTGACTGACCAAAGGCAAATGTGGACAACATTCAGGGGCAGCAGTGCTGTGCTGTGGCCTTTCCTCTGTTCTTGAGGTGACAGTCACAGCCTGTCCCTGTCCTCCCTGGAGGGAAGGACGGACAGAACTGGTGTTCCTGTTCCTCATGGGGTTTTGAGGGCCCTCGGGTACCCTGGTTTGGTGGAATGGAAACCGTCTGCAGGGCTGCACTGCCTCCCTGTGGCTTCTCCCTTCATTCCCAAAATACTGTATTGGAATGAAATCGTGCCTACTGCAGTGAGGCCACCCTGGCAGCCCGGGGGTGCTGTCACTGCCAGGGGCAGCCCGGGGGTGCTGTCACTGCCAGGAGCACCCCGAGGGTGCTGTCACTGCCAGGAGCAGTCCTGGGGTGCTGTCACTGCCAGGGGCAGTCCTGGGGTGCTGTCACTGCCAGGAGCAGTCCTGGGGTGCTGTCACTGCCAGGAGCACCCCGAGGGTGCTGTCACTGCCAGGAGCACCCCGAGGTGCTGTCACTGCCAGGAGCACCCCGAGGGTGCTGTCACTGCCAGGGGCAGTCCTGGGGTGCTGTCACTGCCAGGGGCAGTTCTGGGGTGCTGTCACTGCCAGGGGCAGTCCTGGGGTGCTGTCATTGCCAGGGGCAGTCCTGGGGTGCTGTCATTGCCAGGGGCAGTCCTGGGGTGCTGTCATTGCCAGGAGCATCCCTCTGTCCGGCCACTGCCACACCAGGGACGTGCCCAGCTCACGGGGCAATGCAGGGCACCTAAACTCAGGGCAGGTTTAGGCTGGGTATTGGGAAATAATTGTTGCCTGGAAGGGTTGCCCAGCCCTGGCACAGCTGCCCAGAGCAGTGCTGGAACCCCCATCCCCGGGGGGATTTAACAGATGTGTGGCTGTGGCACCTGGGCAGGTGGGTCAGTGGTGGCCTTGGCAGTGCTGGGGAAGGGTTGGACTGGATGGTCTGGGGGCTTTTCCTACCTGAACGATTCTGTGACAGACAAGGCAAGGGCTGGGAATGCTGTGATATTACAGCAAGTGGAACTGCAATAGAGGTGTAAGAGAGCTGCAGAGGGATTGTTGATACAAACAGATGTAAGTTATAAACCCTGATTAGTGTCACAACCAAGATGTAAGGTTATAAGCTCACATATTTCTCCTTTCCAAACCACACCTTGAAAACTCAAGCTGATATTTTTAGCCCAGTTGACTTATTCAGGTGGCAGGTCAGCACTTGAGCAAGTCCCTGCCAGTGTCTCCATGGCTGAGCACTATGTGGTGACAGGCAATCCCAGCCCTGACTGTCCTGACATGGAGCACAGGGCTCAGGGGGTGCTGGCTCTGGGCAGGGTGACGTGCTGGCTGCTCTTCTTCCCATTGCAGTTTTAAACTTGGCTTTAGTCTGCTTAACTTTGCATTAATTTTTTTCTGAAATGCCAGTAGCTTGGAATAGATGGAAATGCAGAAGTTGGCAAGGAGGGCATGCTGCATGGCTCTTGGTATGCTGTGAGGAGGAAGAGCAGAAAAATGGGGTTTCATCATCATATAATCATAGAATGGTTTGGGCTGGAGGGGATCGTAGAGATTATTTCATTCCAACCCCCTGCTATGGGCAGGGACAACTGCTAGACCAGGTTGCTCCAAGCCCTGTTCAACCTTATTTAACGAAATTAAATAAAGAGGGAAAAGACTAAACCAAGTGTTTGTTTGCTTTAGGGAGTTCTGAGCAGTGGGAGAGTAGATGATATGCAGCAAACCAGCAGTGGTGGGTGCTGGTGCTGGCTCTGCAGAGCGCTGGCAGTGTGGAGGCTGGTGCTGGGTGTGGCACTGAGGGTGATCACTGCATGGCACTGAGCTGGAGTTTAATGATCATGTGTTTCATTTGACACCCCATCCCTTGTCCAAGAGGGGTCTTGTGCTGTCCCAGCTGGCCCCTTTGACTGAAAGAGATCTAATAAAATTGGCATCAGGGCATTCCCATATTACATGTGATGCTTCAGGGTTCCCTTGGGTAAATGGTGAGTTTAGTTTATGATTCCCTTTCTCTGGGAGTGCTGTGGGTTAGGGGAGGCTGCTGGGCAGTTCACTGGAGGGCAGAGGGCTGGATCTGCCAGCAGATGAGATGTTGGTCTCTGAAGGCTATGCACTGTGAGCTCCTGCCTAAGCTGAAGGTGACCTCGGGGCAGGGAGAGAGCAGAGCCCAGGCTGCCACTGCACAGCTGTGCTTCTAGCTTGAGACCAGCATGGAAGGAGAGGGGGAACCTTCCTTAAGTGCAACAAAATAAAGCACCAGTTTTGTGGTGGTTCCAGGTCTGGCCATGTCTTCCCCTGTCCTGTTTTCCCATGCCAGAGCAGTGGTCACACAGAGCAGCTGTCCTGGGAGCTCCTGCCACTGCTGGTGAGGGGCAGGGCAGGAGAGGGCTTTGTCCTCCATTCCCCATCACCAAGTTCTGCCTTCTCTTCCTGTGTGACCTGAAATCTGGTTCCTTTATCTGTGTTTTACCTCAGAGCCCACGAGAAAAGGTCTGAGCTGTGCAAAAAAGGAGATGGGTTTGCTGGTCTGTGTCCAGCCCTGCGTGTACACAAGAGTCTGCTGCTGGAACCCAGGCACTGTGCCAGGCTGGGCTCACCTGTCCCTTTTCTCAGCACCTGGTGTGGCCTCCAGGGCAGGTGAAATGACCACAGAGCCGTGTTCTCTTGGTTTTGCTGGAGTGGGTCAAGAATATTGTGTTTAACCAGCTGCTGTGCTGCAGAAGGACTGAGGAGGGAGCCCAGGGTGTCTTGTCCTGACTGAGGAGGAGAGCACAGATGGAGTTTAAAAACACTTGAATAGTTTGGAGGTACCCAGAGCTTAAAGCAAATGTCTGAAAGTTTGACTAAGGTCTGCTTCTCCTCTGTGTTTGGGCTGGTGGCACATGGTTCATCTTGAAGCCTTCTGTGATGTTTTGTGCTCTGCTCCCCCAGTGGATGCTCCAGCCCCACGGGCTGCTCAGTGTGAGGGCACGGGGATGTGGTGCTTCACTGTTGGTAGAACTTCAGCAAAAGAAATAACTCAAATTTTAAACTGAAAAGGTAAAACCCCTCAATTATCTCTAAAGCAGGGTTCCTGGGGCTGCAGCTGTTCTGTTCACTCCCCTCGTGTGTGTGCCTGCAGTTGTGGTGTTTCCTTGGTGAAATTATTACCTGTTTGAATTGACTCCTCCCCATCCACCCTCTGCAGAAGTGGCGGCCTCTGGGAGATGCATAGAAATCTCTTAATGCTGAGAACAGTGGCAATTAAATCTGATCTGTCAAATATTAGCCAGAAGCCCTGCCTTGTAAAAGACTGTTTTATCTGCCAACCCTACTATTGCACAAGGGGCTGGTGTGTTGTGTGAGCCAAAGGTGCCTTTGCCAGGGCAGGAGGTGCCGGCTCCTGCCTGAGGGAGTGGGTCAGGTGCTGCCATGGGCTGATCCCACCAGGCATCCCTGGGAGCTGGGCTCTTGTCGAGCCGCTGCCCCAGGGGCATAGCTGTGCCCGGGGCTCTGGTTGAGCTGCCGCCCTCCAGAGTGGCTCCTGAATGTCCAAGCCATGTGTTTACGTCTGGTGTCACCGTGTGCAGCTCACAGCCACATCCTGCCCCTCGTTTCTCTGCAGAGCCCTGGGGCTGGCCGCTGCCGCCAAGGGCAGGGACGGGTGCTGGGTGTGCAGCCTCGCTGGTTAATCCGGGCTGGGCACGCCAGCTCGGTCACTCCCAGGGCTGCACGCCTGGCTGGGGAAACATGTTTTCTTGGGAGCCACAAAGGGGAGTAACCTCTGCCCCGTGTGATCCGACGAGAAATCACCCCCTGGCCGGGACTCAAACAAAACACGGGATTAACTTTGCCCTGCGCTGCCTTGTGGCCGCTCGCAGTCGGTGAGAGCCGCTCTCCCCAGCCCGAGCCGTGCCCGCAGCCATGGGCGCCAAGCTGCTCTGCCTCTGCCTCCTGCCAGCCCTGCTCGCCTACTACATCTACACCCCCGTGCCCGCGGAGCTGGCACAGCCCTGGAGAGTGATGGTCCTCTGTGCCCCCTTCAGGGCCGTGGGGCACCTGGTGAGTGGGGAGGGCTGGGGAGCAGGGGGGGCTCTCGTGGAGACACGGCAATGCATAGGTGCCATACTGCATGTGTTGAATGTCTGTGGTAGTACACTCAGTGAAGGACTGTATTAGATGAAACTCAGCATTAAACTCACTGCAACTATGATAGATCTAAGAATAGAAAAGATTTAATTGTGCAATCTTGAGAAAAGGCCATTTGGAGTAACTGGAATATGATGTTGGGTGTGACCACAGCCTGACAAGCACAGATGAGTTTCTTTTGCTTCACAGTCCTGTGCAGCTGAAGCACTACTGCTCGAATCATTCTGCTTCTCAGCCCCTGTGTACTGAGATCCCTCAGCAGTGTGGGGTGCCAGGGCAGGGAAAACTAGAGCTGCTCCTAAATACTATTGATTTTTGTGGTTTCTTGGAAATCTACTGACAGAATGAGCCTAAAAACTACACCAAAGTAATTATAGGGGAGATAGTGCTAGAGCATGGAGAGATTAAGCCATATGTACATAAAAATAAAATTTCTTTTAATACCACTGTGATCTTGCCTATGTAAAAATGGTCTCTAGCTCCTGAGTGCAGAGCTGTGTGTCACAGCCTGGACAGGTGCTGGTGTTACACCCTGGCTGCAGTTCTAGGCCAGTATTTACTGCCAGCATGGTCTGTGTGTGCCTCTGTGCTATTTTAACATGTATGACATCCCTGGTTTCTGCTTCACTTCAGGCACGTTACAGACCCTTCCAGCACGTGGAAGTGGTCTGTGAAGCTGCACATCGTGTGTAAATAATGGTGCTGGAGCTCCCACCTCTGAGGTGCAGTAACTGGGAGCTGGTTTGAACCCAGGCTGTCCTTGCTGTACAATGTGGCTGCAGCAGCGTGACTGAAACCTAAAAACAAGGTCAAAGATGAAGGTTTGGGGGGAGGAAGAGGGCTGAATGTTGCAAACATCTTCCTGGGTGGCTACAAATGTTGTGAGGCTGCTTTTCTTTTTGCACAATACAATCTGTTAAAAGAGGGGTCTAAGGAGCCAGGAGAGAAGCTACTGGGTTTGCTGGGGGGATGCTGCTGGAAGGCTGGGCTGCTGCAGCCACCAACACCCGGGCTGTTGGCTCCAAAGGGCACTAGTTTGGTTTTGCCTTCTCTGTCACTCCAGTTGCAATATAGTGGGTGTGATTCTCAGAAGTCCTTGAGAGACACTGCATTTATGATTTTCTAGTGGAGACAAGGGTACACAGCTTTTTGGGATGTCTCCTAAACATCACTCTGGAGTGTACCTAAAAGCCACTGCTGAGGTCCAGAGCTGTGAGGCAGCCCTTGTCAGCAGGGGAGATTTATCAGGGTTGTCCAGCAGGGGTGAGGGATGAGGGTTTTTCTGGTGTGTATCATGGACTCTTTGCTGCCCTCTCTCTTTTTTTTTTTTTTTTTTTTTTTTTGAGGGGGTGAGGTGGTGGGAGATTTAAAGGGGTGGGAAAGAATCTGTAGTCTGCACTGTTGATGTGCTGTGTTGCTGCTTCCTGTCCCAAATCTCCTGCTGGAGGGGGCCTGCAAGGAGGGTCCGTGGGGTCCGTGCCCAGGGAGCTCAATACCTGTGCACCCCAGGCCCACTGGCTGGGTCAGACTGTCGCCCTTGGCACAGCAGTGCCAGTGCAGGAGTGCTGTCTGTGTGCTGGTGGATCATGTGTTGTCACTGGCACACGGAGCTGGCGTCTCTGGAGCTGCTGTCCCAGCTGCCTGGGAAGCCTGAGCCCGTTCCCCACAGTGCTCACAGGGCAGTGACTCGTGGTCACTCGTGGTAGGTCTGCAGAGGGGACCCTGCTTTAGTCTTTGAGTTTGAACCCAGGGAGCAAACTGCTGCCCTCGAGCACTCCTGAGCAGCAGTCCTCTCTGAGCTCACAAAAGGATGTGTCAAGAGCACCACGAAGTGGCAAATCTCCCTCCCCTGTGCTGTGGTGGGTTCTGGGGAGCCCCCAGCCCAGCAGCCCTGCCGGGGTGTGCCCAGCCCGCCCCTCTGTGCCGGTCCCACTGCAGCAGGGAGGCTGGGAATGTCTCCCTTTGTCTGTCCATGTCCATGGCCCCGTGCTGCCGAGCTGGGGGACAGCCTCCAGCAATGCACCAACCACTTGCTTTGGTGCTTGAGCAGAAAATGCTTCAGGTGTTTTAGGAAGTGCTCCATGCCCTCGGTTGAAACATGAAGAAAGTATAAAGTGCAACTCAATGTCTTTGCTGTGGTTCTGTGATGTCCTCCCAAAGCTCCCTCCCTCTTTGGCCCCACTCCTCAGAAGCACTGAAACCCAGACTCAAGCCTTTTCCAGCCCCACTGACAAACTGCCTGTGTCCCTTCAGGCTGATGGGGAGCTTCTCTGGAGAGTGTCCCATCTAGAGCATCACCCCTTGGGATAACTGAGCTGCTGAAAGTCGTGAGGGTGCTCCACCTGCCCAGGCACAGCCAGGCTCCCCTCCTCCTCCTCCATATATTTGGGAGTTCTGTTCTTTCTGCCCTGCTCCTTTATGGAAGAGGGAGGAAGTGACTGTGGAAAATGCATGAGGATCCCAAACCCCAAAGTGGTTGGTTTTCCTGTTAACCTGTGACACCCTGTAATCTCACACTGGGACAATGAGGATTTTCATATGAGAGCTTGATTTCCTTTCATTTCCATAGGATAATGGCCTGGAAACCACAGGCAGCAGCTCAGTGGTTTTCTACAATGCAAATTGTCCAGTTGTGGAAAACACAACTGCCAGCGCTGAAAATCCTCAGTGCTGGGGCTCAGGGAACTCCTTTCACCATGGGGGTTTCACAAGCTCAGTGGAATCACAGCAGGGCTCACTTTGACAGATATATTTGTTTTTTCAAGACACTAATCCTGGGGGAAAAGGCAACAGTTGAGAAATATTTACATAAACTATGTAAATGTTGTGGCTAAAACTGCAGTTCTGGCACAGGCGTGTTTGTTTTTGTGGAGCTGAAGGCAAGGACCTGTGTTTCCCTTTGTGGTGTGCCAGGGACTGCCCACTCATCTCCGTCCCAATTCCAACTCACTGGGATTGGCAGGGCTCCTCCTGGCACCACCTGCTCCAAGCCTTCAGAGAGAGGTGACTGGTAAAATGTGGTGACAATGGCTGTCAGGCACTGCAAGTAAGGGCTGAGCTCTGTGCTCTTGGAAAAAAAATACAGCAAGCAAACCAAGCAGGGTCAGACTGTCTGACTTACACCATCAAAGTCTGAATGCTAGAGCTTACACCTGTCAGCAGGTGATCTGGTACAGTGGGGGGGCTTCACATTCTTCCTGAGGAGAGTAAAGCATCTCTTGGAAGCCAAAATTCCAACAGTCTGCACCAGGCTCGGCTATTTTATTTCTTTTTAAACTCAAACCTGCTCTGAGTTTCATCTGTTTCCACCTTCAGATACCGTGTAAGAACTTGGCTTTGTTACTTAACTGTTTCTGTTGTGATGTGATGAGGCAGGGAGGACGCTGGGGTGGAAAGTGGGTCGTGTCATGTCCCCTGGGGCAGTGGTGGAGGAGCCAGGCTACTGGTTCTGACAGTGGCACAGTGGCCGTGGGTGGCTCTGTGCAGTGTGATCCCTGTGCCACCCCCACGCCTTGCTGGTGCCAGTAGTACCATTCCCACACCTTGCTGGTGCCAGTAGTGCCATTCCCACACCTTGCTGGTGCCAGTAGTGCCATTCCCACACCTTGCTGGTGCCTGTGGCAGGCAGAGGAGCTGTGGGTGGCTGTTGGTGGCTCTCTGTGGCACGATCCCTGTGCTGGGGGTCACTGAGCTGGTCAGTGTGCTGTGGAGGTGACCCACATAAACACTGAGCACGAGTCTGAGTGCAGGTACAAAGCAGCAGCCCCGGTGCCAGCGCTGGGCTCTGCCCCAGCTGGGCAGCAGTGACACAGAGTGAGTGCTCCTTTCAGTGCCAGGCTCCCATCAGATGGACACACCCGGGCCTGTTGTTGTCGTGACCTACACAGCAACTTCACGGGCTTGCACAGAGCATCGAGTGCCTTCATGGAGGTTTAATCTGCGAGTAAGTGAGGCTGAACTGAAAGCACTGTTTGCCCTTGTCTTTAGTCCGCGGTGCTGGATCTGCTGGGGCTGATGCACTACATGGAGGGCATGAGGCTGATCACAGCTATGGAGACCGTCGTGGTCACATCCGATGAAAACGTCACTGTGACGGACACCGAGTTCAACAATGTCCCTGTCCTCCTGTACCTGCCCAAGAGGGCACCTGACGGGCTGAGGAGGGCCATGGTCTACTTCCACGGCGGGGGGTGGTGCCTGGGAGACGCAGGTAAGAGCTTTTCCCTTGGTGCCAGGGTCTGTGGAAGATCTCAACAGCCCATGTCGAGCGCTGCCTTTTGTTTTATGGGACTTACCACAGGGGAGGGGCAGGGAACTGGTGTGTCAAGAGTTAAAAGCAGGTGGAGGTTTGGGAAAGTCACCTGAAAGCTTCTGCTCAGAGGAGCATCAGGCTGTGTGTGTGTCCGTTCTCACAAGTAGTGGGGTGTATTCCAGTGACTTGTTTCATTTCAGGCATGAAAACCTACGATCACATCTCACGGCGAACTTCAAACGAGCTGGATGCTGTCGTGGTGTCAGTCAAGTAAGAGAGAGTCTCCTTCCAGATGGGATGAGGGTTTGGAATAAATTAATCTGTTTCAATTAATATAATTTTGCAATACCTCTGTCTTTGGTCATGTGTCTCCCTGCTGGCTATAAGCACTTGTGAACCGAGGCCATGGGTGGCAGTGGTGAATTGTGGTTGGTGGCTACTTTGGCTTTATGAAGATGGGGGGTACTGGAATACTGGACTGTCCTGAATAGACTGTTCCCACTTCTCTGGGCACAGACATAACAAACATGCCCAGCTCAGGCAGACATCAGCGAGCCCTTCTCTTTGTTAATAGCAGGGACTGACACACCTCCTGCCTCCACAGCTACAGGCTGGCCCCTGAGCACCGTTTCCCGGTGCCCTTTGAAGACGTGTACTCAGCGACCAAGTTCTTCCTGCAGAGCAGTGTCCTGGCCCAGTACGGGGTGGACCCTGCTCGGGTCTGTGTCGCAGGGGACAGCGCTGGGGGCAACCTGGCTGCGGCTGTGGCACAACAGGTACGACCAAAGCCTGGGCTGCAAGCTCAGAGTAGTTATTTCTGTCATTTCACGGCCCCTAACAAGCACCTCAGCTCAAAGCATGTGCAGCTCTCGTGGTCTGTGCACACAGGACGTCCCACAGCCCACAGGAGCCAATGTGCCTGAGCCACTCAAGGGCAGCAGAGGAGCTTTGGTGTCATCCAGACCTTTATACCCTAAATAAGGCTCTCTGCCCTCTAATTGGGGCATACATGATGCTAACCTTAAGCACATATTGACTGGTCTAGGTATGGTGTTTGAAAAGGGAATTTTAATAATTTGGCTCATAAAGATGTAAATAGCAGGGTAAAAAATCTCAACCAAACAAAAAACCATCACTAAGTGTTCCAGTGTCTGATCACACAGTTCAGTGCCTTTTGCACTTCTCACTCAAGATTATTAAAAAAAAGCCAACATCATGTTGTTGCTCTCTTGAGAACTTGTTTGGATTGTAATGGATCTCACTGGGAACACTGGTGAATTTGCTGTGGATGCTGAAGGCAGAAGATGAGGGAGAAAATGGAAGATTTATTAGTGAAGAGGGGAAAAGTATGACATATAAGAAATGTTAGTGTTCAATTCATCACATTTTATTTGTCACATCTCTAAAATGCACAGAATTGCAGTTGCTTGAGTTGTAACACCTCAGGGCTAAAAACCAACCAGTGGATAAGCTCCAAATTGTAGGAAATTATTAAAGGAGATTCAGAAACGTGAAATTTTCATGATATAAGAACAGAAAATTTCTGCAGTTATAGAAAAAACATTGGTTACTACTTCAGAAAGCATTAAAGCCTCCAAAAGAGTATTTCCCAAATATCATTATCCTTCAACATAAGATATAAAATGAAATTGTATTTGATGTTTGTGAATTTTTAGCACAGCACATTGTTTTAGGTGACCCACCTGTGGATTCAGAATTTCTTTACTCTATCCTGGTTTTATCGATTTTATTTTGCTCATGTTGTGAAATGAGTGTCTTATTTCCTTACTTCAGATCTTTTGTCAGTGTGGGAGAGCCAGCACTTTCACTGACTCTTTGAAATAATCTGTTTTCTTCTACAGCTGTTGGAGGACCCTGAAGTCAAAACGAAGCTCAAAGCCCAAGTTTTGCTCTACCCTGCCCTGCAGGCCCTGGACCTGGATCTGCCGTCCTACCGAGACAACGCCAACAAGCCCCTGCTGTCCAGGTCGCTCATGGTCAGGTTCTGGAGCGAGTATTTCACGTCAGACCCCTCTCTGAGGGAGGCGATGGCCTCCAACAGGCACGTCCCCGCCGAGGCAGGGCACCTGCTGCAGTTTGTGAACTGGAGCCGGCTGCTGCCCGCGGGGATGCGCGAAGGGCACACATACGCGGCCCCCACGCCGGGCAGCGCGGCGCTGGCACGGCGCTACCCCGGCTTCCTGGACCCGCGGGCGGCCCCGCTGCTGGGCAATAGCGAATGGCGGCTGCCGCCAAGCTGCCCCCGCCTACATCCTGACCTGCGAGACGACGTGCCCCTGCGGGACGATGGTGCCATGTACGCGCAGCGGCTCCGCAACGCTGGCGTGAGTGTCACCCACGACCACGCGCGGGACGCCTTCCACGGGGCCCTCCTGTTCATCTTGTGGCCCTACGAGCTGGCCGTGGGGCACCGGCTCTGCAACAGATACGTGCAGTGGTTGAAGGAGAACCTCTGAGCCCCCACGTCTGCCAGGCGTGGCCGAGGGCGCGGGGCTGTGCCGGCTCTCGGCCGGGTGTGCCGTGGCCAAGGTGCTCTGCAATGCTCTGCAGTGCTGGGACCGGAGCGTTTCTGCCATCTCTGACAGGAAATCAGTCTGATTCTGATCTGAGCATTCTTCCAGTGCTGTCTGAGCCTCAAACCTGCCGGGACTGCCCTGGGCTTCCCCTCCTGACCCTGCAGCCTCTGGCACTTGGTGTCTTGTCTCTGTTGCTGCTTCTTTCTTCCTATCACAACACCTTCATACCACAGGCATGTGCCAGTGGGCCAGCTCACTGTGGCCACATGGGAGGCACTTGGTGGCTGCTTTGTCCCTGTCCCTCACAGCTCCTGTTTCCCATGGGATGTGCCAGCAAGGCCCTGCTGCTGCCAGGGGTGATGAGATGAATGGGGGCACCAGGACCAGGTGCCAGGCAGCTGGTGGGACCCACCCATCGCAGGCAGTGGCTGGGCTGGGGCTGCTGTCCCTACCCAGCAAGGCTCCAGGGAAGCACTTGGAAACCCAGTGGGATGGCCGAAAAATTGTGCAAGTGTTTTGGGGTTTGAAGGGGATTGTTAAATTTTTTTTTAAAAAGCACCTGTCTTGCTCATACTCACTTTCTTTAATCCTTGAACTAGCAGGAAATAGTGCAACAAACCAGCACTGGATTTTCTTTAGGAAAAGGGAAGCTGTGAAGGTCCCAGCCTTACAATAGCACTGCTGCATGGTCCATACTCTCCTTATCTGATAGGTCATGTACTATGTGTTCTAATTGTCCTTAAAATTGTTTGGTAGTTTTTACATATGATCTTTTTAAAGTAAAATTAGCTTAGTAGCTTTATAGGTTTGAAAAAGAATTCAGCTTTCTGTGTGGAACAAATAACCTGTTTGTAAATGTTTTGTGTGCTAAATATAAACCCTAAAACTTTGAAGCATGAATACGGGGGTTGGCTGTTGGTTTAAGATAATCAAACCATGGCCATGTACTTCGTGTATCCTGCTTTTCTTTTGCATAAAAGATACTGAATCTTCAGTGATTCTGGGTTATTTTTCCTGAGTGTGTGCAGCCTGTTCAGTTGGAATGTGTATGGGATGATTGCTGTGCTTTTCATCTTTTTTAAGCTGAGTATAAAAATTAAACTAGTCTTTGATTACAATGCAATGTGCTTTGTCACTCAAGTGTCCCATTTATCAGGAAGCAATAGCAGGTGTGCTGGAGCCAAAGGGTGGCTGCTGCAGACAGCCCAGGGCAAACTCTGGGAGATGTTTTATTTCTGCTGCTACTGTTAATGTGAGTATTGGTGACGTTGGGGTGGGGCTGTTGAGGAGGGAAACAGCAGGGGTTAGTAGGTCTCCCTTTGCACGTTTGCACACCCTCTGGCCGTGCTCGTGTGCTCACTCCCAGTGTGTTTGGAAGGTATTTCTTGGGTCTCTCTGCAGCACTGCCAGCACATCCCATGCTCATCCATGGAATGGGCTCCTGCCTGCTGGCAGCAGGAATCTCCACTGGAGCTCTATTTCTCTCACACTTGAAAACAATTAACAGCCTCTTAGTATTCCTGAGGAAGTCTGGCTGTGGGGGTTTGCTAAGTAACACCTTTGGTCTGACTTTCTATACAGTGTTAGGGTCATGTCCACAAGAATATTGCCTGGGGTGGGCATTTCTGGGATGTAAATGCTAATGGGATGGGCCCAGTTGGGGTTTCCAGATATATGGCAGACAAAGCCTTGCTTGAGAGACTGTTTAGAGAAGATGTTTGTGTTGGAGGAGACATGCCCACGAGGCATCCCTCAGCAGGCTGCACTGCTGTCTCCCAGACTGCCTTGGGTAAATTGGCTTTGCCTCCCTCCAGGGCTGCTGGACCTGCCTGTGCAGCCCAGCTGGAGCAGACCTGGGGTGCCCTCCCTGGCCACGCTGTTCCCTCTGTTGTGCTCAGGCAGTGGCTGCATCAGGGACACGGGAGCACTCAATGCCCGCCTGTGAGGCAGAAGGAAAATTTATGTTCTAAACAACAATGCCAGCCAAAAATTGCCAGCCTCCCGCTCTGTGTTTTTTATAGGACTGTCTTGGAACCAGAGGTAAATGTCTTTTAAGTATCAGCACCTAACTATGGACTCATGATTGATTGGACTGTATGTGTTTTTTAGATTCCTAAAATAGACTTTTGGGGCTGGAGCTGCCTGGTGTGGCACAAAATGAGACTGAAAACTGCACCATCGGCATCACTGGCAGGAGAGGCTGGAGCTGCAGTAAGCAACTCATTTATCTACACCAGAAAACAGGACAAATCACCCCAAGGGAAGGCTTTGGTCTCCCAGCCTCTGTCTCCCAGCAGAGGCTGAGGTGGGATTTGGTGTTTGACAGTCAGGGACTAAGCTCAGCCTTGCCATCCTCTGTGAGGTCACAGCCCCACACAGAGCTCACAGAGGAGCAGATCCACTCTCAAGAGATCAAACCCTCCAAGGATGCCCAAGCACAGGCAGGCTGGTCACAGACTCTCCAGCTCCCCTGTCACCTGTACAGAACATGGTGCAGGGGCAGGTGTATGAAGAGAATGAATTCACACTCGTGAGTGGAAGAGGAAATAAATCATTCCCAAAGCACCTGCAGCAGTCAGGGCTTCATCAGTATCCATTGCTTAAGAGCCCTTAACTTTTTAAAGTACTACACTGGTTTAAAAACAAACAAACAAATCAACCAACAACCGCCCGAGAAACAGAACCTGTCAGTCCTTTTGGTCTTCAGTGTTTTGGAGCTGGTGGTTGGGTTGTTCCCTGTTGGGAAATGCAGGGAACTCCTGCTGGTGTGCTCAGCCCGGCCGTTGGGCCCGTTAAGGGGCCCCAGTGCTGCCGTTACCAGTTCCCCCATTGAGCTGTTGGGTTCTGTTCTGGTTCCTCATGCTGAGGCTGGCTCAGCCCCGCTGAACCCTTCCCAGCAGGACAGCACACTTGCAGCCTGCTGTGCCAGGAGCAGTGCCCGGAGCTGCTGGCACGGCCCATGGCACCAGGCAGGGAGCACTGGCACAGACCTCTCTGGCAACCTCTGCTGAGACCCCCAGACCGGGTCCTTAGGGATAGGGCTGTCTGAAGGCAATGGAATTAGAGGTGCCAGCTCATGTGACTGGGAGAGCCTCAGAATAACCAAGGGTTAGAAACCTGTGCTCAGAAACACAATGAGCCCATGCAACAGCCACAGAGCTGTAAATCTGGCACAAATGTAACCCTACGGAAAGGACATTAAGGAGCATTTCTTGCTCCCCCGCCAGTTCTCTGAGCTGTTACTGCAGTGAGAAGGAAGAAACGCTCCATTTATTCAGCCCCACTTTATCCTTCAGTGCAACAGCAGTTGCCTGAATGGACGATATATTTAAAAGCTGGTAAATGAGAAGCCAGGGTTGGCTTTTTAAATTGGAATTTTAAATCAGCTTTAAATCAGTGTTGGGATTTTAAATCAGCTTCTGTAATGCTTAAATATGAGCTGATCTGTTGGCCTTATCTGCATAGAAAAGCTACAACAGCTTTTTATATCTCTTAATAGGGTTAATGTTTGCTGACAGTGAAATACATCACAATAAAGGGGAAGGGGGAAAAAAGGGTAGAGAAGCTGTGGCTTCCCCATCCCTGGAGGTGTTCAGGGCTAGGTTGGATGGGGCTTGGAGCAACCTGGTTTAGTAGGAGGTGTCCCTGCCTGTGGTGGGGGTGGAATGAGATAGTTCAGGAGCATCAATCACCATGGAGCTGGGTCATTCTGCACTAGCAGTATTTATTGTATTTTCATCTTTACCAATCATTTCTATCTCGCAATGCTGAATGAAGCAGCGAGCTTTGGAGTGGTGATGTGTTGCTGTATGAAAACTAAGTGCTTTTCTTCAGTGTTGTAATAGAATTAAATGTATTGTTTAATCGGTTTGCGAGCTGTGGGAAGTCGCCGAGCTGCGGCAGCTGCTGTGTCGGTCTCTGGGTGCAGTAGGAGAGGCTGCTCCAGGGCTGAAGGTGACTGAGTGTGGGCAGGAACGAGCCGCCAGCTCTGCCCTCCTGCAGCCCCCGGGCATCTCCCAGGGCGTGGGGTGGGGAGCAGTGCCCTCTCCCTCGCACGCCTCCATCCGCCCCGGGCAGCGGATCCCTGCGAGGTGGAAGTGTTCTTTGCAGCTCCCTCGGCGCACATCGAGCAGCCCCACCCTCCCACTGCCCCCTGTGCTGCTCAGCCACACAGCTCCTGCCTCCGCCTTGACTCATTAATGATTAAATCCTGCTCGCACCCGGCGGGACGGCAGCGGGGCTGCACCCCTGGATCCTGGAGCCCGGCGGGGAGGCAGCACCCACAGCCCTGGCGATGGTAAGGGTCTGGTGCTGGGGAGCCTCTTCTGTTCCTCTGAGCGAACCTTTAACTGCCTTACCTGCTTACCTTAACATTGATCCGTCAGCCTTTTCCTAACAACTGCCTAAATCGATGTATCTGTCAATACAGGAACCTGTAAATTAGTATTGACATTTGGAGTGCTCATGTCCGTGCTGTGCTTTCCAGATTTAAAACCTCACTCAGGTGTTGAGTTTCTCCTCAAGAGCGGAGCAGCCAGGGCTCGGTGGGTGCTGCAGCCGAGGTGACTGAGCAGAGTGAGCACTCCGTAGCATTTCTGTCCCCTGCGGGGCACAGAGGGAGTGTAGAGACTTGCTGGAGGTAACTTTATTAAGTTTTGGGTATGCTGTGCTTTGTTCTGCCTCATGATCTACCTTTAAAATAAAATATGGTGCTTTGAGGGCAGAGACCTGTGGACAGGTTGTGGACACCAGAACACCTTTGAAAATGCTTAACCTTAGCTTGAGTTCAGTTTTGATTTATATCCCGGTTTCTAGCATTTTGTTTTCCCTGCTTTCTAATTGTTTGCTGACACTTTACTTTCAGCTTTCACTGAAAGCTGTGTCCTGCAGCTCCCTGCAGTGCGGGCTTTGCTGAGGAGGAAGCGGGGTGAGCACTTGAGATCCTGCTCTCTTTCCTTCCCTGTCCTGAAAGGATTTTTTCAACCAACCTTTAGAAAGAAAGAAGGCAAAATTTGTCATCAGGCAAGCTCATGCATGGTGCAGCTCCTAGAAAGCTTTGGCAGAGTGCACAGGAGAGACACTCCATCCTCCGTGCCTTTCTGGTACCCAGTTACCAGCAAAACTGTGCAAAGCACACGACTAATGGTTCTGTTAATTTAATAAACACATCTCTCCTGGCTTCCTAATGAATTCCGAGCAGTGTTGTCAGTGTGTCTGCACTGCTGCTAATGAGCTCATCCTTCATAAGCCTTGACAGAGAACTTCTGCTTCGGTGATGAGTGAGGGCTCATGGGGGTGGCGTTGGGTAACTGGGGCAGATGACTTCCAGCAAGGGCACTGACAGGGCACTGACAGGCTGGCTTCACTTTCCTGGCCGCTGGCACTGCTGTGGCTTTGGCCAAGCAGCAGCTGGCACGTCGTGGCAGGTGCCTTCAGGTGCTGCTCTTACTTCAGACTCCTCACACAGATCTTTGCTCAGGCAAGTTTTCTTCTTGCTCCATAACTCTGGTCAGTGGCTGAAAGTGTAAATTCCATGTGTGAGAGACATTCTTTCAGGTCAAGTAACCCATGAAGGCTGGAATGAAACTGGAGGATGTATTCACCAATTACAGCAACAATATAAACATGGAAATGTTCTTTTATTCATTTTTTGTGGTTTTTTTTCCTTTTAACTTTCCAGGCTGTGAATGAGACCAGTGACTGCTTTCTGACAAACAGAGTCCTAGAAAAGTATTATCTCTCCACCATGTATACCCTTGAGTTCATCTTAGGCTTCATTGGAAACACCATTGTGGTGTTTGGCTATATCTTCTGCCTGAAAAAATGGAAAAGTGGCAACATCTACCTGTTCAATTTATCCCTATCAGATTTGTTATTTCTCTGTACTCTGCCAGTATTGGTGAACAGCTACTCCCACGATCAGTGGGCAAAGCAGGACATCCTGTGCCACAGCAACAGATTCCTGCTGCATGCCAACCTGTACAGCAGCATCCTCTTCCTCACTGCTGTCAGCGTTGACCGGTACATGCTCATAAAACACCCCTTCAGGGACCACGTCCTTCAGCAGAGGAGAACGGCTGTCCTGGTGTCCGTTGCCATCTGGGTCGGGGTGATCCTGGAGCTGCTGCCACTGGTGCATTTCCTGGAGCCTCTGACACCTGCCAATAATTACAAGTGTCTTGATTATGCGAGCTCTGGAGACCCCGCAGAAAACCTCATCTATAGCATGTTCCTGACTGTCTTTGGGTTCCTCATCCCTCTCCTGATCATGTGCTGCTTCTACGTGAAGATGGTTCGTTTTCTTAAAAACAGGAGTGAGCAACTCAGCTCTCCCCTGACCCTCGAGAAGCCTCTCACCCTCGTGGTCCTCACCGTGGTGATCTTCTCCCTGCTCTTCACTCCCTACCACGTCATGCGCAACGTCCGCCTCGCTTCCCGAATCCCGGCCCTGAGCGTCCCCGAGTGCACCCAGGGCATCATCAGCACCATTTACGTCATCACGAGACCCGTTGCCTTTCTGAACAGTGCCATTAATCCTGTTTTCTATTTCCTCATGGGTGACCACTTCAGAGAGATGCTGATGGCCAAAGCAGGGCAGCTCTTGCGCAGGCTGACGATCGCCAGGTAGTGAGTAAGGAAGGAGAGCCCCTGGTAGTGGGAGAGGGCAGGGAGGGAACTCCCTAGGGAGAACAATCAGTCATGTGCCATTTTTTTTAGATAACCTTATTTATGCTGTAGAATAAGTGTGAGCTGATTGTGTTCCTGGAAATGCACCTGTTACCTTATTGTACAGGAGACCTGCTGCTGAGCTGCCTCCAGCAGACCGGGAGAGGTGCTCACTCCCAGCAGTACAGGAGGACCCTGCTCTCGGAGCACAGTACCCCCCAGCACATCAATATTGTAAACAAAAGACCATCAAGTCAGCTCTTGGAGGGAAAAACACACTGCTCTCAAATAACTGCTTTGTGAGCCATGATGTGATGCTGGGCTGGAGCGGGGGTGGGCTAAAACGAATGTGTCTTTGTACTCAGCAGGACAGCCAGGCAAGCTCACAGGGCCATTCTCACAGTCACTTAGCAGAGTATGGAGCTACCTACCTTTAATGTAGTTGTCTATAAGTGCCAGCAGAATGTATGGCCTGAGGCAGAATTTGGACCTTGGAGTTCAGACTTCATTAGCAGTTCTGCTAATGAACCAGGAGCTAACAAGGAGCCAGTCCCTGCCTGACATCCCTGTGGGATCGATTGGCAGCACAGCTTATTCTCCAATGGACTGTCCCACGTTCAGATGGAAAGGGGGAAGAGATCAGTGGAATAATGACCCTGTAGGAGTTTGGGCTGGAGAAGGAGCTGCCTGGAGGGAGTGGGGACAGGGTGTAGCCAGCCCCCTTCCCTGCCTGCATCCCTGCAGGAGATGAGGAGCCCCCAGCCCTGCCTAGGGACTCGCTGCTCCACAGCTCGGGGAACAGGACACCCACTGGGTCCCATCCAGGTCACCCTGGGTTCAGCTCTCTCTGCTGTGTCGATCATCTTCAACTGCTTCACTGTGCCAGAGATAGCAGCCCCAGATAATAAACCCTGCATCCTGCTTAAAAAAATAGAAAAAGTCTCTTTTGTGTTGTTTCACTTTATTTGCTGATCTCTGGAGTGCCCCCAAGCCTCACCCTCTGCCTTGGTCCGTGTCACACGTCCTGTGCCTCAGCATGGTCCTGTCACAGCATCACCAGAGCAGGGGCTGGCTCCCAGCAGCAGTGCTGTGCCCGCCAGGGGGGTCACTCTGGGCTCTTGGCAGCAGTCCAGAAGAAACAGTTTTGCTTTTGGTTCTTTTAGCACAGAAACAGCCATGCAGAAGCTCAAGTTACTTTGCCAGTTTAGACATCCTGCTCAAGGCTGGGTTTGCTGGAAGAGGAGGCACTGCCAGCCCAACAACATCCAGGTATTACTGCCCTGGCCTTGCCTGGGTCCTGCTCTGCTGTCCTGCCCAACGAGTCTAGCCCAAGCCCTGAGGCAGGGGCTGGAGCCACGGGCACACTGGCTGCCACTGCCCTCTCCAGAGATGTGCCTGTACAGCACGTGGCATCCTATGCCTGGGTATCGATGGCCAGGAGGTGATTTCTCTTCATAAACAATGTGTAGTGACAGTTCTGGTGCATTAATATGCTCAATTAGTTGTTTTGCTGTGTCCACAGAGGTGAGCAGAGTCATCTGCTCCAAGTGGCTGAGTCACTAAGGATACCTGCCTGTGTACACACCAGCGTGGCATGTACCCACACAGCTGTTCCCTGTTGGCTGGGTACCCACAGATAATCATCTCCAAATACATGCTCCTTCTGTCAACATATACCAAAGATCCATCAGCAGAAAGGTGCAAAGTCAGGCCTGGTGCCTGTGCCCCTGGGAGCCCAGCACTGCTGAGCAGAGCTCCCAGCACTCCATCACCTGGTTCCCTGACTGAGATGCTGTTATTGCCCCAGCACCTGCATGAGTCACATCACAGCACCTTCTCTTTAGCTGGGGAGCTCCAGAGAGACCTGCTGGCCTCTGATCTCTCTCCCCCTCTGAGGCAGCCCTGCTTTGTACCTTTGGTTTAGTGGCAGTCTCTAAAGTCTCCATGACCTCCATTTCCCCAAACTTATGGGTGAAATTTCTGGTCATTGCACAGTTTACTGTGGCCTTGCTGGTCTTGCAATTAAAAATGTGATCAAATAGAATAAAAAACTCTATGTTGAGTTCCACATGCATGCTCCTGTCTGCTTAATTCTTCTATTCCTGAGTAGTACACGAAAGAATTTGAATTAAGAAAGCCCCAAAACACAATCTGTTTCACCTGAGCTAAGCTAAGCAGGTCTGAGCTGGGTGCAGGTGTGGGTGATGGGCTGTGGGTGCAGGTCTGCCCCTGGGCAGAGCCATGCTTGCACTCTGGACACCGGCACAGCTGGACATGTGCTCTGGGCTTTGGTTCGGGGCCAGCCAGGATTTTTTTGGTTTCATTTTGTTTTGTCTTCCCTTATTTTGGGTGGGGACTGGAAATGCCTCCAGAACAGGAATTCAGCTGTGAGTCAGCCTGAAAATAGTCCAAGTATGTTTTAGTGGCAGTAAGTGATCTAAAAATAACTGTTCCTGGGACGAAATGTGGGGAGGGCGAGGGGCCACGCTGCCCTCAGCTCTGCCCTCAGCTCTCCCCTCAGCTCTGCCCTCAGCCCTGCCCTCGGCTCTGCCCTCGGCTCTGCCCGGCCCAGCAGCCACTTTCCCGGGACACACAGGGCCAGGACACTGGGCTGCTTTCAGCCATTGCTTTGGGCTCCTGACAAGTCAGTGTGAGAGGGAGATATGTTCTCCAGCAGATGCCTGGTTGGAGGGGATGGAGCTGCGGGAACCTGCCTTTGGAGGGAAATCGCAACGAGCGCCACACCCACTGGAAAACACATGGATCTGCTTTTTTATTCATTCCAAACCCAGGAAAACCTCAGCTTGTCTGCAGCTCGGAATGTGTAAAACGTCCTGCAGGGTTTTTCCTGACATTTAGAGGGTATTTCCAGGATTTGCCTTTGTTCCCATCCCCTCTTGCCCTGCTGCTGCCTCGGTGGTGCTGCTCTGGGGACAGGCTCCTTGCCCCCCAGCTCTCCACAGTGCTCTGTGCCACAGCAGCTCCCGCTCTGCATTGTTTTAAAAATGATGTCTAAGATCTCTCCAGCAGAGCAGGAGTGCCCACAGGGCCGTGGGTTCAGCACTGTGCTGTGCCAGGACTGGCTGCCTGTTCAGCCCTGGACATCTGGGGTGAGCTGACACCCTCTGAGTCCCACTGGTGTGTCCGACCATGTCACTGGCACATGGCAATTCAAAGTGTAACTGCTGATGTTGGCAGCAATGGAGACATTAATTTAGCTAACTTCTGCTTGGTTTCAATTTGGGTTCTACTTCCTAAAAATATTTAAGCTCAATAATCTTCCTGGAGCCCAGGAGGAACTTTACACTCTGGGAAGTCTCTGTGCCAGCCCAACACTCCCTTTGGCTGGTGAAGTGTTGTCACTCAAGCAGCCCCCCAGGGTCTGTGGGCAGCACCTGAGGTGGGCAGCACCACACACTTCAACAAATGTACTTTTACATGTCTGTTCAACGCAGCTTTTGGATCAGCAGCGTCAGGGTCTGAGCTGAGCACAGGAACACCTGAGGGCAGGGCATTGCAGGTGACTGATTGCAGGGCAAGGAGCCTGTTAGACTCATCTCCCTCTCAGCTTTCCATGTCTTACCATGATGTTGACCTGCATAAAAGTGGAACATTTAACTCCTGCTTTGTCCATTCCTGTGCTCTTGCCTCACTTCCTGACATAGTCACATAAAAATCCCAGGATGAAAGGTCTAATGAATAACCTTCCAGCTGAAATAATTGAGTAATTTGATAAATAAAGCAATCCAACAGCTTGCCTGCTGACTTCTGAAATAAACTGTGTGCTCTCAGCTGCTCCAAGGCTCAGTCTTAGCAATTCTGTCTCCTTCCCAGAGAGCTGCTCTGTTTGGTGAGTGCTGTTCAGGAACAGACACAGCCCACCTGTTGTTGGCTTGATTCCTTCTTTCTGATGGGAAAGGTGAGGACTGAACCCGGCACAGCCCAGCTTTCCAAACCCCCCGAGGGAGCTGCTGACCTGCCCAGCTGGGTGATGCAGTGCTGGGCAGGGCTGAGGGGCTGGGGCAGCTGGCAGTGCTGATGAGCCAGAGGAGGGGATGGACACCACCTGCCCCAGGAGCTCCACCAGAGAGGGTGTGAGACCCAGGGGGGCTAAACAGGAGCCGTGGTACTGTTTCCTTACCTGCACAAGGATCCCAATGCTGTGCTGCCTGCAGGATGTGGGTGGGAGCACCCACAGGGCTGTGCCACAGGGGCATGAGGAAGGACCCAACCCAACAGGTAAGAATGAGCTGATAGTTCTCAAATGTCTTTTTTCTACCTAAATAAATTACAGCAGAAGAAATTACTGCTGAACGTGGCATTTCTTGGGAAAGCCTGTTTAGATTATTTGCTGGAGACAGAGCACTGTGTGGGTGTTGGGCTGTGGTGGGACAGTCAGATGGAATCAGGAGTTACTGTAGAGAAACAAAGTGACCCAGTTTGGTTTATCTGGCAGCGGAAATGTGTGTTTAGTGTTTGTGCAGCAACGTGAGGGGGAACTGGTCTGTGCTGAGGCTCTCTGTGACACGAGCAGGAGGGCTGTGAAATGTGGCACATGGAAGCAGGGTTGGCACAGGGGGGCTGTGGCTTCTGTGGATGTAGCAGAGGGGCAACGTGCAAAAACCTAATCCACAGAGCTGGGTTACAGGTGCAAACACCCAGAAATATCCCCTGCAAATGGAAGTTCAAAGAGCAGATGTAAGCCAAGGCATCAGCCAGGAGCTGCCCACGAGGGCTCTGCAGGGATACACATGTCCTTGGCTGGTCTGGGAAATGGCTCGGGATGTGTGAATCATTCCAACGTGCTCTCTCCATCCTTGGAATGGTAGCTTTAGAAATCATTTGGACTTCCTCTTCTTCCTTTAAACAAACAGTCCCCAAGTCTCCTTTCCCCTGATCAGCCCATGGAGAGTCTTAAAATGAATGTAGCTTTACCTAATAGACCTTGGGCTGCTCACGTCTGCTTTGTTATTGAGCAGCTCCTGGCACTTGAGTTTGCCATTCTCCTAATGAAGTACAGCTCCTGGGATGCCTGGTTGTGTTTCCCTGGCAGGTTTACTAGCGGAAATCCTTCTCCTGCAGGAGCACAATGGCTGGGGGCTCTCCAGGGCGAGCAGCAGCCAGGGAAAACAAATATGGTCCTGCTAGAGCACATTTCTACAGAGGCCTGAATCTAAAAACTTTGTATATGAGGTTCAATTACTAGAGTTTTATATCTAGCAATATATTTTTGAGTGAGGAGAAAGTACTTTATCATCCTAACATTATTTTTCTTTATGGTGTGTGGAGAAATTCCGTTTTCTCTGTACTTCGACCCAATATTTCTGCAGGGAATGGTTTAGCTATCAACTGCCCTAAGCAACGCTGGCTTGTCTGAGGTTTGTGTGTATAGTTCTGTCACAGGTAAATAACCTTTTCCTGACCTCGGAGCAATTTATTTTCAGTTCCTATTTGCTTTTCAGCGTTTTTATCTTATTTCCTTTTAATTGGTTGTTCTGCATTTCGGGGCAGTCATTATGAAATGGTGGTGCTTCATGCTGCTTGTTTTGCTTCACGTAGAGAAGTGTCACAAGATGCTTTAGATGGCTTGATTTCCATAAAATCCCTTTGGATCCAGGGTTTGGTTGTGTTTCAGGATGAGTGCTGTGACCCCCCAGGTGCCAGCCCCTGTCCTTGCCCTCCCCCAGGACCAGTGCCCTCCTTCATCCTCCTCTGGAGCAGGGAGCTGCAGCTCCTGGGCAGATGCTCTCTGCTCTGCTTTGATCTCTGTTGTTTCCTAGAGGGATTTCAGTAGTATCCTCAAAGGAGCCTGAAATGACTTTTCCTGTTCCCATCAGAGGTTAATTCAGCCTTTGTTTTCTCCTGCCTGCAACACCTTGGGGCTGAGTGTTTGCTACAACTTGGCAAGGGAAGAAATAACATCAGAATTGACCTTTCACCAAAATAAATAGACAGGAATTAATGTTTAGTTACAATTATCCTGTTCTCATTAACAGTTCCTCTGCTCACTGTGACATACGAGTTCCAAGGGGCTTGGTGTGACTTTTGATATATTTGTGAAAGCAGCTTTTCAGGCTCTGCTGCCTGTGAGGAAGAACAAGCCTGCTCACCTCCTAAAATGCTTTTCAGACTGCTCTGTGTAACACCCAGTATTGCTCTACACAAGACAAAAATAAAAATAATCAGACTGAAATGCTTCCTCTTAGCTACTTTATTCCTATTTTGAATTATATCAGAGGAATCAGCTTTTTTTCCTGAAAGCTGCTGCCTGTCATTACAGTGATTCTGTTGTACTAATATCATCAAACAGAAGTTTCTCCAACAATATTTCTTAGCGTGAAGGGCTTAATTTTGATTCCTTGGGCTGCTTAAATCTTATATTAAAGAAGGTTTCTTCTTCATGCCTGTAACAGGCAGCCTATAAATCTGTTTAATGCACTCACTGTCTGGATGTGCCACTACTTATTTATTTTTCTGTCCTGTAATAGTATGTTTAATATTTTTCCTTATATCCATTTCAAAAACAGGCAGTTTGTGTCAAGGTGAAGTGAGTGGTGTATTCTGTCTGTCCCCCGTCTGTCCCGTGTTTGTCCCCTGTCTGTCCCCTGTCTGTCCCCTGGGTTTGTGCTCGTTGCTGCACTTGGGTTACCTGATGGGGTCTGTCAGCCTGTTTGTGGCTACAGAAAATCCTCTGAAATTGTCTTTTTTTGGCATGGTCTTGGTGAGAGCAAGACAGAGCCAGTACTTTTGTTGTCTTACACTTTTTTTTAATCTGATAACTTTTACTTTGTGCGTGAAAGGATGATGGGGTGGTGCATCTGGATGGGGGCTGTTGACCAGAGAAGTTGTTCTAATGAAGTAATGTGGCCTCTCATGTTGTGAACCCAATGCCCCCCCCAAATACTTTGTCTGTGTTGGTTAATTCCTCAGGCTGGGAAAATATGTGCTATAAAAATGCTTATTTGAAGGATGTCTCACAGCAGACGAAAGTAGGTCTCAACTAGACCCATGGGAATTAGCAGCATCTTCTAAAGAAATTGAGGACTGTGGTTTGCTGAAGAGACTGAAGGATATATTGGTTTGAGTGTTCCAATTTGCAAGGTTGGAGGAAAACTTTAGGCATCGCTTCAACAAAGTGATAAAAAAGTGATGTCCTCTCCCAGGCAGGGCCCTGAAGGGTCTCAGCTGTCCCACCCTGCCCTTGGCACCACAAGGACTGCACTTTGCTGTTGGAAACAGCCCAAGGGACCGACTGGCAGGGCTGTGCCCACGCAGCCGGCTGGGACCAGTGGGGGGACAGCCCGGGGGTCCCGCTCCCTGTCCCCACTGCAGGGCTGAGCAGGGACAGGGACACTGGGCAGGGCCTTCGCTGCTGCACTGGCTGGCAGCAGGAGGATTTATGGCTCTGGTCGCTGCTGGAGAGGCTTGGTGGTGCTGTGGCAGAGCCACTGGCTGTTCTTTGCCCCGACGCCTCTTCCCGCCGTGCTCCCACTGCCCCCGCAGGTCCCGGCTCCTGCCCAGCCCTGGCACTGCCCCCTCCCAGCGGGCCGGGCCCGCAGCCGCCTTAGAAGGACTGGAACAGCCTTTCCCTCTTGGCACACGGGGCTGGTGCTCTGAGGGGAGCGGCAGAAGGGCTGTGACACCAACACCGGTGTGCAGAAATGGAGGATGCTGTCAGGCTGGAGCTGGGCACTGCTGGGGCCAGAGCTCTCTAAAACATGGGGGGAAACAGCGCTCCTGTCATTTGGCTAAAAATGCGGGGGCACAGAAAGTCATGTCTACCTGCTCCTTATACTGGAATAATGCAGTGTATGAGTAAGCCAAGCTGCAACAACCCTCCGTGGTCACATCCAAATGAAATCAGACATTGAAATGCAGTTTTAATGTCCCTCATTGGCAGGAGGGAACTGCTGCTCCCTGTACTGCCTGTCCATCTGTGGCAGTGCTGGCTGTGTGACTGTGTTGTACAGTGTGGGACTGTAGGGAAGGCTGTGCATTATTTCACCATACAGGGGAGGCTGGGCATTGTTTCGGAGCTGCTCTGCCTCTCCCAGTGCTGAAGTCAGCCAGCAGCATGAACAGCTCTCAGCATTTCAGCAGGACTCCAGCTTGTACTGCTCTGCCAGACCATGTTGATCAGCTGAAGCTGCTGTAACAAATGTCAGACAAAAATGATCGTTGTCCTTTAGAGCGTGATCCTTTATAAACATGTCCATGCCTGGAATTGCTGTGTTCTGTATGAAGGCAGGCTCGTCTTCTGCTTCCACTTGTGCCCCTTGGCAGTTCTGCAGCAGAATTCCTTGAAACATGGCTGCTTTGGAGCAGATACACAAAACCTCCAGAAGCAAAGGGAATACTTTGATAAAACACCAAAACTCCAGAGCTTTCACCCAGAGCAGCGTTTCTGGCTCCTGTGCACACAGCAGCAGCTGTGCTTTCAGTTAAATATTGAGAGTAACTAATAAGTAGTTGGCTATAGTCTTTCCATGAAGAATTCCTTTGTTTCCAAATGGGGCTGTGAACTCTTTGATGCCTCTGTCATTATGGGCAATGCCCCTCACAGACCCCACAGCTCAGATTTGAAATACTAGATTTGGAGATGAAGTCCTAGTGCCTGAGGTCCTGGCTGTAGGGGATGGTTGGATCTGATGCCCGTGTGCTGAGGGTGGCAGGAGATGTGGGTCCAGCACCCACTGGCACTCCTGCTCTGGGAGGGGAACTCCTTCCTCCGCTCCAGAGCCTGGGGAGCCTCACCCAGGAGATATGGGAGAGAAATGAGCACCATTTCCAGGAGTTAATATTTAATTTGGCTGCCTTGGTGCAGGCAGGAATGTGGCATTTCTTTGTGGAAGCCCAGGGAGGCTGTGAAGGGCAGGGAAGGAGCGGAGTTCTACTGGCTCTTTGCTGGGCACTGGGATGATAACAGGGAGGACTGAAAAAGAAAATTAAAGTCCTAGGCTTGAAAATCTGCAAACTTCTTAAAAATATCTTTTATACCTGGATACACTTAGTAAAAAAAGGAGACACAAAGAATACAGCAGGAAAGGCCTTTCAAAGCATCAGTTGTTTGGCATCTACCTTCTGAAGGGGAAAACCAAAAAGCAAGTATCAGTTGTTTTACCTGGTGCATTTTGCATTTACACGTGGCTTTCACTTTTTGGAATTACATGTTTTACTTCTTTGAGCCAGCCCCCTCCTCCTTTATGTTTGGACTTTTCCAACCTAAGCAATCCTGTATGGGATGGAGCTCAGGGATGCTGTGATGCTCCCACTCCTGCCCAGTGCCAGCTGGGCCAATGTGCCCACAGGAGAGGCGTGCCTGCAGTTACACAGTCCCTCACAGGAAATAGGAGAGATGCCTAAACAACACAGGAAGGGACAAAAGGGTCTTGTGCAATCCCAGTTTGTTATTACAAATCACACTGGGGTTTAATGTAAAAGCGTGAGGATCCTGGTCTTGGTCCCATATCAGGGAAGAGACTTTTTTCCAACCTGGATCTTTGATATCCAGCAGAAAGGCAAAGCTGTTTTCTCCAACACTGGGATGAAAATAAAGAGTGAGGACACTTTATCTCTTAATGAAGGAGAGGAGAGATTGCCCATGTTTCCCACATTTCCTCTAATTCAGATAATTTTTTACAGGTTAATCAAAGGCTCCTCAACCTTTGCAAACCAAATGAAATGTTGCTGCCCCTGAAAACTTTTACAGTCATCATTTTTCAAAACAGAGACAAAGATACGACCAAAATTTGGAAAAATAATGAAAAACACAGAGCCAGGTGATCAGTCAGACACTGCCACCTTTAAGGAGAAAGTATTAAAGCCGCTGATACACCCAGAAGAGAACCCCCTTCCCTAGCACTGGCACTGCCCTGGCACGAGCCCTGGTGCAGAGCCCTGCCCTGGGGCTGGCAGGGCCGGCAGCACACACGAGCACAGTCCCGTCCAGAGACCCTCCCCGCGGGGAGAGGAAGCCCTTTGCTCAGCGCTCCCCGTGTCTGTGCGGTGCCATCGCCACAGCAGCCGGTCCCACGCGGGCGGGGAGCCCAGCCCGGGACATTCCAGCGCGGGCGGGAGGGGCAGCGGTGACACTGCCCTCCTCCCACCCGGCCCCGGGGACGGCATTTGGGCCGAGAGAGGAAAGCCCTTCCCAAGGAACTCGTTGTTTTAATAACTGCAGCCTGAGAAAGACCTGAGGCTTTGGGCAACTCTTCAGAAGTGAAAACAATTAAAAAGGAAAAAAGCCAGACAGAGTGTTGTCATGTGTTCCACCCCCACGACTTGCCCTGCGCAGGCTGGGACTGACACTTCAGCTCCATGCAGAACCAACACAGCAAAGCAAACTATGGCCTGAGCAAAAATGTGCCAACAACTTTGTCTGTGATCAGTAATTAATGAGCAGTTTTGCTCATTCATCGGAGCGTGAAGACTTCCCCAGCTGAGTGTCTGACACCACAGGGAAGGCACATGGGCCCTGCTCTCAGCATTATAGATGTGTAATCATGCCACATGAAAGGGGGTGTTTGCTCTGGTGCTGTGCCCAGCAGTGCCAGGGCTGTACCACACAGGAGAAAGTCTCTGTCGTTTCAGCCATGATTTTCAGACCAGACCAGGACCCTTCTCCAGGGATGCCTCTGTTCTGACTGAGCCCTTGAGGGACGTGGGGTTCCTGCACGGGGGGGCTTACACCCGTGGGAACTCTTATCTGTTGTATCTCTGTGGGTGAAATTTCTATATTCTATAGAATATATTCTATATTCTATACTAGAAATGGATATTTCTTAGGACCTTGTTCCAAAGTCCCAGTAAAATTAAGTCAGTGTATATAATTTACACTCTGCAATTGATTTTGTTATTTATTAGTGATTGAAATGAGAACTCAAGGTTTGTTGTCTTCACCACAGGGCAGTTTTTGCAGTGGCCTTGGTGAGGGAGCCATACAGACAGAGACCTGCTCCTGGCACTTTGGTGCTGGTGCTGTGGCTGGGCTGGGGCTGTGCCAGGCCAGGGTTGGCTGGTATGTGCCACGAGACAGGCAGAGGCTCATGGAAGTTCCCTAAACTCCTGCAATATCCTGCAGAGTGGGATGGTGAACCCACCAGTGCTCTGATGCAAGGCAGGAGTGGAGGAGGACACTGGTGGAGAGGCAGAAAGACGTGACAGGAAATCCTGTCCATGGCCACACTGGCTCTGCCTGCAGAGTCTCCTGGCAGTGCTTCCAGGCTGCTTTACCCGTGTGTTGCACCTCCAGCACACCCTGGAGCTCGGGCAGTGCAGGGACCAGCTCCCGAGAGGCAGCTCCATGCCCTGCAGGAACCAGCCCTCCTGCTCGGGAGCGGGAGCCAGGCAGCACTGCTGCAGAGGGAGCCAGACACATTGCTGCTGCAGCAGTGCCAGGGCTCCCCTGCCACCCACGCAGCCCTGCCCTGGGCCATGCCCACCACGGGCACCGCCAGGCTCGAGCTGCTCCTCAGGTTTTGCCAAGGCTGGCATGACCAGTGAAGCTGAGGGGCCACAGCTTTCCCCCTGTGTTGGGTGAGGGATGTTTGCAGCCAGCTCTGAGCACAGCACAGCTTGGGGCGGAAGGGCTGCTGGCACTGGAAGCCTGGAGATGACGGCACCATGGCAGAAATAGCAAAACTGGGTCTGAAAGGGCCTGGCTGGGGAGGCCGTGCTGTGGGTGCCGTTATCTGTGGCTCACAGCAGGAAGGAGCCCCAGGGGCACCTCCCCAGCCATTGCCCCATTTCCAGGGACTGCAGGCAATGGCCGTGTCAGCAGCCTGAACCTGTTTCCCCCACCAGATGCCAGCGGGCAGATTAATGGGTTGCAGCAGAGATGTCTTCAACCGGAGCGTTCCAAACCTCATGTCTGTGCCCCAGCCGTGAGCTCAGGCACTGAGCTGTGCTGTGGCTCCGTGAGCTCAGGCACTGAGCTGTGCTGTGGCTCTGGCCGTGGCCGCCATGCAAAAGCACTTCCTCTGGCATGTCCTTTCTTATTCGCTGAAAGTAAATTTTTGCCTCTTTAAGAAACGATATATGCAAACCCCAGCCCGTGGCCATGGTTACCACCGTACGTAGGGCTCACTCACCCTTGGCCCTACAGGTTTGGTGTCGTTCTCTGGTCTGTCACCGCTTCCCCCTCGCCAGGCCATCCCATGGTCGCCGAGAGCGGCTCGTTGTAATTGGCCCCGTGGCACGGGAGGCGGTGGCTGTGCCGGCAGCGCTGCCGGCGCCCCACACACTGCACAGGAGCCCCAGGTGGGGACCGAGCCTCTGGGCCAGCGCGTGGCCCTCGCCAGCCCCGCAGACCACAGCGGCACAGGGTGGCTGTCGCTGGGTGACGGTGAGTTGTTTGCAGAGCTGGGTGGTTTTATTGCCGTGTTTCGTTGCGCTGCCTTCGCATGTGGGTCTCGCTATCCTGAGCTACGGAAGTTTAACTAATATGCTGGAGAAATTGATACTAAATGTAAGATTTTGCCAGGCAAAGTTTGAGTAAGAAAAGTCCGCGGTTCGAAATAGCGCTAAAGGAGTCGCAGTCAGACCCTACCAGAGACCTTTGGTGGCACGTGCCGGGGGTGCAGAGAGACCCCCGTGGTGTGGAGCTGCACCCTGAGTGAGCACTAACGGCTCTCGGGGACACATGGGGACAAACATGGCGCGGGAACCACTGCCGTGGCGCCGGCGGGTGCATCTTCTCTTTTCTGCTGCTTTGGGTACAGTTTTGTCAGTTGATCTCCTGTGGGGCTTACTGTGCTGGGAAACCAGAGAGAAAGGTTTTCACGTGCTCACAGGAGCCCCGTGAGCTGGTTTAACATCTGTTCTTTTCTCTTGGTGGAGGCAGGGCTGGCTGAGGCGCTGCCCCGCTTTGGGTGCATTTCCCAACGGGGTCGAGTGTCGCTCTGCTCCTCCGCAGGGTCCCACCAGCCCTGGGCAAGGTGGGTGGGTGCCCATCCCTGCAGCATCGTTCCTCAGCCCCGCCGCACTCCCTGGGGGGTTGTTGGTTAAGCCCACGGGAAATTAAAATGACATTAATCCTCTGAGAGTGAACTCTTGGCTTCCTACCGTGAAATCCACTGCTGCCAGAGTTCCTTGACTAAACACAATGTGGGATCACACACAGCAGCCACCAGGAGCAGCCACACAGAGCAGTGGGGGCTGGGGGGCTCCAGCATGACCTGCAGAGCAGGAAAGGAATTGCCTTTGCAGAAAGTGCAAAAGCCATAATGCATACCATATTTGCTGGGAATTTGCTGTGTGGATTTTGCTCATTTAGGTCCTTGAGGACTAGGAGAGATTATAAGCATTTTATTACTTTTAACCAAAACGTTATCACCTAATAGTTGCAGGAGGCTTTAAAATGAAAGGAGAACACAGTGGAAGGGGCCCAGTCAGAAATTCGTGCGTTATCTTTACAAAAATGCACATGCAGATGATATCAGTCAAACAGAGAAAAAATGTCCTCTGTCCCCGTGGGGAGCGCTGGCCGCGTGTGCCGGCAGCAGCCACGGAAGCGGGTCCGGAAGGAGCAGGGAGGCAGCACTGGAGCTCGTGTCAGACCTTTTTGGGGAACTTGAGCTTCACCAGTGCTGCACAAATAAGGGCATCAGGAAGCAAGCGGCTTCTCCAGGGTGTTCAGCCTGGGTTCAAAGTAATGCATGTGTCTGCCTTTAATAAAAGCTGGGGGGAGGAAAATCAGAGTCCAGGTTTATTTTGTGACTGTTTTATAGCAGCTATTTGGTGAGAAAAAATGAAGACACAGGACATGCTTGGTGGATTTGCACTGTGGTTTCTGTCTGTGTGTGTGAGAGGCCAGGTACAGAGCAGCCCATGCCCCTTGTGGGTGGGAGCTCTCAGTGAGGAAGCACTTTTACTCCCCCTGAGGTACAGCTGTGAAGAGGATGCCCACAGCCATCCTCTCGTTGGACTTGGGGCACATTGGTGTCCCACTGCTGTGCCATGGGGCCCTGCCAGCCCAGGCTGGGTCACTGCTGGCCCTGCTGCTGCCTCGCTGGGTTCAGAGGGAAGGGCCAGCACCTTGGCACCATTTTTGGAGTCAGGCTCTTGTCACACTTGCACCAGGGCTGTGCTGGCTCAGCCAGGAGAGTTCCTCTTTCTTGCTCCAGTTGCAATAGCGCACAGGGACTCTAAACCATAAAATGTCTCTCAAAAGACTTTCTCTGCACACAGTGTTTCTCTATGCCCTTGGGTACTGATTTACACCTCTTGGTCTGAGTGACGCACAAGTGTGCAATGGCAAGTTTCTTTATCTTTCTCTGCTGTAAGATAATTATTCTGTCGTGGTGTTTGATTGTTGTTGGTATTGTATGATGATCTGGGAGACTCCTGGATCAGAGATTTCCTTAAGGTTTCCTCTTTACCCTGCCCTGCCCAGGCATCTTGTTATGACAGAGTTCGTGCTTAACATCCGTGCCCTAGGGTTTGAACCCCTGTAACCTGCACAAACCGATGTGAACGGAATGCATTGACTTCACAGGATATAGTGAGAAACGCCTTCCCAGGTGCCCAGGAGAGAAACCCAGCACTAAGGCAGACTGGAGCTGTGCCTTGTCCCAGAGGGAGATGTCTGAGTGGGGATCCCAGCAGGCACCAGCTCTCAAGGCAGTGCTGGCAGCAGCAGCTGCCTGTGGAGTTGGCAGGGTCATTGGTAGGGCTGTCCCACTGCAGCACCCTACCCAATGGGAGGTCATTCCCACGGGAAAATGAAATTAAATAAACCTAATTAGCAGTGCAACCAAACGCTGGCCATGGAGCTGGGCCCTGTGAGCAGGGGTGGAGGGTGTGGTGGGAGCTGCCCTTCCAGCCGTGCCAGCGGGGCACCCACACCGGCCACGCTGCCGATGCCCGGCAGGACCAGGAGCACGCTTTAGGTACTGGCTGTTTTTTTAGCTCTGTGTATAGGAAAGATCACTTGTGCAGATGGTGACGTGCTATTAACTGCCCTGTGGACATTATTTAAGAAGAGTTTGGGCAGTATGGAGTCTTTAGAGAAACTTTGTGACTGCAACAAGTGCTTTGAAAATGCCCAGGGCTCGTGGAGGAAACAGCCTCGAGGAGTTCTTTGTGCTCCAACAGGAACAGGAAGGGCACGAATGGCCCAGTACAATATTCAGTCCCAGAGCCCATCGGGGCTGTGCAGCCAGGGCTGCATTATCTGAGGGCACATCTGCACTGCCTGCACAGTGCACAAGCCAGGAGAGGCAGGCAAATAGCAAAATATGATGGGATGCCAGTTGTCATGGATTTTGTTCTGATCTGGATTAAACTTAATTGAAACACAAGTGTAAGACCATGGCACTTCTCTGAAAGAAAACCAAATGTTTCTTTGTCCTTTCAGTCTCCAGTTTCTTGGGAAAAAAAAGCCAGTAAAGCTAACCAGCAGGTATCAGACAGTTCTTGGGGTCAGTGAGGTGCCTGCATTCCCTCGGGCATGCGGCACACCGGATGCTCCAGAGGCTCTGAGGAGGGATGCCCATTTAACCCATTTGGTTTCCAAAGTGGTGCCTGCTCTGTTGCAGGGGGGATTAGAGCACACAAAAAGCAAAGTTAATTATATCTACACCAGGCTGTGTAATAGAACAAAAAGCCTAACGAGGAAGCAGCTGGAGTTCAGATCTCTAGAGCAGGTAACATCATTTAGTTCCCAAATGGAGTGAGGAATTATTCATTATCACTTCATCTCACAAAACATAACCCCCACTATGGACCGGGGAAAAGGCAAATTTAAAAGCAGATTTCTTCCAGTCTCCAGGCCTAATAGATTTCAAAGCAAACAGCAAAGTGGTTTGGTTTAATCTGTAATGGATTGAAGGATGTGGCAGATGTAATTCTGAGTGATCATTTGACATTTCAGAAGGCAACAAAAGCTCAGTACCTACATATGAATAAAAGCAGCATTCAGTTGGAGTAGAGATGCCACTTTAGTTCTGATTTTTTTCATTTGTGAGGTAAAAATAAACATATTCTGGAGCAACTGGTATGGGCAATAAGGAATGCTCAGACTTGTAAACACAAATTACAAGATTTGGGGTGGGGAAAAAAACAAGCATGAGAGGGAAAAAATGGAAAGACAAAGTTCTCACAAGCCTACAACCCCCAGAGGTTTTTGGTAGAAATAGTTGGAACAAGGTGTCTGTGTTGATGGACATGTTTAACACAACCTGATACTGGAGATAAACCCTTTGTCTTTTTCCTTGTCTTTTGCCTTGTCTTTTTCCTTGTCTTTTGCCTTGTCTTTTTCCTTGTCTTCTCTGATGTTGATGTGCCTTGTGGTTTACTTGGAGCCTCCTGTTCCTGTTGGCTGGGGATGAACAGCCCAGTTTAAAAAAACAAGTAGCATGAGAGCCCCAGTCTGTAGCAACAGAGGCAGGCTGGAATTCAACCGCAGCTGAAAATGGGGACCTGTCTGGGGGAAGGAGGGAGGGAGGGAGAGAGTCTGTGTGTTTATTTTCTGGCAACAGGGCACCACTGCACGACCACAGCCTGTCACAGCATCCAGCCCCAAGGGCTGCCATGGCCACTGTGTTCCTGGGGAGAGACGGTGCTGTGCTCTTAACACTGAAACAGTAAAGGAGAGAGGGATGGGAATTCAGAGTAACCTCACCAAGGAGTGTAAGGTGTTATGGACAGAGGTGTTTGTTGTGTCTGGTGTTTCCCCACAGGAGAGAGCAGTGGGGCACACACATGGAGCACGGCATCAGCCCCTCGGTGAAGTGCCCATGCTGGGCTGGGACACTGGCCTGAGCTGTGAAAGGGAAACCAGACCAAATTTGAAAACTTAACAATGGAAAAGCCTTTTCTAGTTTTTGTGCTTTGATTTCTAAGGTGTGTGGTACCCACGGTACCCAGCTCTTTGCAGCAGCCCTCAAAGCCCTTCCCTCGCCATGCGCCGCAGTCTGTGGAGGGCTGATGTGAAACAGCTGCAGGACTTATGGACAAAAGCAACCCCTTACAGACATTATGATGTTGTTTTGCATGCTGTAGGTTATGCTGGCAGCGAGCTTGTGTGCAGGAGTCACACTCTTTCACTCCATGAACATTTGATGGCTCTTAATTTTCATGACCAAAGTGAGGAGAACGTTCTTTGGAGGTGGAGCTCTAAGTGTGTGACGTGTGTTTTATAATGCTTCCCAAACCCCAGAGCAGTTCAAGCCTCTGTGGAAGCTCCCTGTGGTACCTGTCATTCCTGCAGAGAGGCAGCAACGCTGGTCATCTGGGAACCTGCTGCTGAGAGACCCGCAGGGAGGGGGCTGGGCACCCACCTGGGTTTTGATGCCCGCCAAGCTGCTTGGGCAGAGCCTGTGCCCAGGGCAGGAAGGGTTTTCCCTGTCTTGGCTAACTGGTACCGTTAAATTTAGCAACCAGGAGGAACAGAAACTGCTGGAACGCTCGCCATGAGGCAACAGTGCTCCGAACTGCTCCCTCCAGAAGAAAACAGAAATCGAAACTAAAACCTTAAGGGAAAAGAGAATAATTGAGGGTTTTTTGAAAGCACATGTGTATATGCAGTTAGACGTTCCCAGTTATTCATACAATATAATCCTCTGGAAGAAAATATTAAGCGAAATGTCTCCTGGAATCATCACAAATATTTGTAGGGTTTGGGTGTCGGTTTGGCTCAGGCCTGACTGCCACTTTGATAGCAAGGGACAAAGTCAGAGAATCCTGTTGTGGACTTTATTAAAATGGTAATGTAGAGAGAACTGAAAAACACAGTTTTCAAAGGCATAGAACACTTTTATGGCAAATGGCACAAAAATAAAAGAAAAAGGATGAACAATGTAGTAGGTTATTGTGAGCCTGGGGAGGGACTAGGCTGCTGCTGTAATAGAGAAGTGAGATCAGAGTAAACCTGGCAGGGCCAGGGGAACAAAGATCTGAAAGAGGGACAACAGAAGATCACTTCATCTGTTCCCTTGCCCCAGGCAGGGTTGAGTGTACCTGAATGCTCCTCCAGACAAGTGCCTGACCTTGATTTAGTACCTTGTCATCCTTTTTCCCCCTCTCAGTCCAGCCTGACTCTCTCTCCCTGCAGTTTAAGACCATCTCCCTCACTGACATAAATTCAGGAATGGTCGTTCCCTGCTCTTTATAGTGCCCTTAAATCTCAGATCATCATTGCTCTGCTTCCTTCACTCTTGGCGCTGCTTCCAGCTCTTTCCATGCTTTCATTCCCACCACTCTCCCTGGAGCTCTTGTCCCACATCCCGGTGGGCTGACAGTGGTGGGACCAGACTCCGCATGTCCCCATGCCCCCACACATCCCCTGCCTGGCAGCCTGCCTGCCCCTCTGTGTGTTTAGGTGTGTGTACCTCTCTTTTTTTGTCCTGTAGGTGCAGAGAACAATATATAACTGTCAAGATTATAATCACTTTTTATAGGAAGTGAAATCAGGCAGGTTCTTCCTTGGTCTTCTCCATTAGTTCCTTTCACCTTGGTAAGTCATGCTTTCAAGTCTCACGTTATTTTTCGCCCTCCCTTGGGATACTTCCAGTTTATGTCTTTCCTGTGGTGTGGTTTGGTGAGCTTCCTTCACAGGTGGCCCTGGGTGTGAGTGTCCTGTCAGGGGACACATCCACCCGTGTCTGGCTCATCTGTACTATTGTGGCTCCTCTCTCGCACTCTCCCA